>NC_090924.1:860828219-861131249 GCF_040938575.1 Ambystoma mexicanum | reverse complement strand
GGTGAACAGAATATACCTCATCATTCAGGCATGGATGGCCCATCATGGTCTATGCCTGAATGATGACAAAACGGAACTCATCATACTGGGGAACACACAAAATATCAAAAAACTGAACGATAACTACTCATCATTTGTCATAGATGGCAACACCATTAAAGTAGCGAAAGAAGTAAAAACACTAGGTTTTTACCTCGACTCTTGCCTCTCCCTAACAAAGCAGGTGAATGCGATGGCCTCTAGCACCGCTTACACCTGTAAGCTGATTAGAGCAGCTAAACCATATCTATCCTCCGCCAGCTGCCTCACCCTATCAAGAGCCCTGGTATTATCCAAATTGGACTACTGCAATGCACTATACATAGGGTCCAATAAACACACACTGCAAAAAATCCAAACCCTGCAGAACAACGCCCTTCGAGGCGCCCTAGGAATCCCAAGAAGAGAGCACAACTCAGACGTCAGAAGACAATCTAATTGGCTATCCACAGCTGACAAAATTAAACTCAAAACAGCATCACTGACTTTCAAAAGTATTAATGACCTAGCCCCCAAATACCTAACAGAAAGTTTCAAAAGGAGAACTTCTAGCAGACCTACCAGAGAAGCATACACCAACCAACTAGCCGTGCCCCCATTTAAACTGAGCACAGCCGGAGGCACCAGCTTCCCTGTCAAAGCGGCCCAGCTATGGAACTCCCTGCCATCATCCTTAAGATCTGTCCAATCTTATCCACACTTCAGACTCAATTGCATTAAATGGCTCAAAGAAAATGACCTATAACCTACTAAACTAGGACTATTCACGTCTGACCCACCTGTTAATCCGCAGCCGAACGCATACCGCGTTCATCACCCGCTTAACCCACCTTGCTCCTGACACTCAATGCTTACTGTGTACACATCCCTGTGCACACTCACCTGCGCATGTAACCACGCATACTGTCATCACTTACTAATGATACACCATGTAACCTTCCTGAAATGTGTAACTGTAACATGTACATTGTCATCATTTACTGCTAATGCACCTTGTAACCCTCCTGAAATGTGTAACTGTAACATGTAAGCTTAAAGTATTCTTGAACACGCGCCCGGATACCCTCGGGTCTGGCGCGCGCTACAAATAAATAAACAAACAAACAAACAAACAGTATTGTACTTGCTCTTTTTTTGTGGAATGAGCAGGTTTCTTCAGAGTTGTTGTTTATACTTCAGATGCTGCTGCTTTTCAGGAGAGTGGTCTTCACTGCAATTGTAAAAGAAATAAGTTAGTAATTTTGTATGTTTATAGCACTGATGTTAATTTAAACATTGATTTTTATGTTTTTGGAGTGTTATTCTTGTTTGATATCTGAACATAGTGTGTGCATGCAGTTTCCTTTGACTATTTGCAGCCTTTATATTTTACGTAAAATATGTTAGTTCAACATGCTTTGTAAATGAGTAGAATACTAAGTGTATGAAACTCACTTGGTTTCTTAAGGCTGTGTTTTTGAATGTTAGGAGAAAGAAGAAATAATGATGTACTATTTTGCAATTTTTATAAGGTAAATGGCAGAAACTGTATAGAAAAGCATGGAATGTATGCATTTGTGAAGGTGTGGGTAATAAAGCAGAAGGATGTGATTTACAGGCAGTGGTGTTATTTCAGCTTGGAGCTTTTCAATGATAGTGTCTATCTGTGTGAGTGTATGAAGATGCATGACCTTATCCTGGCTGTGTGTAATTTTATAATACACTACTAAGTGTTTTTCTACAATTATACGGTTATTTCTCCCATCTTCTAATATTATCATTTTTTAGATAGCTGTGTCTGTAAAAGAAAATGTAGATAGCAGACAGGTTTGGAAGTGACAGTTGATTATAGCAGATGGGAACAATTAAAGTAAGTTCATTTTATAGGTTATACAGGTTAAGTGGCAGTTACTCTGTTTATATGCAGTCATAAGAGTTGTACATGTACTGTGCAGACAATATGCATACCGGTAGTGTGAAAACAAAGAAATTGATATGAGGCTGGGAAGCCCAAAAGAAACACACCTACACAGGTTACAAAGGACATACAAGTGCTTTATTTAAAAGCTACAACAGTTACCAAAAGTCAATTGACAAACGGATAGCTATTCGGCTCTCAGAGTAACGTAACGAACTTCAACGAAGGTTCGATGCATTAGTAGAGAGAGACCGTACATTGGAATACTTGGGCTTTTATATCCTTTATCCAGCCCTTGGCCAACCCCCTCGCGGGTTAACCATTCTTGGGACCAGGCCTAGGGTTCCTTGCCAGGTCAATCCCATAATGTATGCATTTTGATTAGTTCCGCTGATACAGTTGTTCATTTACACATAGGTCAGGGATAGGACAAGGTCTCAGTTCGCGACCCCGACAAGTGGCCTACAGGCATATTAATAATTCGTGTGTGCGGAGGTCACAACGGCCAGAATCTCACTCAGAATGTTATTCGGCCTCCATTTTGATGTTCAGGGTGACTTCCATTTTACAAGAGAACCTAAAATGGCGGCTAAATCCAAGATGGCGACTTACACAATTTTTCGTTAAGGTCAAGACCTTGCCGCAGAGTCTATTTACATGATATTTTAAACAACTTGGCGTAGGCCAATACACATTCAAATACTGCGATAGGAGGCATAATATCATTTCAATTCCAACAGACCCTCCTTTTGGCCTATACCAAGTGCTAATATCCTTTCTAATACTTTTGCAAATAACTCCATGTGCTGTCATCCATACATCCCGAATCATTGTCTGTAATATCTATAGCCATTAGGTCGTTCATCAGAACTTCTTGTAACACAAACTCTTTGGGTGCTGCATCTGGGGCATATATTCTACGCCCTATTGTGCTCGCTGCTTGGGCACAACATCCCCCTAGCATTCCACATATACTCGAAAGACATTGAAAACAGCAACAAAGGAATAGCAGGATCCCCAAAATAACTAAAATAACAGAAAGCACCTTCCAACCCCAAGATCGTAAAGAATCCCAGAACCAGGTGCTAAGATTCCAATCTCCTACAGGGATATGTACTTCAGAATTAAGAATGTGCAGATTCTGTATTGCCTTAAAAATTGTCAGCGAGGAATCTGGTACGAAAACACAGCAAGCGGACCCCACCAATTTGCATACTCCACCTCGTTCTGCCAAAATGACTTCTAATGCCATCCGATTTTGGAGTGCTACCAATCTTATTGCTTTTTGTTCTAATGTCATATTGTAGAGTATGTCCGTGGTCCGGTTGATCGTTCTCTCCAGTATCCTTGCTAATCCCCTAATGTTCTCGGAGTTTGTTATTTGTCCCCAAAAGGGCACAACTGATTTTGCTATATCTCCCAATACTTGCCCAGGGGTATCTCTGTTCTTGTCCCGCCGTGGGCGAGCCTTAGAAACCTCCAATGTACTAGCTAGAAATACCCCGGGTAACAGGATTCCTAAATAACAGGTTCCCTGCCAATCCTTGGGCAACCAGGGAAATGCTAAACTACCACAAACAAAATATACAGGCCCCCCTACATACAGAGGCCTGTTTTCTCCAGTCAAATTTACAATTTTCATACAACCTTCAAAATCTCCCATTGGCCGAGTGCCATTTCTTTGTACACAAAAGGGGACCGAGTCAGGGCTATGATTTATAGAGTAGGAAGGAGGCACGGCGTCCTTATTGCCTATCGGAGCCATTTTGAAGGAAATTAAAGTTTGAAAAGGAAGAGACAGTTTATCAGACGGCCTAATAGAAGCGACATTAGGTTTACTTCTATTTGCAAAAAGCGAGCATCCCAGGGGAGTTAATTCACGTTTCTCGAAATCATTCAAATTAGATCCATCAAAATTCCCTGAGATGCTATCATTCCAACGGCCAAAGAATAGTGCTCTAAGAGAGGCATAGCAAGCAGTCGTTAAAGGTAAAGGGTGAATATACCATCCTAGTCCCTTGTTCCCATGTTGCGGTAAATGAGTGCAAATCCAACAATTACTCTATTAAAAATGGCATGCGTTGCATTCATTACCATCATTAGAGTGTTATTATGATACTTTTGTCTATGTTGGGAGTCTCTAGGGGACAGAGTGTGAAGGTGTACAGAGGGAGTCAAAGCAGTTGGTACAATCTCGGTCGGTAGTAGAGTTTTTAGAGGATAGATTTCTTCAAAGTACCAAAGTCCTACAGCAGTAATTACAAAAATAACAATTATCATTATCAAAACACAGCAGTACGTTTTCGGGGCCCAGGCACATTGTTCATTGTCCAAGTTGGTCACCCCCTTATTCACACGTCCAGTGCGGGGAGCAGCAGTGGAGGTGGCAGGCATTGTAGTTCCTCAATCGACGACCCCAATGTTCGTTGCTGGCGATGCTACGGTCGCGTGATTTCTTAGTCCTTCCCAACCCTAGCCGGCAGAATCCCTTTTGTTCACCAGAAACTTTCTTATACAAAAGAAAATTTCCAATCACTTCCTTTTTCCAAATGCACGGAAAACCCGTGCCGTAGTTCTATTTTGTTCGTCGAAGGTTGTACCTGGTGGTACCCAAGATTGTTTGGTCCGAAAATAAGGTGTCGTCACTTCCTGAGGGAAGCGACGTATCGGAGGCGACGGAAGTCGCAGAGCTTGAAACAGTGTTTTCCGGAAGTGATTTTTTCAGAAAGTGCGGAGATGAAATGGACTGTTCCCCAAGCTCCACGGGCTCAGAGAAATTCTCAGACGCACTCACAGCACTGTTTGCTACTCCAAGATCAGAGACTGTAGCATCAGTGAGGGGTTCTGCTTCTTCTGTAATGTGTGACGTCGGGTGAGGAAGTTTCTTGACATGCGTCGCGTGGATCCAGTGTTTCTTCCCCGCCACCCGCACTGCTGTCCGGGTGACCAACAGCACTTGGTAGGGTCCCCTCCAACGAGGAGCGAGACAGGAAGACCTTTCGTAGGCCTTCACTAGGACCCAACTTCCAGGCTGTATATCGTGTCCTGGGCCCGTGAACCGTACAGGTAAAGCTGAGTGCACCTGGTGATAAATGAAATACAGGTTTTTAGTTAACTGGTTACAGTAGTCTACAAGCAATACATTTTCCACCTCCCTCAGGGCTTTAGGTTTTGGGAGACCCCAAATGTTAGCAGGTCTCCCCATCACTACCTCAAATGGAGAAAGCCCAGTCTTAGTTTGAGGTGTGGTACGCATAGCCAATAATACAATAGGTAAGGCATCTGGCCATTTCAGTTTGGTATCGGCACATGTTTTTGCAAGCTTATTCTTTAAGATACCATTATGTCTTTCCACCAACCCAGCACTTTGAGGATGTCTAGCTGAGTGAAATCGTTTCTCAATACGTAAAGCTGTGCATATCTGCAAAATTACTGCTGCAACAAAATGAGGACCATTATCCGACCAAATTACCCTTGGGAGCCCAAACCGAGGAAAGAATTCTTTTACCATAATCTTTGCAGTGGTCATGGCGGTAGCATCTTTAACGGGGAAAGCCTCGACCCATTTACTGAAGGCACAAATAATTACAAGAACATATTTCAGATTGTTACATCGTTCCATCTCAATAAAATCAAAGTGAATAACCTCGAAGGGAACAGAAGGGGGCCCAAAGCTTCCCCATGGAGTTACTGTCCCCTTACCCACATTCTGCTGTAAGCAGATCATGCAATTTCGAACATGTCTTTTTGCAGTCTCCAGAATGTTGTTATTCACCCAAACTTGTGCTAACATTTTCGTGATCTGCTGGGCACACACATGTGTAGGACCGTGTGCCATCGTAACCATTGCCAATACATATGAATCAGGGAGCAACCATTTTCCTTCAGATGTATCTACACAACACCCATCATCATCTAGTTTCCCCATTCCTTCGGCCCACCTTTTAGATTCTTCTGCTGTGGCATCAGTTTGAATATCTCGCACAGACCCAATACCTTCATCCATCATATAAGCATCTTTTATTTCCCTCAAAGCATACATGTCCGTACTAAGGTCTGTGGCCGTTTGCCTGGCTATCAGGTCCGCAAAAGCGTTCCCTTTTCCCACATCAACTATGACCTTACGATGGGCTGCACATTTCATGATCGCTAACTTCCCAGGGAGTGAGAGTGCCGAGAGCAATTGCACTATCAAGGGGCCATGCTGAATCTTGGTCCCATGTGAGGTCAGGAACCCTCTTTCCAACCAGAGCCTCCCAAAGTTGTGAGCCACCCCAAAGGCGTACTGGCTATCGGTGTATATATTTACTATACGCCCTTCGGAGAGTTCACAAGCTCGGGTCAATGCTATAATCTCTGCGGCCTTCGCGGAGTTATGCGAAATTCTCTTAGTTTCAACAACTTTACTCAATGTAGTAACTGCGTAAGCAGCTGTAGATGTACCATCTGAGAGTTTGAAGCAGGAGCCATCACAAAACAGCTCCCCTTCTGCATTGTCCAAAGGAGTATCTATAAGATCTATCCTGCCCTTCGTTTCTTGCTCAGTGGTATACAGGCAGTCGTGTAATTATTTGCCACCGCAAACAGTGTTTTGCGGGAAAGGTAAGAGTTCAGCCGGATTAAGAACACAGCACCTCTTAATTTGAATGTGCGGAGCAAACAGAATTAGTTCATACCTTGTTAACCGTGCAGAGGTGAGGTGTTGCGTTTGGGTTTTGTTCAATAGGATATCTACAGAGTGAGGTACCATCAAAATCAAATCATGGCTTAGGACCATTCCCTCACTCTGTTTTACAGACGCGGCAGCAGCAGCGACAGCTCGCAAACATCTTGGCAAAGCGCATGCGACAGGATCAAGGGCGGAGGAGTAGTAGCCGCACGGCCTATTCTTCCCTCCGTGTTCCTGTGTTAACACAGCCAAAGAACATCCATCACATTCATGCACAAACAACACCAAAGGCCTTGTCATAATTTGGAGTACCCAGAACCGGTGCAGAGCATAACGCGGTTTTGAGAAGCTCAAATGATCGTTGATGTTCCGATTTCCATGGCAGCGGCAGAGAAATGCCCTTCTTCGTCAAAGCCAACATCGGTTTTATCACTAGCGAAAAGTTCAGGATCCACAACCTACAGTAAGAAGCCATACCTAGTAAGGCTCTGACTTCCTTCTGTGTATTTGGAACAGACATGCCAGAAATGTGTTTTATTCTTTCAGGTGTCAATCTTCTCCCCTCCTTTGACAGGAGGTACCCTAAATTGGCGACCTCCTGACAACAATATTGAAATTTTTTGAGCAAAGCTTTATGACCATTTTTGGCTAGATGAACAAGCAACAGTATAGTGCCTTCTTTACAAGCACTTTCAGAATCTGCAGCCAAAAGCAAATCATCGACATATTGAAGCAGTGTACAAGTAGGTGGCAATTCAAGGGTGTTGAGCTGCTCTTTCAAAGCTCTACTATAAATGCTTGGACTTTCAGTATACCCTTGAGGTGCCCTAGTAAATGTAAATGAGCGTCCCCCCAAGGTGAACGCAAACAAATATCTACTTTCCTTATGTTTAGGGATGCTAAAGAAAGCGTTTTTTAAATCCACAACGCTGAAGTGCGTAGCCGTAGCAGGGATCATTGTCAATATCGTCGTCACATCAGGCACAATTGGAAATTGTGGGGCGACAACTCTGTTAATAGCACGAAGATCAATTATGAACCGGTATGGGATTGCATTGTCGCCTTTCTTATATACAGGCAAGATCGGACTGTTACACAAACTACCTGTAATCTCCTCGATCACCCCATGATGCACAAAATCAGAGACAATGCATTTTAAAGCACGCTCGCCCTCAACTGATATTTTATACTGCAGAATGCGTGGTAGTTTAACTCCATGTTTCAAAACTATCTTAACGGGCTCAATCTGTAGTACCCCGACATCATTGTCGTCAACCGCCCATAAACATTCCAGGACAATGTTAAACTCAGGAGGTAAAGGTCGAATCAGAAACTGAGAATTAGGAAGTTGCTGTGGTGAAACCGTCAGCCGTACTCCATCAGAGGAACAATGAATTACTGCATTCAATTTCTTTAACAAATTCAACCCCAGCAAATTCTCTCCACAGTTCGAAGTCAGAAGAAAAGGGCAATGGTCCGTGAAGGGACCCAAAGAAACAGACACCAGTGAAGAAACCGGACAAACAATTGGTATACCAGAAAACCCTACGGAAACATTGGTTTGCCCTGACAGTGGAATGTTTGGAACCCGAGAATGATCAATGGAGCACTTCTGTGCTCCAGTGTCTATCAAAAACTGGTGTTTCCTATTCCCTACTAATAATTCAACATAGGGGCCTTTCTGATTAACGGGAATAGGTGAAGTTTCCAAACCCTGCTTCGGGCAGTCCTAATGAAATAGAGTATCGTCAGAAGGAAGCTCTTCAGAAAGGTAGGCAGCAGAAGGGTGATCAAATATGTTCCTCGAGTCCACACTCGAGGTCTGATTTTCCCGTGAAAAAGGTTGCTGAGGATCTTGCAAAAACTGACCTCTATCAGGGCCCCCTCCTCCAGGGCGGCCCCTGGGTCGTCTACCCATACTCCCAAACGCACTCTTTGACCTTTGTCGAAGGACGGGGTATTGTGCTCGCCAATGACCTTCCTGGCAGCAATAAGCACATTGATTAATATTCACAGAACTCAAAGGAGCATTTCCTTATGGTACATACTGACCTCTGGTCTGTGTCGTGCCTCCCCTGGGGTTTCTAACAATTTGTTGTAATAATACTTTGGTTTTCAAATCTCCTTTCCTCTTTTCAATTTTCTCCTTCTCATTATTAACACGGTTCTCATAATACTGAGCCATGTGCAAAACCTCAGATTGAGATTTTGCCTGCCAAGCGCTCTCAGAGGACATAATCTGTGACTGGATGTCGGGCAACAACCACGCACAAATTTGTCCACAAACAACCTTTTCCCAGACTCTGTACCCAAATCCTGCCCACTGAAGTCGGAAAATACCTGCTCGAATCTATTAAAGAATTCGGTGGCGCCTTCAGTTTTCCCTTGAACACAGGCCGTAAGCTTGTCCCAAATAATTCTTTTCTCTGGAATTATAGTTTTTAATTTTGCGACAATTCTATCAGGCAAAGTAAGTATTACCTGTGGTGGTTTCTCACCTGCTGGTCTCTCCCCATCAATCCTAATCATATTAGCCCGCGTATCTCCCAACCCTGGCACATCGTCTATTGTCCGAACCTGCTTCCATACATCTACGGGTAGGAGTACAGGGAATAGCAAGTCAATATCACTTAAGGTGAACACAGAGGACTGTAAGACGGACTCTACCTCTTTGTAAAACCCCGTCGGGTTTTTCCTGATATCGTGAACTGATTGTCTAATAGTGTTCACTTCCTGTTGTGAAAACGGGACGTGAACGAATTGCGATACATAATGTGCAGGGATATCTACTGCGGGTGCACCAGTCCCAACGTTGGCGGGAATCTCAACCTTTGGGACAAAGGTCGGAGGAACCTCTCTCATAGGCAACTGAGATATAGGTACCTCCGGCCGCTTACTAAGCAACAGCGCCAGGTCGAGGGCTAAGGCAGCCGAAGAAGTGTCGGGCGAAAAAACCCTTTTACAAATCCCCAACAATTCTATGGGGCAACTAACCTTCTTTCTTACACATTCTTCTTGCAGGTACTGTACCATTACCTGAATTACCTTTCTTTGCATTTCTACTGTATACTGACTATACATGTCATATACTTCATTTGGCGGAGTCGATGAATCCGAGATCCATCGAATCGCAACCTTGGTACAAATTCCTACTTCCTCAGGTGCCGATCTACGACACGGAAGGAACCGTTTCTGTACATACATATGTCGTCTTCGTCATCCTCATCTCGTGCTTTCTCAAAGTCCCTCCTATACTCAAACAATCTTTCAACATGACCATGTACTTTCTGCCCTGTGTCCCTCGAAAGTACCAAAGCATTTAGATCTCTCACCCCTTGTGGAGGATCCGAATTCTGTAATCTACCCCACATCACACATAAATGAGTCCCCAAGCCTTCGATAAAAACATTTTTCTCGGGAAAACTGTTCAAATTAGATAATGTGGAAAAAACATTAATTTGATCACCTTTCTCCATACAGTGCTTAGCCCATGCAAACAATTCCTGTTTCTTATCAGCAGAAACAGTATTACGAGTGACTATCTTTGATCCTGCACCTTGATCAGCTTCAGTCAATACGGGACCACTCGGGAGCGGAGGTGCAGGTAAATTTAATAAAGGTGCAACTATCGGCGCAGAAGGAAGGGGCGGTGCGATAGGTGGAGGAACAAAAACTAGAGGACTAGGAACAATAGGTTGTACAGGGGGAACAGGAATAACAGCAGGAACAACAGCAGGAATGGGCAGAGCGCCCAAGAAAGGATCATACGGAGGTGGCGCAAAGGCACCAGGCCTGCGTTCGTTTAACAATTTTTCAATAAATTCTTCGGAAACATGACAATCTTTAGAGGGGTAAATTTTCTGGATTCCAAGTGAAAAAGCCCTATCCATATTTTTGACTGATTCTGAATGTTTTTCTTTATCATATAACAACGCTTTTTTGGCATTTGTTTTATGACGGCGTGCATGTTTATCCCTACTTTTAAGCTGCTGTAACGCTTCTTTTTTCCAATTCTGTAAAACATCAAAGGCTGCAGGTCTAGCCTTCTTTTTTAGCAAGACCGATTCTAGGTATTCAATACCGGAGATCTCACAACTGCCATTGATTGGCCACTGAAATTCGGAGGCATGTCTGGTCTGTCTGTGCCAAATATCATTAAATACTATACTACCAATGCCATACTTACAGTACATAGTACATGCCGGCGACCCCTCCTGTGGTGCCGGGCGGCTAAATTCCAAAGATTGTCGATCGCTGCGGAACAGAGCCCTAAAGCAGCTAGACAATTTCCCAAGCATGTCACAAAAAATTGGTGTTACCTGGTCAATAATTGTGTCTGCAGATACAATACGCCAAATTCAAATTGTCAGGGTTAAATTAAGAGCCGGGTCGCGACTGCACCTGACCAAACCTAAGGAGGACCGTACGGTTTATCAAAGAACTTACCTAACGAATTTTACCTTGTGTTTGGTCGTTTCGACAAATCTGCCCGCCTCAAAAATGGACCCTCGTCAAGATGTCGTGTCAGACCACACGACTATCGTCCAAGGATCGGATTGTGCAGTGCTGGCGAGGTATCGCGTCTCGTTCGGTCGGGCCCGCAAATCACACCGTCCGATCCCGGTTCAATAGTCTGCGTCAACCTTCAATGATCCGGCATCAATCTTGAGGGTCCCTATTCGGGTGCCAACTGTGAAAACAAAGAAATTGATATGAGGCTGGGAAGCCCAAAAGAAACACACCAACACAGGACAAAGGACATACAAGTGCTTTATTTAAAAGCTACAACAGTTACCAAAAGTCAATTGACAAACGGATAGCTATTCGGCTCTCAGAGTAACGTAACGAACTTCAACGAAGGTTCGATGCATTAGTAGAGAGAGACCGTACATTGGAATACTTGGGCTTTTATATCCTTTATCTAGCCCTTGGCCAACCCCCTCGCGGGTTAACCATTCTTGGGACCATCCTAGGGTTCCTTGCCAGGTCAATCCCATAATGTATGCATTTTGATTAGTTCCGCTGATACAGTTGTTCATTTACACATAGGTCAGGGATAGGACAAGGTCTCAGTTCGCGACCCCGACAAGTGGCCTACAGGCATATTAATTATTCGTGTGTGCGGAGGTCACAACGGCCAGAATCTCACTCAGAATGTTATTCAGCCTCCATTTTGATGTTCAGGGTGACTTCCATTTTACAAGAGAACCTAAAATGGCGGCTAAATCCAAGATGGCGACTTACACAATTTTTCGTTAAGGTCAAGACCTTGCCGCGGAGTTTATTTACATGATATTTTAGACAACTTGGCGTAGGCCAATACACATTCAAATACTGCGATAGGAGGCATAATATCATTTCAATTCCAACAGTAGTTTGTATTCATGCATGTGGCTATATGCATGCAGCTGTAAGTAGAAATCGTGGAGACTTGTACAGTAGTTTTTGTAGTAGGTGCTTTCCAATGATATGAGACTTGTACTCAGAGTGATCAACAGTACATTTGAAGTGCTGAACTCTGATGATGGAGTTAGATGTTGAGGTCTTGGATGTGATTGGTGGATGGTTGTGTGACTGCTTAGCTGTATCCAATGAGGGAATGGCACAGAGAGTGAAGTGGAAAGCGTAGAAGGGCTGTCTAAGAGTTACGCGGTCCCTGGACACCGCGTCTGTCCACGGACAGGGCGTGCCACATCTGGGGTTTTCCAGCAAATCCAGCATGGAAAGGGTACTGTAGGGATCTGCCAATCAGATGTTGAGGTTGTGGATTTGTGTTGAAAGAGGGTGTGTGTAGTGAAGATGACAGAGGTGTAGAAAGTCAGGGTGTTGGTGCTTGGAGATATGTTTGTGCATGGTTTACAGCTGTGTGCTCAATGCAGGCATGTGGCAAACTATTTTGATGTTAAAGGAGTGGAGGTGGTGTGGAGCACTGTGCCTGATTGAAGTGTACAGGGAATTGTAGAGGTTTGTGAAGATATGGGCAGGATAAACAGTCCCCATGTGGTAGTTTTGTATTATGTGCTTTCCATTTGGGCTATGTCAGTGCCCCTACTTTGTTGGAAGATTTGGAACACTTGGTTCAAGCAGTATTGAACATCCTTCCAAATGCCAAAGTAATTTTTTCTGGATTACTATCTAGGGCAATATGCGACAATAGTTCTGTTTTTTGTCCTCAGAAAAACATTGCTAGGTGTGCAATCAACCGAGGCACGTGTGCTTTCATGCTTAGAGCTGGTATGTTTTTCTGTAATAATGAGAATATTGATTCCAGCAATGCTGTTTATTTTAAAGAAGATGGCATTTCCTTAGCTTTTTTGGGAAATGCCATGCTGTTTTGGAATGTAAGGGTTGCTCTGGAGAAGGTTATGTGAAGATTTTATTAGTAAAGTAAGAAAGAAAAGAAAAATACAAAATAACAGGTGTTTGTCAAGCATCTGCAAAAAACCCAAAAAAAAGGCTCTTTTCAGAGCCAACCTCAAAGGGGAAATGGGGCACACTATTTAAATTTACATTCACCATGCTCAGATGTTCGATATGTCCACGGACATGGCGGTAGTCCACGGACACCGCGTATCACATACAGGGACTTTGGGGTGGAGAGACATGCAAATGAGAATGAGCAGAGCAAGGGATTGTCAGTAAAGTTTATTGGGTGTGTTGTGTAAGGAGAGAGTTTGTCAGAAAGTCTTTTTTCTGAAAGAACAACAGTTAGCTATGGCTGTGTGTTTCAGAAAACAGATTATCTGGATTTTGGGAGACTCATGGATACATTGGTTGGAGGTGCATGCAGAACGCTGTGGAGTAGCTGCAGATCTTGGTTTCCCTCATGAGGAAGTGCATTGGCATGGAGTGTGTGGAATGAACTGGCTGGACTTGGTACCTCTCTGTGCTAGTTTGGAGACAGGGCATCATTCAGACATAATTATAATTAATTGTGGAGGGAACAATTTAGGACATGTGTCTGGAATTTCTTTGCAATTTGCAATGAAAGAAGGACTTGGGAAGGTCATAGACATGTTTCCAAATTCCCAAGTAATTTTTTCTCGTATTGCGGAGAGACAAATGTGGCTGCGTTCTTCTTCATTTGGTCCACAAATGGAGAAAGCGAGGCGCAATGTCAATAAGGCTGTTTGTGCCTTTCTAAGAGATATTGGCATGTCCTCTTTTCACAATGAAAATATTATGTTTCGTAGCACATACATTTTTCGCAGAGATGGAGTCCATCTTACTTATGCTGGTAATCAGATTTTTCTGAGAAATGTACAAAATGCATTGCAACCTTTTTTGGAATAACAGCCATCCATTTTGCAGTAGGTGTTGACTATTTCAAGTTTTTCAAACACAAAAAAACACAACCAAAAGGCTCTTTTCAGAGCCACCACTATCTCCCAGAGAAAAGTGCGATGGTTTTGATAGGGCAGCACCCCAAAATTTTAGATGTCCGCAAACTGTCAGTGCACTTCTAAAAAATGCACAGGGTCCTGCTCAATTTATTTGGCACTTTTATTTTTAGACTGTGAAAGGCGGCTCTGAAAAGAGCCTTTTTTTGGATTTCTGTTGTTTTATATTTTTTGGGTTTTTTTACACACGACACACTTAGAGTTGAGGAGAAAGGAGGGTAAGGAAGGGACACCAACCACGAGGATAAGTAAGAGCAGGTGGAGGAAGGAAGATGTAGGGTGGGCCTTATTTAGGTAGTTGGCAGACGTTCCATTGCTCCTTGCCCGTAGTCTCGAAAGCACTCTGAAGACACGCTCCCTGCAGAGTACTGCATCGCTGTACATACACAAAACTGTGACCCTCGAAAGGTAAGGGTCAACAGCATCATGGATGGCCTGTGAGGCAGTTGGAGGGATTTGCTGTCCCACAGGAGTGTCTCTTGTGGTGACAGGAGCTGAAACGGAGGATGTGGTAGAGGAACTCAACCTACTACGTTGATCACAAGGTAAACCTTGCGAATGGCCCCACCGTGGAACGACCTTAGGTGTCGCTTCATAGATGTCATACCAAAGCTGTACAAATCAGGCCTCCCACGACTGAGCACCATTTTGCACTGGTTTCAGGTGACCTTGTTCGCACATGCTTTTGGTGCGTCGCCATGAATGGTAAATAACCGCCACACCCAAGACTCACGGCGAGTGCTGGTAGTAGGGATTTCCACTACCTCATCCTCTTCATCCTATTCATCCTCAAGCCTGTTCCCCTCTTCAAGCCCTTGGGGAGATGGTGCTGAGGCAGATGTAGCACCAGCTGGAGCAGCAAGCATAGATGCCATCAGGTCTGATGGAAAGCAGCAAGAGCAGTGAAAATCTGGAAGATTAGCAGGCAAAGTAGACAATGTTCAGATAGCCAGAATCACAATGAGGATGAGCTCTGGGGTGTGGCCTTTTATAGGGGAGAGGGTGCGCGCTTCGCAGACAACCGCGCTGTCTGCGGACAGATCGAACATTCCAAAAAGGCTCAAAAAGTTCCAAAAAGTATGTAGAAAGTCAGGGTCTTTATCTGGGACATGTGCAATGGTGAATTTTTACTATAAAATACTTTGGATTGTCTGAAAAAGTACTTTTAAAATGTTCGGGGACCCGGACAGTGTCCGCAATTCAGGACACACCCTTAGCGTGGGTGCGGTCACATGATGACGTTGCAAACACGTCCGCGAAGGGAACGGGTGTCCGCAGGACACCAAATGCACAGGAACGGTTGTGCGCGTGCGCACACGTGTTCTACGGAAAGTGTTTGGGTCCTGAAACTAATTAAAAGTGCGACACAAGTGAGACAGATGGTTACGGACAGGCGCGATATTCGTAGGATTTATAGGTGTGGTGCGCATGTGCGTAGATGTTCTAGAGTCAGTACAGACAGGTACAGTGTCCTTAGGAAACCCTCATTTTGGATAATTACGGACATCCCGGACACCGCGCGTATTCTAAGAACAGTTTTATTTTGCTTGCGTACAGTACGGACAGGTATAGTGTCCTTAGGACACCTCCATTTTGTTTAATTACAGACATTCCGGACACCGCTCGTGTTCTTAGCACAGTTTCAACTTGCCTGCGGACAGTACGGACAGGCAGAGTGTCCTTAGGACACCTCCATTGTGTTTAATTATGGACATCCCGGACACCGCATGTTTTCTTAGAACAGTTTCTACTTGCCTGCTGAAAGTACGGACAGGTATAGTGTCCCTAGGACACCTCTATTTTGTTTAATTATGGATATCCCCGACACCGCGTGTGTTCTTAGAACAGTTTCACCTTGCCTGCGGACAGTACGGACAGGTATAGTGTCCTTAGGACACCTCCATTTTGGTTAATTGCGGACATTCAGGACACCGTGCGTCTTCTTAGAACAGTTTCATCTTGCCTGCGGACAGTACGGACAGGTTTAGTGTCCCTAGGACACCCCCATTTTTGGATAATTACGGACATCCAGGACACCTCCGCTGTCCGCGGACACCTTAACTGCCTTTTTAAAAAAAGAAATAAGACACAAAGGACTGAATTAAAACACACATAATATTTTTTTTAATTATATACAGATATAAAATTTATGAAAGAGAGGGGGAAGCAGAAACTGACACAAATACAGGGGATTTAGGGGTTTGGAGAGGATGGAGGAGGGGATGAAGGGATGGAAGTCTCATCATAACGTTTTTCTTGGTGATGAGGGTTTGGGGATAGTTGACTGGGACATGTAGAGGGGGAACAGGTACATGTGGGGCAATAATATTTAATTTGTTTTTTATGTGATCCTCCACAAAATGTTTCAAAAGATTGAAATTTTCCATGAGCATGTCCATTTTTTGTTCCATGCGCTGCAGAGTATTTTCTAATGTCTCTTTTGGTGTATTATTTTCAATGTTTGTATGGTCAGTTAAAAAAATATATATATGTTAAGTGCACAAAAAAGTAATGATTATTAATTTGCTTATAAAGAGAAGTGTCTACCATTAGTATTACTGTCTTCAGACATTTCCTCACGTGGGAAATTTTCCTCAAGCCATTCCAAAGTACTGGACATTTCTGTGTAAAAAACAAAAATATATTACTTTTAGTGTACCTAATACAAAACGTTTAGAAATATATAAGAAAAATGAAGTTTACTTACTAGCTTCTGGTAAGTTGTGTTCTTACTGTTCAGTAGGTCTGCTGTTGCTCCTAGTTGTGCAGTTTATGTGAGGTAATTATGTTGGAAGCATATCTTTTTTGTTTTGGTATATTCCATTTTAGTACATATGGTATTTAAATGGATGGTTGATTTGTTAGATGTATAGGTTCCACTTCTTATTTATTATTACATATAATGTGTTTATGTGCTGTTTTTTGAACTTGTGCAGTGTTTATATGGCATGATAGAACAATTTAAGATACCCCCTGAGTTTTTGGGTAGTGTTGATGTTGTCCGTGTCCGTTCACGGACATACTCACAGTCCGCGGACATCAAAATCAGTAGCTGGGGGTTCAGTATGTTCTATGTTACATTTATATAAAGCAAGGGAATCCTAGTAAACATCTATCAAATTCACTCTATGAAAATGTATATTCAGTTAAATAAAATTTGATAAAGGAAGGTTATGGTCAAGTTGTGCTATTAAAAACCTATGAAATTCAGTAATAAAAACTTTGTTAAAGGGACGTTATGGTTAAGTTGCGCTACTAAAAACCTATGAAATTCAGTAAAAAAACTTTGTTAAGGGGGCGTTATGGTTCAAAGTAAAACCGAAAAACCCCTGAAATTCCCTAGTTATGGTAAGCTAAGCAACCATAACTTGTGCCACCACCGTGCATGTCTATGCAATGAATAGACCTGAAATATATCAAAATGGAGCAGGTACCAGTATATCTCTAGTAGTAGCTGAGGAGGTAAATGGCATTACCAGGGATGCGAGCCGATGGAGATGGAAGGCGAGAGGAATTAGCAATAGTTAGATTGAAGTTAGAAGAGAGAATATATTCTTCACATCAGAAGCAAAAATGTACATACTTTTCTATTCTGATTTCTGTTAAAATTAAGTAAGTGAGAATCTTTGGTTATGCTACTTTTTACTGTAGGATGGGCATTTTGCTGGCCCTGCAAGAACAAGCATAGATAGAACTGAGGTGCTCAACCAGTAAGCATAAGAGCATAAAGTGATACATTGAAGTTAATTGATACAGCTTTACGCATGTTGGATGAATTAAGTAGAAACAAGAACTAAGTAGAAATAACTAAATACGTTGTCAAAAATACTTTCCTCGCAGCCCTTCCTTACTAAATTCAAATGTTGCCGCCCTGTTTTACAGCTTTCCTCCCCCCACTCAAACTAGAATTTGCAGGGAATCAGTAGTAAGAAAAGTGCTCTACAAGTGAGTAATCAATGTGTTTGCCTCATGTCTTTAAAGTAGAAAAGACTATGTAAGCCCTTAGGCTTTGCTTACCCCTGGAGGTTTGCTGGGCTGCCATTTTTAAATCTGATGGGCATATGAACTTCTGATTTAGGACCTGTTTTAATCGCATACCATTTCCTTCATATTACAGGTGAGTAGAGACAGTGGATGGTTAAGACTAAAAGTATTCACCAACGGTGCAGTCCTGTTTGAGAGCATTCACCCAGATGAGAGTTAGGGCATGATTCACAGAAGCCTTTCACAATGGTGCAATCACATTGGAAAATGCTCTGTGAATCAGGCCCTTAGTGTTATTCAGTGTTATTGGTAAACATTTGAGATCCTTCGTCAGAAGTTTTTCCGAAAGCTTGTATGGTCTGCATCATCAGGAGGTCAGTGATGAGTTAATTAATGGATTCACAAAATTCTAACGTTGATAAAAAAAACAATGGTGGGATTGTTGTTATTACCTTTGACAGGCCTGCAAAAAGTGATGATTTTTGGAACGGTTGTGTTAAAAAAAATCTTGCCTTATTTATGAAAATATTAATTACATTTAAAATGAACCTGTGTCAGTGAGAAAGAAAGGCATACATGTAATTGAGGATTTCATCAGAAGGAGTGATTCTTCTGTGTCACGCGGCATTGTCTATGATGAGAAGCATCATTCAATAGAGAGTTTAATTCAGTAGCATACAGAGTTGAAATTGAGACATTATGAAAAGGAGTTCCCGCCTTTCCATTTCCTATCTGTTGCAGTTATGTCATAAACCATGTTCATGGAAGTCGCCTGCAAGAAGCGTGCAGGGGAATATTACTGATCGTAGTTCCTAGCAGACAGGCAGCACTTACCCATGCATTCTATGGGTGCTGGAGCTTTTCTGCTTGTTAAGTAGAGTAGCCATGCTTTTGTAGGGCTTACATCTACTTCTTGACGCATATCTGCATCTCCCAACCAACTTATTGTTCATAAGACCGGGCTTACCATAAACTTGCTGAGCACTGTACCTTGCATAGAAGTTCTGGTAAGATCACAGAAGGTCATTTAAATGCCATGTATGCAGAGGCACCCAAATGAAAATGTGTGGTCATTAGGAGGTGATTGAAGCTTGTGTATGCTGTGATATGTAATTGCATTGAGTGCTTTTGTTGTAAAGATCATGTCCCATCAGCTCACCAAGTTATGGGCAAAGAGTGCTTTCTGGTTCAAATTCAGTTCCATTATCATGTGGTGGAATGCATTTATGTACAAATAATGTAAAGGATGCATACCCAGCATGAACATTGACCCTTTATGATTGATACATGTCAGACAGCTATTGCACCGGACCATCATGTCATGTGTCGATTGTGGAAAGCTTGCACACGTGTGCAGGGCAGGTTCCTGTCAGAAACCATTTGCATGTTGATGCTGTGCTGCATTTATATATAGAAGAAGATCTGCTCCTGGGTCCTTCATGGTACGAGGACCATGTGAGGATATAGGAATGGCATGGAATATTGTTTTCATTCCACTGAGAGCAGCTTTTTCTCTCAGTGTGAATCTGTATTTTTATGGTTAGCCTACGCTAATCCATTCATTCATTAATGTAAACTCTATTTAGCACTATGGTTTGTTCTGAGCTATCATAGATCAACATTTGCTGAGAGCCATGCAGAAAGATATACTTGTTATTATGTATAGCGCAAATACTAGTTTTCTAAGCACTAAATGTGGTCTGTTTTTGTCCATTATGAATCAGGCTTTGCTGAGTATGCAAGGACATGCGTTCATGATAAATGCTGAACATAGCTAAACCCAGTGTAGAGATGTTATTAGAAGGACTTGTCTGTTGGTCGACAGTCAGCTATTCTTTAGCACAGAGAAACAGCCTTGACTGCCTTGACTGCGTAGATAGCATGACAAATTTTTTCATTTACGGCAGAGCTAGAATGTATTGTGTGAAAGACAAGAATGTTCTCACAATATGCCTTGCTTTCTTAGATTATAAGTTCCAGCACAGTACATGCTGTTTCCATGAAATGCTTCTACGCATGTAATGTAAGTGGATTTATTTTCAGTGTGAGTGCTAGTGTGTGGTGTGTGCTAGTGCTAGAGTGTTAGTGCTAAGGGCCTTGGCTTGTTAGTGAGCAGCTGACTTCCACTGCCATGCATAATAAACTGTTTCCGTTTAATATCTATCTCCGTGTTTCTTGTGATCTTATTTTGTTTCCATAGTATATATTTTGGAACTTAAATGTGATCTGATTGCTCTATAATCCACAAACTGATATCCAAGCCCTGCATTAGGATGTTGAAGAATCAGAGTTGAGTAATGCCATGTTGAAGTGTGAAGAGATCACAATAAACATGGTGGTTCTCTGGTTCTTTATTTAACAGGCCTGCAGGGAACACAAATAAAGCTACGCCATCCAGCAACCGTCCCACATAGATCTCCCAAGTCTTCCAAATTCCATGTGGAAGACTTGGGAGCTAGAATGCAACACATCTTCCCCCCCTTAACAAACACCCATAATTAACCCTTAACACAAAAAAAGAAAAAGGAATGAGGAACTGGGACACAAGCATGAAAAGTAACTTTTAACTTTCACAAAGGTGATCATGAACACGAAGAGCTAAATTACATTTAAGATAATAACTGTGAAACTTCTAATTGTTGTCCTAAATACATGAGCTTAGATCACTCACGCACAAAACCTTCCAGCCATTTGGTTTCTCTGTTCTATCTTTTCAATGATAAATAAGCACCATTGTTATTTGTGTTCACTGACACAACATCCTCAGAATTTGTGTTCACTGGCACACCATTCTGACTTTCCCCACATTTCGCTAACTTACACATCGACCACACTTCCCATTCTTCCACAATCACCACACCATTTCGAACAGCAGAAATTCTTTTTGGACCAATACATTTACTTTCAATGCACTTATGAGTGTAACTGGGATTCTGAATCATCACCCAAACTCCTACTTTCCAGTTCTGCTTTTTCACTCCTTTTTGCACATCAAATATTTCCTTGGTATCCCTTTGACACTTCCTTGTGCAATCCATTATTGCTTCCCTATCCACCTCTTCTGAAGTAGCCAAACCTAACCACCCGCTCACAATTTTGTGCCTGGCTCCCTCCCTTTTAATGACACAAACAGCAATGTTTTTGTTACCGAATGTGGTGTGATAAGGTAACCCCACATCTTGTGATTTAACATTTCTTTCAATGGCAACAATGATCTTAACGCTAACTGAATTCCTCACTTAATTAATCTATTGGCACTTTCTACCAATCCATTTGTCCTTGGGAGGTGCAATGCTCTGCGGGTATGCTTAATGGTGTAATTGTCCAAAAACCATTTCATGATACCCGAACAAAATTGTACACCATTGTCAGTGACAATTTCCATGGGAAAACCTTCCCTCAAAAAACCTCTCTCCAGAAATGCTACCAATTCTCTCGCCGTCACTTCTCTGACTGCACTCCACTCTACCCATTTGGTATGAAAGTCTACCAAAACAAACACAAATCTGAATCCCTCCCTAATCCATGAACAGGACCCATTATGTCAACCGCTACCTTATTGCAGGGCTGCTCAGGAACACAATTTGGAATGAGCGGGGTTTCACGTACAACTTTGGTCTTATCACTTAAGCAACAAGGCATACAATTTCTAACATATCTTTCCACCAAAGCGTCCATTCCAGGTCACCAAAAGCTCTGTCTTAGCCTTCTTATTGTGCTACACACCCCCAAATGACCCTAGTGAGCTGTTCCCATTAATTGAGTTCCGAGTTTCTCTGGAGGAACAATACACAATCCTCTCCTGAGCCTCCCATCAATGGCACTCAATTCTTCTTTTACTTCCCACCAAACTTTGAGTCTCTTATCTAAAATGTCTTTATTTGGCCAACCTAAAACAGTCCATTTTTTAATAATCTTCATGTCCTCGTTCAGATTTTCACAATCCTCCCATTCTATTTATTTCCACATTGGCAACAATTACCTCTTCCTTCCAATCATCATCCATTCCCTCATCCAGTGCCACAGGCATACGTGATAGACGATCAGCAACCACATCACGGTTCCCAGGAATATAACAAACCTTGAAGTCATAGCCTTGCATTCCTAAGTACCACTAACACATTTTTGGTGACCCTGCACCGCAATTCCCGCATTCTGTGCCAATGGCTTGGATTCTGATCTGACTATGAACTCCCTGCCCCACAAAAAATATTTGAAATGTAATATTGCCCAAAACGTTGCCAAGGCTTCTCTTTCAATGACTGAGTAGTTCCTTTCAGCTCCTTTAAGTGTCCTCAACGCAAACGCTATCACCCGTTCTTCCTTGTCTCCGTTATACTGAGTGAGAGTCGCTAAACACACTTGTCTCTTGTACAAAATGTTCCTAGCGACGGCGCCTTCACAATGTCTTCTTTTATTCTTTGGATTGCCTCATCGCATTCCTTTGCCCAATTAAATTTGACCCCCTTGTTGAGCAAAGATCCCAGTGGTGTGGATATGACTGCAACATTTTTTACAAACTTGTGATCATATTCTGGCAGCCCTAAAAATTATCTTAGTTGGTCCTTGTCAATGGGGTTAAAAGCTTTGTCGATGGCTTCTACCAGACTCAATTTAGGACTGAATCTACTCCCTGAAATACTGTACCCCAGATAGTCAACACTCTCCACTGCTATTTTACATTGTTTCCTTTATACCGTCAACCCTGCTCCTTTGAACCTATTCAACACCATCCTTAACAGTTCCTCATGTCTCGCTAGTGATTCTGCATGAATCAAAATATCATCCTGGAACACAATTATATTAGGCACTTCCTCTAACACTTTTTCCATCACTCTCATGAATGCTGCCACTGCAGAAGCTAATCCAAAGGGCATTCAGCAGTATTTGAATGACTCTTCAGTTATGACAAAAGTAGTCAAATGTTGACACTTATTAGCAAGAGGTGTGTCCAGCCAAAGGAACTAAAACAAAATAATTCAATGCCTTTTTTTCGACACCAAAAGGACCGAAAAAAAAAGGGTTGAATGCTTTTTTTATTTATTAATTTATATATTTTTTTAGTTTGGTATGCATAAAAAAAATGTTAAAAAGAAAACAGGGGTTGGGGAACCCCCGATAAAAAAAGAAAAAAAAATGTGACCCTTTTTTGTCAGTCCTTTTGGTTTCGAAAAAAAGGGCATTCAAACCTTTTTTTTCGATCCTTTCACCTATAACCAGCGAGAGGTACTGGAATTGCTCAAGCTTGACAACGCTTCTGAGATAATGGGCAAATGGTGACGATCTACCCAAATATTCTTGTTTAGGTCTCTTAAATCTACACAAAGTCTGATGCTGCCATTGGGTTTTGCAACTATCACTACCGGAGATAACCACTCAGAGCTATCAATACATTCAATGATGAGTTTTTAAGGAATGTTTCCAATTCTTCCTTTAGTTTTCCTTTTTGCTGCTGACCTCACTTTATGTGCATTAGGTAATGCTGCTTCCTTAAGTCTGATGCAATGTTCAAAATCTTTTAGTTTAACAAGACATTCCGAGAACACCTCAGAGAATTCTCTTTCCCATTTGTTCCCTACATCAGCTCCAGTTATCGGTGTGGAAGCGTTCGCCTGAAGACAAATTCTGAGGTTGTACTGCTCCTCCCAACCCAGCAGGGACGACCTTTCCTTAGTGACATACACATTTGCAACACAGCTTCCTCCCTCATATTTGATGACAGATGAACATTTTGCAATTAACTCAATCTTCACATTTCCATAGGCATATGTTTCACTATCATGTCTGAGAAGATTCTCCATTTTCCCTTCTACGCACTGCTTATATGTCTTGAGCGACATCATGGTCCACGGAGAGCAGCTGTCCACCTTCATGGTCACCACTTTCCCATTTATTACAAACACATCAGTTGGGCCCTTTCCTTTTTCTGACAAAGCACTTACTTCCAGAACTTGCTTAACTTGTGTCGCCCAATGATTTGCAGAAGCTTCTTCTTGTTCTGGACATCTTCCTCCTGTCTCAATTGATTCTACTGATGATTTGCGGCACACTTGGGTAAAGTGTCCTCTTCTATTGCACTTGATGCAGGTGTCTGTTGCTGCCACATTTGTAGCACTTAATTTCGTTCCCTTAATTCATTTTCCTGTTCTGTCTTATTGCGGAGACTTCTTGTCCATGTCTTTCATTCCTCATACTTCTCATGTAGCGAGATTTGTATTCCATTTCTCTTGCAACTTCTATTGCTTGTTCCAGAAGTAAATCCTTGGAGAGTAACATTTCTTGTACCCCTTGCGTCACTTGTGCATTATACCAATTGGTCTCTGATTAGGGAATTGGTTAATGTTCGAAAGCCACGCGTGTGACTTAGAGTTCTGAGAGCTGACAGAAAACATTCTACAGTTGCCTGTGGTTCTGCGACCTTTCAAAAAATGTGTGGAGTTAAAAGGTAATGTTTTTTTTTTGGTTCAAAAAGTTCTTATGGTTTTTGTTCCACTAGAGTATATTCATCTGCATCCCCTTGGCCTTCCTCCCTCGCTTCCAGGAGACCATCATTGCTTCTTTTGCAATTGGTCTTATTCTCATCCATTGTTAGAAATTCAATCCCCTTTGCCTTCCACCCGCATGTTCCTTTCTGGTCCATAACCCTGTAGATACTTTCTAATTTGGCCTTTACTCAGCATCATTCCCAGCCACAATACCCCTCTATCTACTGTGTGTACCATTTTAGTCCAGAGCAGATTAGTGTCCTTTCTGGTCTAATGATTGATCACTAATGCGAATGGATGTCAACCAACCAATCAAAACCATGTCTTCGTAGAGACTGTTTATTTTTTGTGACCTGCAGTGGTTACATCTCTCAGTATATGCTGTGCATTCTAGAAAATAGAGTGAGTTTCCAAGTTATTTTTTTCTTATTTTTTATACCTCTAGCAGGCTCACTTGTTGCAGTAAACCTGCAGCTAAATTCACCCATTTAGGTAAACTCAGATGTCCATAATTGGATTGTTGCACTACTTTCTTCTACTCCACAATCTCATAAGTGAGATCTCACTCATACCCATCAAAACTTGTAATGTGGTGTTCATCCCCCGTTCCAGCCCCTGGAATGGGGGATGAAGGCCATTAGCACCCCGGGTGCTAACCGCAGTAACCCAGGGTGCAAGATGGCCACCATGGGAAGGGATGGCAGGGCCCCATCTTCCCTTTCCATGGCGGCCTGCGGGAGGCGAAGGGCTGCCGATATAAGTTAAGTGGGGACGTGGGGGGGGAGAAAAAAAAAGAATGGGACGGAAGGTAGAGGGGAGGGGTTAGATGGTGGCGGGGGAGGCGGCCGTCAGGCAGTTTGAAATGCAGGCTTGTACCGGCAGTTCAAGCCCGCATTCGTAGCCATCTGATTGGCTGGCTCTCCCAGCCTGGGTGCTAATATGTTTAACCACTCAACCTGGATCAAACGTGATACTTAAAGCAACCATAATTATATATTATTCTTATCAGAAACTCCTTTTTTATTTAAACAAGAGAGAGCTTGCCTCCCACTATGGATTGCACCTTAAAAATGCAGATGGGGTGGAGCCTACAATGATTCCTTATGGGAATTCAGGACGAACGTACATGCCATTAGCTCTTAAGTGGTTAATGATGAAGTTAGCAGAGGAGTACCTAGATAGAATAGGGGGACCAAAGTTCTTTGTTCCGTCCTCACTAGCATTTAGTCCCCTATACATACCATCTGAATTTTGCTGCATTCGCGTACTTGTTGCACTGTTCCACATTCCTTTGTCTTCCACATGATTGATGCACCTGTTGCTTTAATTCCCGGTCCTTTATAGTGCATAAGGGAACGTTATGTTTCTGTGAAATGTCATCTCTTCAAGGTTCCACCCAGTACCAGTTGGTCAGTGGTAGCTGAGCTAAGTGGGCGCCTATGCTGTGCTGTTAATGAATCATTTTTACATCAATTCTTCAAAATTCTGTTCCAAAATTGTTCTTGTTTGAAAATGGATATACTTAGATCTTCTCCTGACCTACTTATTTTTATCTTAACAATCTTACCCTAGCTGCCATTGTTACAAAATGTGTTACCAATTTTGTTTGGGCATGTCCAATCATAATCATGGATGTATGATCCACACTCCTTGCACCTACTTTGCTAGATATTTTTCGAACATAAAATAGGTAATTTCAGATGATGTCCGAAGAATGGCAGTTTATAAAGTCTGCTAAATGCTATTTATCACTGTTTTAAAATGTTTTCTCATTTGTCATGTATTGACAAATCCCATAATTACCACGTCTTTAGTGCCTTTGTCCTGGCTGCAAATTCTAAAGGCTAAGTCTCTTCTGCATGTGGTTCTCTACATGTCTTTGCAAGAGACTGCATTAGATTACACCCTCTTTTGAGTGTGAATAAGGGGGTACTCACAGGTAATCACTATGGGCCTTATTCATGGAATAGTGTGCATATATCCCGCACAGGCTGTGCTCCGAGATCGTCACTGCGTGAACCTGCGTGCAGGATTTATTCTGCGTGCTCTGCGTATTCATAGAATTGTTTGCACGAAGTAAACAATTAAACGCAAGTTGCGGCCGGAATGCCCCCGACACACCCGGACGCAAAGCAAAAACAGCCAGAACAGCTACCTTTGCTTACTCAGCAAGGCTCGAATACATGCACCCTTCAAACAGTGCATGGGGTCCCCGGTAAACAGGTCGGTTCCCTGTAACTGTTACCGGCACCAGGACAACATGCGTTTGATTTATCGTAACTTGGGTAAAACTCAGATAACCTCTGTGTGATCCCTCATAAACCATTCCTGCACCCTTCTACAATGCTTATACGCAACTCTAAGTCAGATCGGAATTATGGCTGCGTACACGCACCCCTAAATCCGACACCCCATCTTACGTATGCGCTGTGAATCCTATGTGCAAGTGTCTGTATGCCTGCCTTCGGGTGGTGGATAGCATGAGGGCTTTGCATGGCCATTTCCCCGCCGAGAGCTTGCTCGCTCTGATCCATGAATACGTATCATTCCACGGAATAGTGTTGTGTGATGGACTCCCTGCGGGCCGTCCCTCGTAATGCCCACTTTTTGCCTTGTTCTTCCTCATTTTTCATGTTCCGCCCCCTACCCCGCCCTCTGCGCAAGCCATGCCCATGCCCACGCCCACACCTGACATATAGAGCCTGCGGGAATTCCCCGCAAAGTATGAAAAAGTGCAGCGCAGTCCATTCCTTGAATCGATAAATGAGATTTTGCACGCAGTTTGGCACGCATGGTCCTGATTTTCCACGCAGATAATTCCATGAATCGGGCCCTATATATTTAACCAAGCTACAGTTTTTTTGGGTAACATTTTTTATCTTATTGCCACTGGGTTTGAAGTCAGAATGCCTAGAATCAATCAGATTTTAGGTTTCAACTATGCCCGTCTTAGTGTTTTCCAAACTCTCTTCTGTGCCCTGTAAAAGCTGTTTCAGGGATAACCTATTTCAGAAAGTCTGTCAGTAAATTTGCCTGCATAATGCTCATAGTATTGCTTATAATAGCAGTTTCGGCACACTCAGTAATTGTCCTAAGGATGATACTGTTGAAGGCTATGGGAATGATAAATATCATACTGCAGCAATGTATTCCTGTCAGTGTGATTTTTGTCTAATGATGTATAGAGTATACACTCTTACAGCATACTCACAAAGTCTACAAATGATGTTGCTCTCCTTTTGTATTTCATTGAAAACATCAAGTGTGTGCTATACTCATGATGGCACTATGCCAGCCTGTGACACAAAGGCAGCATTGTTTCTATGAAGGTGCTCAAAAAGCATTTCTAGTGTCTCTGCATCTTGGGGGACTTTCAGTACACACCGCACTTGGTCTGCTTGATCACTGACAATTGTTGTAAGCTCCATAGTGTTGCCATTAGGTGTAATATGCCCTTACTCAGCTGATGTGGATGATTCTGATTAGGCGGCCGATTGTCGAAGGGCTGATGGGCAAGGAGCAAAAGAGAATGGGACTCTTGGACACAGGGTGACACGTAGGTAGGGTGATGCAAAGACACACGACAAGCAATCATTTGTTCAGATGATTGTACTTCTTCCAAAACAATATATTTCCAGTCAAGACATTCTGCCATCGGCAAACCACCAATAATCCCCAAACCAAAAACTATGCTCTAACGTGTTGGGGGAGGTATGAAGTTAAAGGAAATCAGTGCATGAGGGTGGGTATGCAAAAGGAAAATTGCTTGACTGAAAAGGTGGGTAACATGGTCTTCAAAATATAAAAGAAAAACATCCAAAGGGTGGTTTCCATTGTACACATTTTGGTCCAACGTTTAACAAAAACATATTATCTAAAATAAATAAATCGGCCATTCCAGTTGGAAAAATGTATGCCCTCTTCTTTGAACATTTACCCTTTATATGAGTAGTGGAGTGATTACTCCTATTTTGGGTGAAAATCCCTTTGGGACTGTCTAGGAAGTGCTAAGTGGTAAGGTAAAATGGCTTGGGTTGGAGGAGGATCTTTTGACAGTGGAAGTAGGGTTTTTGTTGTTGCGGTGAATGAGCTCCTGCATGTGAGTGAAGAACAGTTCCTTGCGCACTAGGAACACACTCAAGGTGGCATATGAGTTGGTACAGGGCAGGCAGGCAACAACCATCTTGTGGCAGAGGGAGAGGTAGAGGGGACAACATTGCATAAGGCTCCCTCAGTCCTGCTGGGGTCATAGATGAGGGCAAACATATGTTTAGAGGCTTCAGTTCAGGCTGCTTGGAACTCCTCCTGCGCCACACACCTCTGGGCTTTGGCATCATCCCAGATGTGGGCAACTGCAGCTTATACCTGATCAACAACAGACTCAGTCTGCGCCTCTCCAGCAGTCTTCCTCAATGCGTCACATGCCTCCACCAAAATCCCCTCCCTCAGGATGTTGCTAGCCCACTCTTCCTGCTGCATCCAACCCATTATAAGATGTATCTGCACCAGAACCTGCCCTATTGAGATGCATGTAGCTGCCAGGTCCCTCCCATTCAGCTCGACATAATCCTGACCATACTCCAGTCTGTCCGAGATGCTATGGAAGACAAGGTCAGACTGGGAAGAAAGCAGAAGTGGGCTGAGAGGTGGAAGTGGTCATGGGGATTGGAGCTTCCCATGTGGAACAGGTCTCCGGGGGACTGATGTATGGTTAAGCTATCTACATGCCTGTGAAGGAGACCTTTCCAGAGGTGGCAACTCTCCATCATCCGGAAATGTGCAGTTTGTCCTCCAACTTCCTTTTGCCTACTATTCATGAAAGAATGCATATAAGTAACATTGTATATATATGCTGAATGCAATTGCACATTATTTAGCCGGTAAAATGGCGCAGCAGGTTAATTGCTCGTTGCTGTGATCTGTGTTTTATCTACAGGTCGCAGGTTCAAATCCAGTCAAGGTCGACTCAGCCTTTCATCCTTCCGAGGTCAATAAAGTGAGTACCAATTTCGATTGGGTAATAATAATAATATAATGTATGTAAATATGTCCTATGTTAAGAGTTTTGGATTAGAGCAGTGTATGAATAACACATTATTATTAATGTAAATCCTTTTCTAAAACACCTGTGACTACGCATGGGAAATAAACAGTATACATACATGGAATGTGCTAAAAGCTTTAGTAAGAAGAAACGCTTTATTTGTGTACCACTAGCGTAGACATACAGACGAGAACCCATTGATGAACTGAATGTGGGCAAAGCTTCAGCAAAAGGAGAACTCATTGTAATCACCAGACAACACATAAATAACACAATATTGTAGCATCAACTAAACAAATACTAAAAAAGCCAGAAACTACACCTCACGATAAATACTGTCCCCTTGGTGAAGACTGGGGCACAACAACTGACTAGATTTGTTCAGCATATTGTCAAAACCATTTAGGGTTTATTTGAAAGTGTCTCGCAGCTTGTAAAAATATATCTGTCAAAACTCAACGGCCTGATTAAAATTTGGTCCATATAATAATTGTACAAATATATTTGTACCATGACTAAAGAGATACTGATAAATAGTGGAGGTAACAGGAATTGTATGCATGTATGAATTACTGATGGAAAGCCTGTGTTTTCTGATGTTATATACATGCTGTTGTGTATGATAACTTTGAGAATAAAATGTATTACTTTGGTAGACCAGAACAGTACGAATGAAAGTTTAAATTGTCGTATGTGTCTCAGTAGCACACGATATACAATGTCGTTGTGATTTTATTGTGTGTAACAGTACTGTGCATTTCTTTTTAAAATAAGTGATTTTCTTTGTTTTTTTTTTACAAAAGAAATGAATTCTAAAAGATTTGGCTCTGGTGACTTTATGACGTACCAGACATTGGAAAGCCTGAGAAAGAGTCAGGTTAAAATTAGTTTCGAAATTTAATCTGAGAGAAGGGTTTTAAGGTGGCCCCAACAGTCCCAAACAGACCCAGAGGAATCAGAGCCATTCCAAACCAGACTCAAAGACGGAGTAGACAGAGTGCAAGGCAAAATCCAGCTTTATTGTCATGAACGAAAGCCAGGACAGCAAACAGACATTGTAATCTTGCAACTCTTACAGTCTGATTCATGGAATTATTTGCGCGGAGAACGCTGATTTTCACGCCTTTCTGCCAGAAAATCCCTGTTTGAAGTATGGGGATTTTCAGGCAGAAAGGTGCGCATATCTGCGTTTTCAGCGCAAATAATTCCATGAATCAGGCAGTTAATATGTTAATACGAAACAATAGCTTAAATACTTCAAGCGCATCATCACTGATGTCATAACAAAGCCACAGTTAACAAAACCTATGGGGAACAGGGATAGGTTAATGGGTTTGGCTGCATATTGGTTCTATACGGGTTAAGAATTTCATTGGGTTATAGATATCTGATGACTCCACCTGAAAGCACCCCTATATTGCTAAGGTGAAAAATACATCATTTCCACCACACATAATTCCTTGGCATACTACTTGATGGGCAGCCAGACTCTTTGGGGTTTTGATAGGCTGGCCCCTTGCTAATCAAGCTTGAACACTTGGCAGGTTGTCAAGACATGAGCGAGACATGGAGTATGGCGAGAGGGGCCCATGGACTGTCCTTTAAAAGTTACCAAACCTCATTCCTAGGTCATGAGACAAGGCAATCTCTTTGTACTTGGCCTTGTGTAGTTCCTTGTGTCTGTGTGAGTGTCTGGGGAGTTTTGCAGGTGTCCTATTTTCTTTGGCTTCTAATGAATAGTCAGTGTTCTACAATTGTGGATGCAGGTCTTTGAAGATCGTGTATGAAACCAAATGACCTTCTATTTATTAGGTTTGTAGCTAATATTAATGTGAATGTTGTGTTTTCTGTTGCCACTAGGGACACTCTTGAGTTACTCTCCATTGAGTCTTCTGGCGTATTCTATTTCTGAGATAGGTGAAAAATTGAAGGTCTGAGCCTTCTTATCAATGCTGGATGACAAAGGAAAATTGGCTTCAAGATCCTTTATGTTCAAAAGCGCTTTATTTTCCTCGATGGAGACTGTTATCTTTTCTATTTTACTACACATGGCTTCCTGAATGTTTGTGCACCATATCTCGTCCTTGCAGAAGGAGGGACTGACTGTGGTCACGAGAGACACACATCAAGATTCTCCATATATATCTCCATTGGCACCCTGAGGCAGTACTGTGGTCTCACAAGGCACCCTACAAATCACCAATAAATAAATAATAAATCTAGGCATGAAGTGTTTTTTCTAACATCCAGATATACATTGAGCCTTGGACGAGCCTCTTACCCATGTGGGTCCAGTGAACCCATTTGCAGTGACATATGTAAATGTCAACACTTACTTCCATTGATAGTTCCACATTTCTGCACATTGTTCGGAGGTAGATATGTGTAAAAAGAACCAAAATGAGTCCTGATTCCAAACATGAACGTCTTGAGTCAGGACTCTGAAATACTGTCAATGGTCTGTGTAGATCGCTGTCAGACTTGCGCTTTCCCCGGACTCACCCTGCCTTCTCATTGGGGAGACCAAATGTAGGGGAAAACAGCATTGCAGTGGCTTTGCCAGGGTGTTTCATGAGCGGTGTGCTCCGAACTGTCCAAGACAGTGTATGGAGATGTCTGACTGCCTGTTTGATGCGCGAGAAAGGTGATTAACATGAAATGAAAATTGTATGCATGCCTCTGTAAACAAAGACCACAAGCAGGAGACCTCATCACAGAAGCTTCTGGGGGGGAGGGTGGAGTGTAAGTAGTACTACCCAAGACGTACCTTTTGAGTTCATGGGTCAAGTCCTCCTAAAACTTAAAGTGTGGGGACTCATCAACAAATGCAATGGGCTGTGATGTCACCGGAAATTAGCCTATCAAAGTTAAATATGCACATTTCATAAAATTGGCTTTACATAACCACCCACATTGCACAGGACGAATGGCATTTTCCTTTCACAAAATCAACACACACACCAAACCAAGAGGTTATTTTCTTCTAATAATGTTTTTGAAAATGTTAAAAGGTGTGCATGTTTTAAACACCAAGAATACACATGTTTTTCCTGGAACTTGCAGTACCGATATGGGCCATTTCACCTTTAGTTGTTTGTTATTTTTCGTCAAGTTATATAGTGCAGTGGTGAAGTGTCTGGCCTGTAAACCTGACGACTGCAGTTCGATCCGTCTGCTTTATTTAATAAATTCAAAGAGGACTTTCCATGTTTCTCATTTTAGCTGGGCGTTGGGAGAGGGAGAGTGGGGGGGGGCTGAGTCCACTCTCTGAGAAAGGTGGATGGACTCTGTCCACCCGCGTGTACCCTCGACTTGATCCCTGGTTGAGTTAGAAGTAATGAATCCGTCCTTTCGTTTGGGCTCTCACAATATTGCATTGTGGTACCTGTAGTGCTGTGTGTATATACTTTCTGTAGGAGTGCAAAATGACATGCTCTAACAACACCAGAATTTACAGAACATAGTTTTGATTTGAAAGCTCTGGTTGAGCACTTTTTAAACAGGATTCTTATTGAAGTATTTGAGCAAGAAAGGTGAGCATTGGTGTGTCTGCCTTACTAGCATATGAATGTTCATATCTTGCAGTATTTTCTATGTAGGTTATTGTTGTGTGGTAGAAGAGTGGGTTAATTCCTTGGGTCCTGGTCCACACACACACATATATCGTGCCAAATTATTATATGTAGATCGCCATTGTGCAACATGCATATATCTGCTGTAATTCTGGCACTGCCCTTTATGTCTTTGATCATTCCAGAATCCATAAAACCTTCCACCATCACCTTTTTGTTTTGCGCATGTCACCCTGAGTTGGACGGATATGCCCAGATGTATGTCCTGAGCCTGCTGGGCCTGGAGACCCAAGCTACTTCTCACTGGTGACATCCAACATGGCCGAAACATGTCTAGAGATTCTTGTGGTCTCGTGCAGAAGGGATGTGACCTAGCAGTTCGGCTGGACTGCCACTTTTGGGGGGGGACCAAGCCTGATTTGCCTATGGTCTTTCCCCCTTCTGTAATAGCTTGGCAGGCTGAACAATGATTGTAATTGGTTATTTATAACGCGCATAATACCCAGAGGTTTCTAAGCACGCACCAGGGCATCGAACCTGTATTTCTCTTACAAGACGAGCACAGCGCTCCTGAACTATCCTCCCGAAATGATGGTCTTCAGGGTTGCCCAGAGCTGTGCCCGTGGATATGATTAATTCCAGCCGTCATCTTTTTGTTTTGCACAATTCATAAATTGAGAGGCATTTCAATGGAAAATGATAACACCTGTTATTGACAATGCAATGAAGATAGCAAACACAAGCTGAATCCTACAGCTGATCCAGGGAAGCACATACAAGAAAACAGTGCAATACAATATATGCATGTCCCTTCATCTCCGGGACCACTTCCCTAGGCCCACGTGTATTAGGTGCAGTTCCTCACCCTATCCTGGCTACATCACTTCCGGCTGGAGCAGCCGTGCAAGAAAGGGAATGCTTGTATAATAGCGGGATGTGCTTTCTTGCAAGGCTGTCTCCACAGTCAGACCAGCTTCTGCAGGATTCTGCAGTTTGCATACATTTGCCTGCATAAGTAATATGTCTAGGCAGATTTTCTTTAGAATGATGCAACACGCAGAATGCACGGGGTTTCCCGACTTGCATAAGCAAATCATTTGGGAATAATCCCTTGGTATTTCCTGTATTGCAGAGGAGCTGAATCAGAATGAATGACTGTGGATTGAAACGCCTGTGTGCTTGCATTAATACCAGAGACTTTATCCTTTCGCCGATGAAGTGGGCTCTCACAGTAACCCCCTGAACAGTAGGAATCTCTGGAATTGCTTGCTTTGGGAAGTAGAGCCATCCAGCACATCCCACGATTACCTGTGACTGGTTCCTAGTGCCCCACTGGCACTTGTAGGAGAGAGGGGCTAATTGCGGCGGATGGCAGGACTCGCTGTGATTGCAGGAGTTAATGTGCGTGACTGGAGGCGGGTTTAACTGCCTGTACAGATTCGCCGTGTCTGTGACGAATCACTCTGTTCCCCCCCCCCCCCTCAGATCTCATCCGGTGTCCAGGACGGCCGAGAGAAACTGACTATAAAGCAGCACAACAACACAACATAACATGCCACTTCCCTTATGTAATGGTGCCTTGTAATGTGATGCAGGGGTCCAGGATGCTTTCACGTTATATAATGCTATGTTATGGCAAATTGGATTTGCAACCTGTCATTTTATCACCCGCATGCTTTTGTGCGAAGTTGGTACCAAAGTTATAGTTAAAATCTAATCACGTCTGTAAAAGGTGTTTGTGTATTTTTTTGTGTTAGTTTTTATTTCAGCTATACAGCGCTCTGGCGCATTGCGGTTGAGGTTCACAGGTGTTATGTCCTCATAAAATAAATCTGTATGGCCTATGTTCTTGTATTTAAATAAGGCATTCACGAACATGTCAATTCCTAAATACCATTTGGATTGTAGCTTTTTTGAATAAACTCCCATGTTCATTTTTTTCAATGAACCAAAAATACGTGACTCGCTCTGTCAAGTTGCACTTAGCAGATTTTAGGGAGCAGTAAGCCAAGAATGTGTGAGGTTTTCATCATGTAGCACAGGTTGCACAGGTTAAGAGAAATGTTACATGAAAATACATTTAAAAAAAGCCCTGTAAGCGCCCTAATCCCCGAATCTGGCACAGATCAAGTGCCTAGTTGAAACCCATCCCTGTGCTCTCCATGGTCCAAAACAGGCTAAGCTTATTTACGCAAGGCGGATTTGCAGTTAGGGTTCAACACTCATGTGCGATGCTCGCTTGCTTAGCCCAATTTTGGCGCAGATTTTATTGACACATCGAAAACCACATGGAAATAATTGTGAAGGTTTTCACGTAGTTAACAATATGGAGGCACATGGTGTGTACTGTGCCACTGTTGGTGTGGGCATACCCGAGTTAATCTGCTATAATCATTCTCCGCTGGACCCTTCATAGGCGATGTTAGTGATGCCATCAATCTGCTCACTGGTAGGATTGTCAGTCTTCCGCAACTTTTGGGCCTGATTCATAGAATTATCTGCGCCGAAAATTGGGACGTTGCGTGGCAAACTGCGTGCAAAATCGGTTTGATGATTCAATGAATAAACTGCGCTGCACTTTTTCTTACTCTGCAGGTTGATTGCCTTGCCCACGACACAATGCAGAGAGTGGGCGTGGCTTGCAGCAGAGGGCAGGGTAGGGAGCGGAACATGGAAAATGAGGAAGAACAAGGCAAAAAGTGTGCGTTACGAGGGACGGCCCGTCGGCAGTCCATCGCACACCCACTATTGCGTGGAATGATAAATATTCATGGATCGGAGCACGCAACCTGTTGCCCGGGAAATGGTTACACAAACTTGCGTATACGGTTACTTTACGCAGACAATTTCATGAATACGCAGAGTGCGCAGAATAAATTGTACAGTGTCGTTCTCGGAACGCAGCCTTTGCGGGATGAATGCTCACTTTTCCATGAATCAGCGCTTAATGTCTATAGCGACCCAGGCCTTTAAGTGGGACAGAGCTTGCCATCCCGCATCCCTGGCTGTCTCTGGAAAGGACTCCTGAGCTGGTCTCTACCATGCCTTCACATATAGCCCTAGAAGCGCTGGCCCCCGAGGCAGCACTTTTACCCAACAGACGTGGTGGAAGGGCTGCCTGCAGGATCCAGCGCTTCTGATTAAGAAACAGATGGAGAGGCATGTGCACCAAAAGCTTTGATAGCAGTGTGCATGCTTTTTATTTCATAATCAGAAGCGGCAGCCCTTTCACCACCTCTGTTGGCTGAAATAGCTGCCTGAATGGCTTAGCGCATATGATTAAGAAACAAGAGGAGTGGTGAGAGCAGCAAAACAGCTGGTAGAAATGTGCCCTCCTATCCTGCCTTATTTCCAGTGTTCTTTTTTTTACGGCCCCTCTCTGCCCATACTTCGGCCATGTACGCTTTATAGTGTCCCCCTCTATTCCTCATCTCACTTAAAACACGCTAACAACAAGACCACTTTAACAGGACAGCTGCCATCTACTAACCTTTGCATTCTAAGGGCCTGATTCATGGAATATTTAGAGCAGTGTAAAGTGACTTTGCACCGCTCTGTGAATCAGGGTGTATGTTTGCAGTGCAAAGTCACTTGGCACTGCAAAAGTACTCTTTGCACCGTGAATTAGGCCCATTTAGGGCAGTGAAAAATGTACTTTTTCAGTGCACACTGACTTTGCAGTGCAAAAATACACTTTGCACTGCTCTGTGAATCAGAGTGTTTGTTGGCAGTGCAAAGTCACTTTGCACCATGCCAAACATTCTGTGAATCAAGCCCAAAGTCTTCCCTAATATTCTCTGTAAAAATGGCATATCTCTGACCAGCCACCTGAATGCATTGCCTCCACTTCTCTGAACCACAGTGCTGGGATAACCCAATCGGATCTCCAGGATCTAGTTACTCTGCCACATAAGCACTTCAGCATTCCCTTGATTCACACCTATAAGCCACTCCTCCCATTACGTTAACAAGAACTAACATTATAGCCATATGTGGGTAAGGCAGCACATTTTTTTCTTCTCTTATATTGGGTACTTTTGCACCACTTATGTGTTAAATGCTCATACTTTAATGCTATTCAACACTTTCAATTTGGCCTTCAATTGCCATCAGGCTTTCCAGGAAATTGTTTGATTTTGATATTCTGCCATCTCATGCATTTTAAGACTTCATATGTAATAAATTAACACTTGCTACCATTTTGCTTATCCTTATTAAGTTATTAATTGCATAATTATATGCACAATGTGTGTTTCTTAGAGGGTCACTAAGTACCGTAACTCTGTATATACATGTATTTTCCACCATTACGCAATTTTATCCGCCAAACTCAGAATGAGGGCCTAAATTCCCTTCTCTGGCTCTCGCTTTTCCAGATGTGTAGACTCCATATTCTGCTGTTCTAATAATGATCCACTGTATTAACTTCCAGCATGCCTCCTTCTGTCTCCTTGATCTTGCACCACCTTGTTCTCCCGAAATAAAGTTTTTGACATGCACTAAAACAGATATAAGCGCATTAAATGGGGGACCTCCACAGCCGGCACATCACTGCCACTTCCAAATCTCTCCAGCTAAATCCTCATCCTGTGCTTTTTAATCAGGAAGATTGAGCTCCTTTTCATAATTATTTTTCTTTAGCATTCACACACTGCCTTAAAAAGGTCAGTTTTCCCTCATGTCACTTGATTGAGCAGCACACGTTTCCTTCATCTTTGCACCCACTGAATGATTCTTTCATCTTTGACCTAGCAAATCAAGGTTCCTCTAATCAACACCATTACGTCATCCGGAAGAGACTGTAGCAACAGCATCTACCTCAACTTCTCCTCATCTCTGATTTGAAAGCTCCAAAGAATCCCGAGCAATGCAGCCCTGCTTCTTCTTCTCTTATGAAAATCCACTGCTTATCCTGCCTGGTGGATGCCCTCCACATTATTCTGTTAGACAATTCAATTAAGTTCAAAGCCCTCTGCATTGCCGACTATATCATTAATAGTGCACCCCCTTTCCTGAATTTTAAATTTTATCTCTGCACCACTATATCAGCTCCTCCTTCTACAATCTTCCCCAAGTCCATTGACATACAAAATATCAAACACGCACCCAAGCTTTTCCTGCTCCATGTCTATGGAGCTCAGTTCCTCAAAATGCACAATTGTCTCGCATTCTGCTAAACTATCAAGACTGTCTCACCATTGTACTTCATCCTGACCTTTAGCACCAGGATATCAGCTTAGAGGTGTAGGTTTAGCTATTCAAATTTGCGTCATATGTAAATGAATGTTGTAATACACATATTTAATTTCTAGCAAAATAACCCCTTCCCAGCACATAGCATGTTTCCCACCATTATGCATCGTCTCTTATGAGGTCAGAAAGGCGAGGAATGATCCGTTGCAGAGGAAGTACAATGAATCGCAATGGTCGTCTACAGTGGATTATTGATCTTTGGTTTCCTGATACCTCGCTGGGAAATCTTTTTCTGTACCAGTTTGCAAGTGGCATTGTTCAGCAGGGTTGGCAAGAGGAAGGAGAGAGTGAATGGCAATGTGCTCTTTTGTCTGCCAGGACCATCAAGTGGGTCTTTGGAGATTATGCATGCATCCACTGGAGAGACTCTGGTGTGTATGATTCTTGGTGATATTAGGCAGGGGTCATGAAGGATAAGCAGCAGTAATTAAAGAAACACATGTCTTGTGGCAGAGGATTACATATGGTTTCCAATGGTCTCCGATCACATTCATGTTTCCTGCATTATATTATGATTCATCGGGACATCATGCCCCTTTCCGAGAAGCTGACTTTTGTACATTGCATCAGAGGAGGATGAAATTATAGAAACTAGAAGTTATTGACATAACCAACATAGCATGCCTCAGCCGAGGAGCTCCCACACTCTTGATAATTTTGTAAGCCTTGAGGTTTCTTCCTAAGTAACCTGGGTCAATCCAGACGTAGATCCCCTTGCTCACTGTTCGGGAACAGAGGAACAGCTTCACGTCACTAAGGAGGCGCAGCAAGGCCAAAACACTTGTCTGGGCTGCTTGATGGTACGATTGTTCAGAGGAGAATTGCCTAGCATTTCGGTGCTGGACTACACTTGTGGGTGGGGCCAGATGATATGCAAATGGATATTTCCCCCCTGTGAAGGGTCAGCGAGCTAAAAGGTGGTTGTAGAACCTCCTGAGTGGAAGGAATTCCATTGAACAGTTGTTTTAAACCATGTTCATTCTGATTAGAGGGGCTCTTGTTAATTAACTCTTGTTAATTGTCTAAAAAATATTTCAATCTTTTGCTGAACCCTTCTCTGGATAGCATCTCTGCAATAAAATGAATACACTTCCCAAATACCTAATTTTCAAGCTGCATTGATATCTTGTATGGCCTGAAAGAGGCTTGATGACACCAAACATGTGAAAAGCTACCGCATCATATACATCTTGTACATTTTAGAAATAAAATCCACTATGAACATTATTTGATTATTACCTCGTTTAGTTAGGAGCAGACATATGAGGCATGAATCAAACCTTTTGACTACACCATTGTCTGTGACATTGATCTTTGTGTAGAATGTATGCAAATAAGCAATGAGGAGTTGTCAGGTATCTGTTGAAAGACGAGCTTTCATTGCATATCCTAAATAAATAGATCTCAATGCCAAACATTAGACACTCTATATAAGGTCAGAAGCAATCAAATGTAAACTTACAAGCAAAGCAAAACCCAAAAATCATGAAAAAATTAGACTTGAGGTAGTCATAGAATAATCAGAAAATAAACATTTACAACATGTTAGCATGAGAATGGCTAATGGATCACTCCCAGGAGATATTCCATCGCAGGTGACGTGGCAAAGAGGATCCACGACAAGCTATTGATTATATTTATCTATCGGAGGAGCTCTTTATGTTAGCAACTGGCTTCAAGGTAATAAAGCAATCAAGATGTGACCATCACATGCTCATTCTGACTTGGCCAAAGGATAGTCAGGATGTTCGTGACAAACAACAATGGATGCCTCAAATATTGACCATTAATAATGCCAAATCTCGCTTTAAGTGGTATCCAAGAAACTTGACATTGTTAAATGAAACTCTGATGATGCAAGATGAATCGCAGAATACAAATTCATATGTGTAGGCTTTGTCACATTACAAAAATCTCTATATCCCATCTGGAAGATCACATCTTCATACTTTTGATCTAATAATGCTTCAAACAAAAATAGAACATCGTAAGGCATGAAGAGCAACTAGACATCTACCTTCGATCGAGAGGAGCAAAATTCGTAAGGCGTTATAATCTCGCTATAGAAATTGGGTGAGATCCCACAAAGGCAAGCTATGCCAACAGGATGGAGAGGCATTTTTGGCAGCAACATCAAACAAGAATGCTACACAAATTTGGCAGCTACTCAATGTAAATGCAAACACTAATAATCTGCAGTCCCAATTAAACGGAGTTTCTGAATTTCAGTGGATATCACATTTCACGGCCCTCTATGCGAATAAGGCCTTTCAACTTTTTGAATATAAAAGTCAACCCATAACGTCTTGGTATCTGGAATGTTCAGAGGATATTATAGAAGATCTAATAGCTAAGTCTTCATCATCGCGAGCGGCGAGTCCGGATGGTATTACTAACTACATGCTAATACAACATCCTAAGCACTGCGCCACAATCCTGAATAACATCTTTCAGCATATTTTAAAATCTCAGAAAATTCCGGACTCCTGGCGCACATCTGTTATTGTTCCTATTTTTAAAAAGGGAGACCCTGGAACACCGGCGAACTATCGTCCAATGTTCTCTAGGCAAAATCTTCAATCGCCTAGTACTAAGGGACTTTAACAGATGGACATACGAAAGTAAATGCCGTGATCGAAATCAAACAGGTTTTGTCCGTGGTCTTGGGACTTCAGTTAATCTTATGATCCTCAACTCATTAAAAGCTCAAGCGCAAAACACAAAAACATCCTTGTTTTTCGCATTTGTTTACTTAAATGCTGCGTTTGACTCAGTCTCCCGTGTGAAACTCATTGAAAAGCTAATTAAAGGTCAATGTCTGCAAGACTTAATTGATATTATATTTTCCTTACATTCATCAACATCCATTCAGGTTCGCTTGTCTACAATGGGCTTGTTATCTGCAGTGATTGAAACATCGAGAGGGCTGAAACAGGAAAGAGGGATGTATCCTGGCCTCGGCCCTATTTAATTTTTTCATCCATGATGTTCAAGAAATTTTCCTCACTATAGCGTTGGATTCGCCTAAAATGAATTGCACTGTGATACAAGCACTATGGTATGCCGACGATCTTGTGCTCATTTCCAAGACCCCGACAGGTTTACAGAAGCTAATATCTGCTCTCGTTACTTACTTCGAAGTTGATGAGTTGTCCATGAATATAATGAAATCGCAGATAGTAGCTGATATTCCGAAGTCATCACAAAGAAGTAAGTATATCTGGATGGTTAAGAATATCACCTTAGAGATTGTTCCGTGTTACAAATACTTGGGTTCCCAATTGGAAGCCAACTCATCTACCATAGAACATCAACAGTCATTGCAAAACAAACTGATCTCTGCAATATCTCAATCTAAACTGATTCTCTATAAATATGGCAAATATACCATTAGCCCTGCACTACACTAATGGCAACAAAAAGTAACGGCAGTGTTATTGTATGGTCTAGAGGCAAGAGATATTACTAATGTCAAAGATCTAGATAAATTAGAAGCCAAATTTTGGAGACAAATTCTAAATATGCCACAGTCAACACCTGGCCCGTGTATAAGATATGAACTAGGTCTCACTTCACTTAGTGCAAAATATGATTGGCAGTTATGCGCACTACTCAGAAAATGTCTTGTGAACACCAATGATGAGTCGATTCTAGCCATCTTGTCCACATATCTGTTTACCTCGAGTCATCGGTTTGTTCTGAAATGGACTGCCTATGTTTATCAAATTATGGTTACAGTAGATGTTGATATGGAAACACTTATACAGAACCCTGAAAGAGTAAAAAGAAAAATCTTTTTTCATGATTGGATTGAAGCTTGTGCATTGTGCCTACGATATAAGTATTTTTCTAGTCAATTATATCCAGATAAGAAAATGGGGTCTATGGAAAGTTATCTGTTAAAATCCCCTTCTCCTCAAATTCGCATGGCAATCTTGAGAATGCGATTCAATCTTTGAGCAACTCGGGACATCTTGGCTCAGTGCAAACAAATTGCCATGTCAGATAACTTTTGTAGATTCTGTAGTGATGTGTTACAAAAAGAAACGCTGGAACACATTATTGTTGAATGTGCTGTTTATATGAAGCATATGTCTACAGTTGCTAATGTTCGAGCGAATCTGAGATGGACATGTTTGCTAAACTCTTCTAACATGAGCTTACTCATCGCATCAGTGAACTTTCTCAATGCCCTTCAATTATATGAGTAATGAATTATGCAAAAACTGATGATGAAACTGTTTCAGTTAGCGATTTTTTTTCTATATGAACTGGTTAATTTTATTCAGAATGTTTTCTTTCTGTAACCTAGTGTCCACTGTTTCAATGTCTAAGGTCTGATTTTATAGCAATGTAAATACTGTAGATACTAATCTTTTTCTTGTACTTAATAATGTTGTAATGTTTGCTAAATTGAAAAAAAAGTTGATTTATTTCAGCTAAACTTTCAATAAAAAAATAAAATAAAATAAACATTTACAACTTGTGGTTGTCTATACAGGCTTTATTTAAAAAAACGTTTTTCAAAGGGAAAATCACATTGAAAATTGCTTAGTAAATCAGGTCCTATGTATCCCGAATGTTGCTAGATGGAACTTGCCACCATCCTCTGAAGCTGTTGAGTGGTGAGGTGCACCTTACATTTCACCAATACATAAGCTGCATATTGGTCATCTATATATATAAAACACTTAGGTATTTTTCTGTACTCAGATGATGCAATTTATCAGTGTTAGGTTGCCCCCTGCTGTTCAAATGACAAAGTGCTTCCTCTTCAACAACAGCTACCATTTCAACAAACAGAATGAGCATGGTTCTACGCGGTCACCTTCACCTTCCACTATAGCAAACATTTGAAGTTACTTCTTTCTACCCCCTCATCTCTTCACACAGGGCACAGCAGTTCCAGTGTCAATGATCAGTTAATTACTGGCTCAACGTTTCAGTCTTCCACGAGAAAAAAGCCATAGGACCGATGCCTCCTCACAAGCTAAAACTGAAAGTAGGTGCTGTAATTATGCTACTACGCAATCTTATGCCATCACAGGCACTCTGCAATGGAACAAGGTTGACAATTACGTGTCTACAAAGCCCTATCAAAGAGGCCTGTGTGATCGATGGAACTTAGATACTGTTCTTATACCGCGCAAGTTGCATTTCGCTACTCCTCTCTGCCATTCAAATGAATGAAATGGGATGCATTGCAAATACAAGACATAAAAAGGCTTTTATGTCCTTCATTTGTGGTATGCCCAGCTCAAAATGAGCCCCTGTTTGTTCTGTGAGAAAGAATGTTCTTACTTCATCGCATGTTACATTTGGATTCTTTTGAATCTGTGTCACTGCACAAGTGCCTTTTTTCTTGGTGTGAGTCAACAATTGTCTTTGATCATCTGTGATTCTTAAAACCACAGTATTAGCTCATTTGGTGGCTTTAATGAAAAAGACTTCCAAAATTCAATTCTTTCTTTCTCTTTTCCAAACCATACATGACTTGATTCCAAACAGAAATCATATGAATCTTAGTTCATATACCTCAGTTAACTTTCCTTCAGGTACTGAAAGCTCTGTATTGGATATTTTAGAAGTGTGAGCAAATTATCACCAATGAATGCTCCTTTCTCAAATCTCTCGGGGTAGTTCTAACTCGAGCATTGTGCCAGAAACACAACTCCCCATGTACAGCTCTTCATTGACTTGCTTGCCGTAAACTGTGGTCCCGCACTATGCTGTCGGAGTGCTAGAGACGCTTAAAATAAATAAATAAATGAAAACTCTTGACAAGTGTCCCTCTTCTAATTCACTTGTCCTGGTCAATGCAACTGCAATAAGAGCATGGAGCCTGTAAAATAAGACTCAGTATACGTGTTGTTTCTCTAGTTCACTTGACTTTCTCATCACGACTGCACTACAGCTACACATTATGTGTACTGCATCTCTCAATAGACAAGCTTTCTCGGTTTCATTTATTGTTGGCAACATTTCTGTGTTGTTTTTTGCAGTGATTGAACCACAACTCCCAATAGGCAATGTTTCTCTTTTACAGTTAGTTTGGTAACGCCACTTTGATAGTTCTTCAGAATGATTGAAGCTCAGCTTCCACTGGGCAATGTTTCTCTACTTCTTTTACAATGGAGTTTCGACCAGAACATTAACATACTTGGCAGCTAATCTTCACACCGCTGGAGGCTATCGTGCCTCACATAAAAAAACCATCAAAAGGTGGAAGCCGTAGCCAGCCCACTAAGAGAAGATTCGGAAGCACTCCTTTCCTGCCCTACCCCGACCATCTGGAACTCAATCCCAACAGTGGCTCGAAATGAGCCAACCGTCCTTTAAAACACAAAAAAATAGCTCTTTCAACAACACCTGTTAGAGGAAGAAAAATGCTCTCCTTCCACCAACAGCACTGCGCGGCTGTATAAAATGCCAAACCCAAGGCTGGCATCCTCCCATTGTAAAGTGCTCTCCTGTTCTCAAGGTGGGTGCATGTTTATAAGCAATATAATAAATAAATAATAATAGTCTTCTTTGGCAATGCCTCTGCTTTGGTTCTTTGGAGTCTCCCAATATGCTATGTATTTCCAATTCAGTTATCTTTGACAGAATCTCTTTGCTGGCCTATCAGTGTATTTGTGCCACAATTAGCACTGTTCAATCTTTCTCTGGTTCACTTGACTTCTGGCGCTGCTGCTGCAGCCGCAGGTCCGGCTCTTCACAGCACATTCTCCTGATGATCCACGTCCCATGAATATGGCTCAACGAATGTCCACTGGCCTGGAAAAACACTTCGGAAGAGGTCCTCATGTCCTCGATTTATCTTCCCTCCTCTCTTCTCTGCCTTTCTGTTACATTTTCCTGATTTCGAGTCCATATCCCAGCATTCTGCCCATCGAAAACCATTTGAGGGGCCAAAATGGCTTCACAAATGGTTTATCTTGGGCACGGCGGTAGCAGTTCGGTGGTGGCGAGTTGTCTCCTCAGAAAGGCAGCACAACATGACGGTTTCGCTGGGAGCAGAATCACCATGATTGTCTTGTCAGTAGAGTTATGCCAGAGTTTTCTTCTCATTTCATGGTAAATCCACAGCCAACTAAAGACACAGCTGGCTCCACACACAGGAGAACCAGCAGATGTGGGAACAAAACATGGAACATCCTTTTCTAGATTTCTTTTACGCACCACTCATCCTAAAAATGAGGTCCTCGAAGGTGTTTTATTTAAAGGTTCCTGCAAGGCTATTTTTCCTCCAGCTAATCAGCTTATCTTCTTTCTATTGTTCTGTAATTCTTAGAAACACTACATATTTGCAGTGATTCTGATAATTTCATCCACTTACATAACACATTGAATCAGAAAAGGATGGAATTGTCGAGAAATCCCAGTAGAAATGTGACTTTCCTTGCATAGCACACTGCATTGTGGAAAGCTGAAATAGATGATTATAATTTAGTGAATCTTGAAGGTAACATGGGCGTTTCGAGATATCCATGAACGCTCCATATGCTTGTTTTTCAAAAAAGACCAGTTCAGAATTAACTCTCTTTTAAAAAGTATTCCTGCGTGGGTGTTGATGAGAGTGAAAGGTAACGCTGGCCATATAGCTGCTTATTCGGTAGAATTATAGCTTCAAAAAAACTATTATGCTATAGTCAAATACTATGGTCTCATTACACCAGCAGTGGCAGACAGCAGTGGCAGACAGGCGGTGTACAAGACCCCTTACATTACATTACATTACACCAGTGGAGGCTGATGAACTTTTAAAGTTGTGGGGCATAAATGCATCTTCCAGCAAAGAGCGAGTGAGCTGACCCCCAAAAAGGGGATCCTGGGGGGTTGGGGGGGTTTCTGGAGTGGAAATGGTGCATTTTACAGGACAACTTTCAAGAAAGACCTAAGATGCAAGTAGTTCTAAGGGAAGAACCCACACAATATTCTACTACCTGAGATGCCAGGTTACCAACAGTACACAGGGCCATTTTGCAGCTGCAGGACTGAAACACAAATTACCTCGCAGTGTGATGAAGAAAGGGCAAGGTCTTTGGGAAAGCAGTTTGAAGTTGCTGCAAGTTACCAATTTCCCAAAGCCTTTACAAGGAATGAAACATGATTTACTGCAGTGCCTGGCCACATGCCTGCCAGTGCCACTGTCTGCACAGTATTCAGGCCAGGCCTAGATGAAGATGTGTGGAGGCCCATATCAAAATGATGGTTCAGGGCTCATTTGCTCAGAGCAGAAAACAGTCTGAGATACCCATGGGGTGCATACATTATAATGGAGACAAATAAATACAGCCGGGGTTTAATAGCTGCTGATTCTCACGAGGCAGCCAGCCAGCAGGGAGGTGAAAAACTAAATGCCCACTGAAAAACTAAACATCCTTCTTTGTCAGCAAGTGGCTGATGTGGAGGAACCAGTGGTACAAGGCACGAGGTAATAACACTTCTGTGAGTTCCTTCCCAGGTCATGCATTGCTTTGTGATGGGGCTTCCACTGTCTCATGTTCTGTATGTGCCTCTACATTGTATTTATTTATTTAAACACTATTTATAGCACATTACTGTATTTCAATTAACTCCCCCTTTCCTTCTGTGGATAGATATCCCAGCCCCAAATGGGCTCAAACTTGTGCACACCCCATGCACCTTATTTAAATTGTAATTAGAAAGCAATGCCTAATTTGTTTCCAAACAAGGGAATGTTTTCTTAATGTAATTTAAATATTCATTGCCGTCCACTAAACTCTCTGATTTCTGACCTCTCAAAACCTGCCTGATTCGCATCAATTCAACTTGGTATACACTGTAATGCATATAGGTTATGTAACCTAGGCTTAGCAATGTATTCTCTCTGTAAGCAACTGAATACCTATGTAATGAGCAACGTTTGTAATCCATCTCTACTGCAAACTAAATCTAATCTCTATATGTAACTGAATACCTATGTAAATTATGAGCAAAACAACTACTGTAACCATCTTGAGAAAAAGCGCCTAGATGCCCCAGGGTTTGGTGCACTATACAAATGACCAAATAAATACATAAATAAATACATACATTTATACTGCTTCTAAAAGTTCATTTATATTAGGCCCAGACTATGTGTGCCACATAGCTCCCATCAATGGGAGCTATGTGTCACACATAGGCTGATATAATGCTCTTTACAGCAGTGGCGCAACACCATAGAGCTGACCGAACTTCAGAGCCACCCCGGCCGACTTTTTGGGCTATGTTGACTTGACCTGGCTGACCTACGGTGCCGGACAGAACAGGACACAGACGAAAAACGGTGAAGACAATAAAGCATTGCATTGTAAGCACCTACATTCATCTGCATGCGCTATGCATGCGCCTGTAAACTGCACTAGAATAGTCCTATTAGAATGCGTAAAGAAGTTAGATGCCATCCACACAAATAGGTTTGCTCCTCCCCCACAGCCTCTGAAGTTAGCACTTGTGGTTTTCGTCACAAGTCTCATCTCACATGGGGAGGGACACAGACACACGGGAAGGGGAGGAGCTGACTAAGGGGAAAGGGGAGGCAGTTTCTGTTGGTACGCATTGGAATAAAGACATACAATACCACCTTTCTTGCCTCTGTATCTTATTGTAGCAGTTTGTACATTGTAGGCACATTCAGAGATAAGTGAAGAACTCAGGATCCAACATTGGCAACAAAGTGGGATCTTTTCTTTCTCATCGGACCCAGCGTCTCCCTTTCATCGGAGCAACCGCGCTCGTGGCTGCAGAACGGCACCACTGGAGCTGCGTGCTCGTGAACGGAGACAAGGTGCATACAGCGGGCAGGTAAGGCGGGTGGGAGCTTACAAGCTCACCGTCAGCTGCCCATTTTCGCTAGTCATCCAGGCGGTGCGAGTGATTTACTCCCGCCAATGTACCTCAACAAAGTGGGTATAGAGTGCGGAGGCTCCCCACTACTGTGCGCATCCGGGCAGTGTGAGAACATTCTCCCGCCGACGGCAACGTGCCCAAACAGAGTGGTTAAAAAGCGTGTAGGCTCCCTGCTACTGCGCACATCCGGGCGGTGCGAGAACATTCTCCCGCTGATGGCAACGTGATCAAACCATCCGGGCGGTGTGAGAACATTCTCCCACCGATGGCAGCGTGCCCAAACAGAGTGGGTGAAGAGTTTGGAGGCTCCCCGCTACTAGGCGAATCCGGGCGGCGTGAGAACATTCTCCTGCCGACGGCAACGTGATCAAACAAAGGGGGCAAACAGCGCCAAGGCTCCACAATAAATCACACATCCGGGCGGTGTGAGAATGTTTTCTCCCACCTACGGTAACACTTTCCAATCTGCTGGATCACTCATAGGCCCAAAGACACACACAAAGCTGGCAGACATTTTCCCACATCCAAGTTGCAGCTGACTACTCAACATGCCCTCTACACACACAGTGGCGCAGGGGAGGCACGAGACCGCAAACAAAGGAGACATACGTCATCACACACAAGGTCAGTCCAAGGGTGTCAAAGTAAATAACAATCTTGCCTAGCCAAACAAAATGTTAGAAAATGATTCATTGACGGTGCCACTGACACCGGCCCGAGCAATCCCACCCAGAATGTCGGACAGCCTACTAACCCAGTTGCCCACAAATTTCGATCTCAGTGACACCAGCACCCTGGGCCCAAGATGGAAAAGGTGGGTGAGGGACTTTGAGGTATGCCTCAAAGCAGTGGGACCAGTGGATGATGAAAAAAAGCACAGCCTTCTAACATTCGCCATAGGCTCGAATGTCAGGGACAATCGTGGATGAGCTCCCTGAAGGTGACACTGACACATACACTGGTTTAAAAATGGCACTCACAGACTATTTCATGCCACACACAAATGTGGATTACGAGAGGCACATTTTCCACACTACCAAACAAACCAAAGCCGAGACCATGGATGTCTTCATAATGCGTCTAAGGCTCAAGATGAAACACTGCGTTTTTTACAAGTATTCTAACGAAGAGGCGTTACGCTAACAGATCATAGTTGGATGTGAGAGCGACGATCTGCGGCAACGGCTGCTGCAGAAGCCTCAGAGTCTGGAAGAGATTCTACGCATTGGCTTGCTCAGATGCTGCGTTGGCCTCACAGGTGGAAGGACTGGATGACATCAAAATCACTCATGGAAAACAAGAGTGCCTAAACAAATTAGAAGGGGTTTCTAAAGGTAACACCGACCCTTTCTGTTACAGATGCGGTCATGAATACCGCATGAAGGACAATGCCCAGCAATAGGCCAACAGTGTTCCGTCTGCAGGGGGGAAACCATTACAGGGCAGTGTGTCTCATATATCGCCGCAAGATGTGAGATGCAGGGAGAAGCAGACGACCGACTCCAGACAGAGATCAAAGACCACAAAGTCCACCTCGCTCCACGGTTGCATCATATGGTACCGCGCATCGCAGGCATAGGGAAGACCAGCCAGACAACAGAAGGGAACGAACATCGAGTGACTGGAGAGACAATAAGCCCATGACATCCAGAACAAGGAGGCGACCCAGAAGATAGATCAGATGTCTAGTGGAACAATCACAGTCGGAGAGCGTCTAAGGAGCATCGTCGGATGACAATACCCGGAGAATTGAGAAACCCAGGGAAGAGCCAAGGAAGAAGGGATACCTATATGCTCTAGGTAACCCAACAGCAAAAGAGCACAGCCCGACCCTGATCATACAGGTCAACAAGACGGTGGCAGAATTCTTGGTGGACACCGGAGCCACCGTAGATGTCATAAGTGAGGAAGTATACAACAACATACCACATGCGCCCTGTCTACAACCAGCCAAAGCACTCATATTTCCCTATGTCTCAAAAACACTGCTAGCCTGCAAGGGCTCATTCACAGCATCATGCAACTACAAAGGACACACAAAAGACATTGCCATGCATGTCCTGGAAGCTACCACAGACAATAGATGCATTCTGAGTTACAAGGCAGCCATTGAAATGGGTCTCATCCACATTTTATATAGACTCATGGTGCACAAATACCTATATCCCACTGAAAACATGGAACAAATCTTACCAACACTCTTCAAAGGTTTGGGAAAACCGAAGGGCCGCCAAATAGAACTGCACATCAATACCAGTGTCACTCCAGTAAAACAACATTACAGAGGTATCCCTATAAACATACAAAAGCATGTTGAAAACAAACTGAACAAATTGCTAGAGGCAGAAATCATTGACCCAGCAGAAGTACCCACTCCCTGGGTGTCCCCCATAGTACCCGTACCAAAAAGGGATTCATCAGACATTCGTATATGCGTGGACATGCGATAGCCCAATGAAGCCATGATGAGAGAGCGTCACCAGGCACCACGCATCAGTGACATGGTGCACCTACTCAATGGAGCCACCATATTTTCTAAACTGGACCTCAACAAAGGGTACCATCAACTGGAACTTCACAAGGCGTCACGATATATCACCACTTTCGTCACACAACTGGGTTTGTACAGATACAAGCGCCTGAGCTTCAGAGTTTTGTCTGTGGCGGAAATCTTCCAATCAGAGATCCACAATGTAATAAAGCACATACCCAAATGTCCGAACTACAGCGACAACATCTTTGTTTTTGGTCAGACACAGGTGCAACATGACAACACACTTATGCGAGTGTGCATGGCCCTCGAGGAAGCCCACCTCACCCTAAACATGGACAAATGTGAATTCAGAAAACAGACACTTCTTTTCTTTGGCCACATTTTTTCTGCTAATGGGATGACACTGGACCCAGACAAGGTCAGTGCACTCACGGAGGCGGAACCTCCATGCTCCACGGTCAACCTCAGATCCTTTTTAGGTTTAGCGAGCTACTGTACTCGATACATAAAAGACTTTGCATCAGTCAGTGAACCCCTGAGGGCACTCACAAAATTCGATGCAGAGTTCACGTGGTCTGAAAAATGCCAGCAAACGTTCCAGCTCATAAAAGATTGCATCGCAGATGCCAAAAATATGGATATTTTGACCCAAAGAAAATCACAGAACTGATAGTGGATGTGAGCCCAGTCGGCCTAGGAGCCATTTTGACCCAACTAGATGAGACAGATAGCCAATCCAAGCTCATTGTCTCTTACACCAGCCGGAGTTTGTCCAAGACTGAACAAGCATACTCACAAGCTGAAAAGGAAGGACTGGCTGTAGTTTGGGCCTGTGAACATTTTCACTTATTCCTGTATGGAAAACCGTTCACAGTCATCACAGATCACCAGGCTCTGCTATTCATCTACGGAAATCCTCAGGCCAAAATGCCACGACGGATAGCAAGGTGGGCCCTGAGGTTGCAAGATTACCAATTCAATATAATCCACAGGCCATGGAAGGAGCACAACCCAGCAGACTTCCTCTCACAACACCCAAACAAGGACTGCACGACAAATCCATCCATCGCAGATCAATACATCAGATACGTGATACAAGAGAACACACCCAAGGGCCTTGACATGCACCAGACAGCACAGGAGTGTAATGCAGATCAAGGACTGCAGATCATTGTGAGGTGTCTAGTGACGGGACACTGGAAGCAAGCACGGAAATTGATGGAAAGCACAGGGGAGGACACCAAACAAGACATTGGATGCCTCCTGTTAGTCAAAGATGAACTCGTAAAGTCAGAGGAGGGTTTAGTCCTTAAGGGCACTAAACTAGTGATCCCTTAAAGTTTAAGACAGAAGGTCTTAGAGATGGCACACGAAGGGCACAGAGGCATGGTGTCCATGAAAAGGATGTTAAGGCATAGGCTATGGTTCCCTCATCTTGACTCACAGTTAGAGGAGTTGCTCAAAAGTTGTCCCACTTGCACAGTAATAAATCCCCACACCAGACCAGAACCACTATGCATGACTTGTGATGTTTGGAAGAAACATAAGAACCCGGCTTCCCTACATAACGCAGGAAGATGAAAGATACAGTGGCTATCAGGAGATGCAAGAGCAATACTCTCGTAGAAAAGCCGAAATGAAAAGAAATGTGGATCAGAAAAGGAAAGCAAAAGAAAATGACCTCGAACCAGGGGACGTCGTCGTTGCACGACAAACCCAAAGTCGAAAGAACATGGCTGCATTCGACGAGGAACCCCTCACCGTCGTGCAAGTGAAGGGATCCCTCATCACCGCTGAAGGTGACAGGAGAACCACCACGAGGAACGCCTTGCACTTCCGGAGGATGCCCGGAATCGTGCCCGGCATCAGCCCCTCCTCACCCACTCATATCACAGAGTGGGTCACTTCCTATGAAGGGGACGAAGAGGACTCCAGTATCGAGATGTCAGCCCTACTGACTCACGAACGAAATGAGCAGATGGATCAGCGACCCCAGAGAACACATAAGAAACCTCACAGGCTCAATGAAGAAATGAACTAAAGTGGAACTTCGTGTTTAGTATCGGGGGGGGGGGCGTGGTGTCGTCACAAGTCCCATGTCATGTGGGGAGGGACATGGGCATACGGGAAGGGGAGGAGGAGGAGCTGGCTAAGGGAAAAGGGGAGGCAGTTCCTGTTGGTACGCATTGGAATAATGGCGTACGATACCACCTCTCTTGCCTCTGTATCTTATTGTAGCAGTTTATACGTTGTAGGCACATCCAGAGATAAGATAAGAACTCAGGATCCAATAGCACTTCTCCCAAAATGTGAAGGTTTAGCAACCTCCCACAATGTAGGTTTTGTTGCGCCCCTGATTTCCAGTGCTCAGACATTTGTGTGAAAGTTCGAATGTTGGGCAGCAGAGCAGCTCTCAGGAACGTGCCAGGACCCTGGGAGAGCCGCTCTGCTGCCCTGTGTTTAAACTTTGCTTTGACTTTAAACAAACAAAAGTGTGAGCACTGGAAAGGCAGTCCCTCGTCCTTCAGACCCCTTCCACAGGCCGCACAGGCCGGGGTAAATGCGGGACCTTTCCAGTCCCAGAGAGGGTTCTTAAATAAGACAGAAAAACTGAATGCTTTTTTAAGTTAGTTTGCAGGCACTGCCTCGCAGGCTAATGAACAAAGACACCCCTTTGCTAATTAGTCTGCAAGGCTGAGTGTGCCTGATAAAGTAATTAGAAAGGGCATTACTAAAAAAAAAGAATTCAAAAAAGAAAAGAAAGAATCACTTTCTGTGTCCCGTCACAGCAAAGTCTGCTCCTTCCTTCTGGTTCAACCTGCAGGCGCTCCCCATGTCTCCTTGTCCGTCAGGTAGTAGTGTGTTGTTTTCAACACACAGTAATTTTGCTGGAGCCCCATGAATGTTCAGGAACTTGAGAAAGCGAAACAAAACCAAACTTGGTTTCTTTTCTCTTTCTGAAGTTCCTGCATGTGAGTGGGACAGTGACATCACTGTTTCATCTTCCTCCAATTTCTCAGCCTCTGAGCATTGAAGCTCAGGGGCTGGTAGGAACTGACACCTGACCCTCCCTCAGCTCCCCGCCCCTTCCCTATATCTTGCTCAGACTGTGGTGGGGTCTCCAAAGCCTGGCCCCACCCTAGTCCATTTGAGGGGCAGGACAGAGGGCTGGGTGTTAAGAAAAGAATGTCCCCAGGCATCCTTTTCAGCCACGTTTGTCAGCTTTGGATGGCCTGCACTGCTCATGTGCAACGAGGATGGCTCCTTAGCGCGCTCCCCGTTGCACATTCAGTGCACATTCGGTGCAGCCCCAACATGTGCATGAGTGACAGGAATTTCCTGTTGCTCGTGGATATGGTGTGGAGTGTCATTGTTGGTGGGGCTCTGTCCCTCCTGCTCCCATCAATGAGTGCCCCAGCATTACATTAAATTAGAACCCAAAGCAACAGCTCAGGAAGGCAAAGACAGGATGCAGAGAGAAAATATGTAGTGAGTAAAATATTCATTCTTCAATTAATTTCTTCAATTACCTCGGGTGGGGGATTTACCATAGTTTAAATATGTTAAAAATGTATTTATTTATTTGTATACATGAGGAATGATGCTCATTTGATCACAAAAGAACGTACAACAGATAAGAAATCATATTTGATGGGAAGCGGTGAGCTCCTTACAATGGGGTGAGTTTTAGGGCCATTCTAACCAATTTGTGGAGGGGAGTAAATGGAAGTCACCAGTGACAAAACAAAAGTAGACACACATATATTAAGGACAATGAACATTGGACATTTTTAATTGGAGGTAGATGGTACTCAGGATGTGACCATGATGGGTGAAGTGCCAAAGTGGAGGCAGAGCAAGGAGGGACAGTGGGAGGTTAGCGGCGAGGGAAAAATGTTACGTAGTAGGCAGATGAAAGGTAGGCTAAGAGGGTAACTCAGAGATGGGAAGGTGTGTTTTAGATTGGTTTTGAACGAATCTGTGTGAACTGATTCTCGGATGTCCGGGAGAAGAGAATTCCATGGAAGTGGAGCAAGAAGAGATAAGGAATGGAAGTGAGAGGAAGCACAGGGAGAGTGAGGAGCCACAATGTTAGTCAAGGAGGCAAGGAGGAGATTACGAGAAGGCTTGTAGGGTTGGATAGAGGAGGATAGATACAGTGGTGTCTTGCCATGGATATATTTGTGAACCAGGAGAAGACATTTAAATCTGTTCCTGTTTTACATTAAGAGCCATCCAGCTTGGTGATGGTATGAGAAAGTAGGTGTGAAGTGAGGGAGTTCACAGAGAGTCCTGGTAGTGAAGTTAATCATCTTGTTGAGAGGACAGAAAGCTTAGTTATGGAGACCAAAGAGGATGCTGGCACAGTAGTCAAGTTCAGGGAAGACAAGAGTGGTTAAGAGATGCTTGGCAGTGCTGAAGGAAAGGAGGTGCCTGATTTTCCTAATATTTAGTAGGTTGAGGTAAGCTGCTGTTCCAGCTTTGGAGAAGAAAGTAGAGAAGGTGTGAGAAGGGTCATAGATGGTGCTGAGGTTTCTAGCTGAAGAAGAGTAGAGGAGAGTGTCAGGTGGGAACTGGATAGGCAGAGGAAGAGATGAGAGAGAACTGTTGGCACGGAAGAATAGCACCTTTGTTTTGGTAGAGTTTAACATCAGAGAGTGTGCGAAGCAATCTAATATCTAATGGCATCGAGATAGTTGGACATTTTGATAGAGAGATTTGGTAGAGAATAAGTTAGAGTGCTTTGCAGAGGTGATGAAGTTGGACATATTCCTGAGAGCAATTTCCGTGGAGTGACAGTAGCGAAAACCTGCTTGTTGGGGGTCTCGAAGGTTGTGGATGTCTAATGGATTGGTAAGACATTGAACACAACCCTTTCAAGCACTTTAGAGTAGTGCGGAAGGAGAGACACAGGGTGAATGTTAGCCGGCAGGTTCAGGTCAGCCCCTTGCTTTTGTAGGAGAGGGATTACCATGGATATTTTGAAAACAGAAAGAACGCAATCAGAGTTGAAGTACTGGTTGAAGAGTTCAGCTAGGTGAGAGGCCATTACGGTGGCAATAGGCTTGACTAGCAGAGGAGCACAAGGTGTGATGTGGCACAAGAGTGGTTAGCCTTCATCAGTAGAGATAGCACTTTGTTGGCATTAGTGTATCTAAATTGGGAGATAGAGGCACAGGATGATGGTAGAGTAGGCGGAGTGTAAAATGTAGAATGTAAAAATATGTTCTCAGTATTGAATTTATCTGACCTTTGGTATAATCCCTGCAGTCTTGGCCACTGGGCAAAGTCTGTATTCAAAGAGAACTGCGTAATTAGCATAGCAGCGAGGAAGGCCGTTTAGCTAGAGGTTACTTCTTGAACACCAAAGACCATAATGGCTTTGAATTATACCTCGACTTACACAAGTTTTACAAACATATTCTGCTGTGAAAAATACATCTCAGGATGTTTCCCATGAATGTATATACGCATAAGTGGGGGGAAATTTGCTCCATTAAATGCAGCTACTGTATAACACACGATGAAACATTAATTAATGTTCTCTTTTCTGCCCCCTGTATAAATCACTGACATCCCGCTGGCTGATACCGTTGCTAAAAGCCAGAGATATCACAAATTCACAGGAAGCAACACAACTTTGGAAAATGTTAAATGATTATGCGACCAAAAAACTGCAGCACAATTTTTAATTGATGCCTGGCAGAAAAAAGCAAGATTTAGGCATGCACCTAGCTGCACTCTGCAGATATTCAGTGCCATCTGCAGATATTCAGTGCCATCTGCAGAGATTCAGTGCCAGCACCGGCAATCATTCTTCTTTTTTATTGTATTTTTTGAGAATGGATTTTGTAAATGCCATGTGTGTGTGTATAATTCTGAATTGTATTTCTACTCAAGCGATGTTTTATATCATCTGTTTTAGTGTCCTCTATTATGTTTGCGGGTTATATGGCTTCCCCGAAGTGAACAGAATCTGAATGAATAAAATACATCACAAAATGTGTGATGGGAGTGTGTGAGAGATGAGCAGTGGTTGTCACTGTAGGAAACCTTTATGGCGCAACCTGAAGGATTGACAAGTAGTGGAGACCAGTAGTGGTTGGGTGAAGCCAGTTATATGCCAGACATAGAAACATGCCCCACTTAAGGAACTTCACAGGAGAACTCAATGTTTGGAAATGTTAGGAGGATAGGAACTTCACAGGAGAACTCAATGTTTGGAAATGTTAGGAGGATAGGAACTTCACAGGAGAACTCGATGTTTGGAAATGTTAGGAGGATAGGAACTTCACAGGAGAACTCAATGTTTGGAAATGTTAGGAGGATAGGAACTTCACAGGAGAACTCAATGTTTGGAAATGTTAGGAGGATAGGAACTTCACAGGAGAACTCAATGTTTGGAAATGTTAGGAGGATAGGAACTTCACAGGAGAACTCGACGTTTGGAAATGTTAGGAGGATAGGAACTTCACAGGAGAACTCAATGTTTGGAAATGTTAGGAGGATATATTTTCACTGAAAAAAATGCTAAGAGGCAGTTAAAGTAAAACTATTTATTACAATGAAACCCATGAAATTCAATGGGTGCTGGAAGTGACAAACTTCCCATTTCCCCCGTTAATGTCATGCATGATGTAATTTATCATGCCCTTGATCTGTCATATTATCTATGTGCTCATGGGCGGAGCAAAAGTGAGACTCCAAGTTAAGGTTGTCATTTCTAACAACTGCCGAATTTCATGGGTTTTGTTGCGACACATTGCTTTACCTTAACTGTGTTTAACTAAAGGTTTTTCACTGAATTTCAACTTTTTTTTAATGCTATCTATTACCCAAACTGTTGTAATAAATATCCAAGGCCCACTGGCCACGGCTTTCAGCCATGTTCGCTATTCATTTTGCAACAATTGCAGTAGAGGACCGTGGCCCACTGACCTATGATTGTGGCCAAGATCCCCTTTAGAAGTAAATAACTATGTCCCACTGGCCATGGCCTTTGGGTGTGGACTGTGCCCGTTTGCACTAATTAGGTTACACTATCTCGTTTTGTAGTAAATAACCATGTCCCAATTTCCACATATTAGAGTAAAACACCATGGCCACTGGCCAGTGTTTCCATTTTTGTTTTTGTTTCCCCCTCTCTTATTCTCACAAGATTGTCCCCAAAGAGTTTCTAGTAGGACCACATCCACAAAAACTATTGCACAGACTTCTCTTAGCGTGAGAATGATTCCCACGGAAACACAAAGCCTTTTCATTGTCACAGTAAGACGAAAACACCTTAAAATTACTGCCATCTACTGTCAAAGTGCCTCCATGCCCTCTCCAAATATCATACCTTGTTTCGCACTTCAATTCCAGCAGTCATCTCACTATCTGCCAGCAGTAATCCCTCAGGTCTCTATGTTAAAACAAAAGCAATCTGATTGCAAACATCCTCACTAACCCTCCCCATTTGAGCTTCTCTCTCCTTCCCCATTTCGTTCCCAATGCCAAACCTCTCCTTCTCCTCATCCAAAAATAATTTTTAGCACTTCTCTTTTGGGATAACTGCAAGAAAAACCCCAGACTCACTTTGCTTGTAGTGGAAAAGGTTGCTTTTATGTGATAAGGCACATCGAACAAATAAATGCTAACCTGGCTCCTTGGCCTTAGAGAATACAGATCAATAACAATCATCAACAATTAATGAATTAAATAATTAATCAATTTCTGCACCTTATTCCCTCCCTTTCCCCTCAATTCCACTCAATATTCATTCCTCCTTTCTCCCCCATCATCTTCCCGAGGCCACAACCCTCCTTCATCCATACATCTTCCTCCTTTTTGTAGCCCCTGGGCAAACCTGTCTGTAGACACAGCGCTGATCCCTCCTTTACCGCATGACTACACCTTTTTGCTTCACCCAAGCATCTTCCAAAGAGCCATGTCACCGGAAACCCCTACCCCTTATAGACGTACCCAATATGCTCCCGTCAACACCAATCTCCCTTCTTCCTACACTTGGGCGCACAGCCAGGCTGACCTGCCACATCAACAACAATGTTAACCATTAACGTCAAGGAACCCCTAATGCCTGAGGCTGTCACACCAACGCCACCATCCCCCCTTCACAAGGCCGCCCTCTCAACCCACACTACCTTCCCAGACCCAAATAAACCTAACACCCTCACCCCTGGCACCTGCCCAAGACAGACCAACCTAAAGGGTGGGAGGGAGGCGACCACGGCACACGCCCCAATTGTCGCTTGCTCCTGAACCTTCCCTGCCCCTTTTTATCTCCCAGAAAAAGGGGCACTCTAACGCAGGCCAGCTCGATGGCCTGTGCAGCACCCAAAAATACTCCAGGGTGAAATGCATCCCCCCTGGGGTCCCTCTTTCCGTCTTTTTGCAGGATTACTGCAGAAATAGCTTGCATCCAGCAAAAAAAAAAAAAAATATGGCAGCAGATGAGGCTCAGAGGAAAAAACCGCTGAATGTGTTGGCACCGAATGAAAAACAAGTTCGGCTCAACATGTTGCAGTTATTCTTTTTTGTAGTGTGGTGTTAATCCAATCATAGTTTCTTAAAAATATGGCAGAGAAAGGGCTGCAACCGGGTCCAAAAAATCCTTTATATCTCTCTCATAGTGTATTAGAGCACTCATGCTTTTCAGAAATGAAAGTATACTATTTTTGTTGCTCGATGCAAGCCATTTTCCTGATAATCTCATGGGAAGAGAAAAGTACTCAAAATGATATTTAGAGGAGGGACATGGCAGGTTTCACATCAGGGTATGGTTGGGGAGGGTGAAAAAGGACCAAATGGTGAGTTTGATACTTTGGAGGGGGCTAGAGAGGCCGTTTTCAGTCAGATACATTTCAATTCACCACAAAAATCTCGTAGGATTGCCATGGGTAAAATAGCAAGATTACCGCGGTAACAGGAGCGCGTTATGGAAAGAAATGCGAGAAAGATGATATTAGGAGACAGGCTGCAGGCAGATTGACTTCCGAAGGGATGTGGGGCGACCCAAAAAGGAGAGAGGGGACATGAGCAGCTTCTGTACTTTTTGTATACCAACATCTGGCTTGTCTGCTTTAAATAAGGGTGATGTGTTTATGAAAATGAAGAGAAATACCAAAACACATGAGAGCACATCTAAAATAGTTTATAAAGAAAATTATATTGATTAGGTTTGGAACATGACTTATTAAATAAAACAACTTTTCGTCTTAATATTCGGCTTCTACTTGGCAAACTACTTGGTATTCAGCCGAATACTTAATGTGCTTTTGCCTGTTCAGAGGTGGCGATGTCTGTGTCTGCTTGAGATACCTGGCCACCATGATGCATGTTTTCATATCATGCATCTGTTGTTTCGTCTTTGCACAGGCAACAAACGCTAGATGTAAGATCGTCAATGAGAGCATGTATTGTAGTATTCTGCTATATACAAAATGTTAAATATCATGCTGCTTTTTGACTTGCTATTCTGTCTTTAAAGGAAGGAACTATTTAGGAATTTATGAAACTAGTATATGGGTTTATCCGCGTTGGTTAGGCCAGTCCCTTCTCTACCTATCCATATCTCTTTAATTAAATCCTTAAAAACACTTTTAAGGCGCACTCCCTAACACATACTCCATTTTATCGCCCCCCCCCTACTTGCTGAGCAATATGTATGATTGGTACCACCCCTCTTGGAGATCCCAAGATGATTAAAATTGCAGCTTTAGTGGAAAGACCCACATCTCCAAACTCCAAACCAAATCTTTCTTCATTTCACAACTGTCATTTGGTGAATTATGAATTTCAAAATTGCTGCCCATCTTACCCATGTGCCAAACATGGTACCTCCCAACAAAACACAAGTGCTTTTAAACGTGTATGCGAATTATGTATGCATGTATGCACCTTCTTGCTAAAATGTCAGACTTACAGAGTAGCCTCAGACCTTTAATGTAGGAGGGCTTGTTCGGAGTTGTCTGGCATATGATGGCTTTATTATAATAGTTGGGCTTGTCCCTTGTCATTTGTTACCTAATGTGCCACTTAACTTCTCTTGTGGCACAGCAGCCCGGACTTTCCCTTTAAGTCCAGGGCACCCACTTCAGAGATTCCACAACTCGAAGTTATATTTTAAACATAGTACATTACAAGAATAATGTGGTAAAAACAATTCCATTATCAACACTTTAACACCACATTACCATGCCACCATACTACAGGTTTGGAGGAAAAATGGAGGGTAAAACCTCGCTGGAGGCAAATCCTCCACTTAAACTTCAGATTCCGGTATATTTACTGCACGCTGTTACCGTTCACAGTAAATCAGTTAAAAATCCCTATGGAGTCCCATGGACTCCCAAAATAGTGATGCACAAAGCCGTACCACCACTCTTAATCCTGTGCTAATGCCATAGAACCAAATGGTGCTAACGGTAATCAAGTTTGGTGGTCATGCCAGAGATTTACCAGTAAACTTGTGATCAGGCCCATTGTGGTTGGTTACATTTAGCCTATGAGGCCCAATGTTTTCAAACCACGTAGGAAAAGTGAAGGATGGGTACCAGCACTTATGTCTGCACTTACCTTGCACTTGCCACCAGCTGGCCATATTCTTTATTTATCTTATTTATTCTATTATCCCATGTACTGCACTCCCCCTTTCTCTTTCATTCCCCCACACACTTTTTCCCTTCCCCCTCCCCATGCACTTGCGCGATTTGAATGACACCTGATCGTTGTCTGTCTTCCCTCTGTTCCCCCTCCCTTGCCTCGTCACGCCTTGAAACACTTGTGTATAGGCGCATAATAAATGCCACATCATATCATATCATATCATATCCTGGGTGTGAGTTGCAATAATTTCTTAGCAGATTCATTTTAAAATGGGCGGGTGACAGAAGATGCGCTACAAGGAATGTCAGCACTGTTACAAACACTATCATGGTCATTTCATTAAAAAGGTCAATTGCCTGCAGGGGACCACCAACATTAGCACTTGCCTACTGTGGGGTCCTGTGCATGCAATAATATATCTTCACATTGTGGTGGGGAAAAGGAAAGGGTAAAAGTGAGGGAAACTCGCTTTTACTCTTTCATTTTCCTCTAGTTCTTCAGGCGGCATTTACTAATGAAATCTTTTGGAATCTACCTGCTCTTGACCAGATGGAAAACCGAGATACTCAGGAATGTATTTGTTGTATGTATGAATATGACATGCAGGTGTGCAACGTAGTGCACTGATGAGACAGAGGAGGAATGTATGACAGTGATTTTATCCACTCCGCTCCGTGCCTGTTCTTCGCCTCGTCATTGCTCAAAAATGGGGAAGAGAGGTCATTCAAAGCATAAAAGCATTACACCGTGCTATAACACTCAGATTTACCACTCCGCCCCATTTAAAACTGAGGGTATATCTCTATGTCCTAATGTTAACTGACCAATGGACTTTCCTGTAGGGGATAGAAATGCATTTAGGCACTTGTAGTTCCTCAATTTGCATACCACCTTTTTCCCCTTTGCTACAACTCGTTTCTGTTGCTCCGACTCTATTGTGGAGCACCTATTGGGCTGCTCATCCATGTTGTGCTGCATATCCACCACAATGTTATAATTTAAATCCACATATCACGTCTACCCCAAGAAAAGAAAATAACTAGAACTGACTGTACAAGCAACAACACACTCTGACCCTTCAATCTATATAATATGTTGCGCAATGGCACCAGGAGCGTTCTGACTACCGAATGGGATTACCACAATAAATGATCTCGGGCCCAAATGACCAGACAGACTCAAAGGATATGGCAAAATACTACTTTGCTATCAGTTCTATAAAGTAGGTAAACCTGGTGAAAAACAGATCGTAGCTCACACACCATCAGTGCATTTCAGTTACACGAAAGGTTTTATATCTCGATATGCGTCAGCTATGATGTCATCCTGTGTGGCTAACAGTAACAGGGATTGTCATTATTGGATGCCTCTTATATGGTAAATACGCTTTGAACCACCTCTAACTTTGTAAAATACAGATAATAAAGTAATACCAGCAGCGGATAGGCTCGTTTAACAATGTATGGTCCACCATTACATAGATCCTCATGAGTGGTTGGCACTCTCTTACCAACCTTGGACAATCAGCTCGTTAGCAGCACGTAAGCAACATCAGACAACTGCCTTTCTTAGCTAATTAGCCTACCATCTTTCATCAGTTAGTCCCTAAACCAAGGCTTCTTCTTTGTAGTTGACCTTGCTGACTCCTCTCTTTCTCTGAACTTTAAAGGGAGTGAAGGTACATTGCTATCTTTGTCTGGAGCCATATGAATAGGCCTTGCTTTCCAGTCCTGAATCATGTGTGAAGACACCATGATTTTGTCCATTTTGCCCTTCTATTTGATATTACTTGATTCAATTATAATGGGTGCTATTACTCTCCTTGTCCTCTGGAGACTTGGTTGCTCCATTCTACATCTGCTTTCTGCATCTTTAATTGAATAATACTTGGCATTCGCAACTGTACACTCCTTTTGAGCCACATAGTTGATTTTGCTGAGGCATCCTTGTTTCTAAGCTAAGCAAATACCCTTTGTTCTTGGAGGAATTTGGATTCCAGTGCCTCTCAGCATTACAGCCTTGGTTTCCCTTCTGAAGGCTTCTTGCTTATTACTATACAATGGCGATGTCAATTTTTTCGGCATGGCTGCTTTACTCGCATTCTATTTCTAATGTTAGCAAGTTTCTATATGTCTCATCTACCCTGTGTTTCTGCATATATATATTTATTACATCTCTTTGTCACTTATCTTCTAAGTGTATATGGTTTTCTTCATATTCACATATATGTTTACTTCGTCACTTTAATCACATCTTCGTTCTTTTAGATGTCCATAAATCGAGTTCAGTGTTTCCACGTATCTTCTCTTTTTAGTGACGTCACTTTACATCTGCCAGACATCGCTTATAGTTCTTCTATGTCCAGTGGTGTCTGCAGATTTATCTCTACCGCATCAGTTCGAGGGTACATTTGATACAATTGTCTGAGTTCATAATGTCTCTCATACCTTTGATGTGGTATGATACCAGGTGTTAAACACAGTGCTTTCTTGTTCTTCCAGTATGATGGAGGTGAGGGGGTGGGCTCTATAACTTGCGTGTACATCTGCCTCTCTACAATGTAATATTATTATTATTATATAAATATGTACATACATGTAAATTATAAAAAGACCAAAGTTTACAGGAAGAACGCAAATGGAATATTAAAGTTTGAAAGTTTGGAAGTTTGAAAGTTTGAAAAACCTCCTTAACCATTACATAAACAGGCTAGAGTACATTTAGTGAATCCCTTCTTTTGGGATAATTTGTCAGATAAACACGTGTTTGCCTTTGAGTAGCAGCTAACACCAAAAAACAATATAAGTTTGCTCATCACCTTCAACGTGAAAATTTTCATCCGTGCTTTGACAGAAGGCACAGCCGCAACAGCCCTAACCTGGCCTCAGAGACCCAACGCATGTTCATTAGCACTCCTACCCTTTTCTGTCCATGGCTGACCCTTTTCATGACCTCGACTGCCCCCACCCTGCCCATTTGCCCCTTGTAAAATGTATCAAGTGGACAACAACTTATGGATAGAAAAGGCTGCAGCTGCTTTTTTTGGCAGGCGGTAACTTACAGGTGTTCCGTTTTTCGGCCCCACAGCATCAGGGTTCTTCTCTGTACTGGTGACCTTGCATTCTATACCCTTCACCCCGGGATGAGTTCCTCCGTTTGAATGCCTATATCTCTTAAACACGCATTCCCCAGGTGTCTTAACCTCTTACACATTTGCTAATTTCCCAAGGTGCCTTGACCTCTTGTTCATTTAACCATTTCCACAGGTGTTGTGACCTATTACACATTTCATCGTTTCCACAGGTTTCTTGACCACTTACACAATTGCCCATTTCTTCAGGTTTCTGTGACCTCTCACACAATTACTTATTTCCCCAGGTGCCTTGCTCTCTTATACAATAACTCATTCTCCAGGCATCTTGACCTCTTACATGGTACTCATTTGCTGAGGTGTATTGGTCTCTTTCCCAATAACTAGTTTCCTCAGGGCACTTAGACCCCTTTCACACATACTTATTTCCTACAAGTCTGAACCTCTTACCCAATAACTAATTTCCTCACTGTCTGGGCCTTATTAAATAATACTCATTTCACCAAGTGCCTTGATCTTTATCCAATTACTCATTTGCCTGAAGCCTCTTGCTCTTTAATCCAATTTCTTATTTCCCTAGCTGTGTCGACCCCTTATCCACTTACTCTCTTCCCCTAGTTCTTGAGCACTTATGTCATTACACATTTTCCCAGGTGGCTTGACCACTTACGCCCTAATTCCTTTCTCTAAGGTCAGTTGACCCCTTACATGTGTCACTTGCATGGTCGGGACTCAAGACCTCTTACCCGATCATTGGGTTCCCCAGTCTCCCGACCTCTTACCGTATAGCTTGGTTTTCCCTGATCGCCCTACCTCTTACCCCTCTGATAATTTCGCCAGTTCTCAACCTCTTATGTCAATTACTACTTCCTCAGATTTTGTGCCCTTTTCCTAGGTGAAATCGTTAAATTCCATTCTGCCCACCGTAGCAGCGAAATCTGTAAGATTTAGATCCATTTTGCTGCAATCTGACATTCTGCCACCCCTGCGAATCGAAAGGAGCAGAGCAAAGTTTCTTGTGCTGCTGCACAAACCTAGCATAGATCAAAAAGAGCGGCAGAAAGTTTCTTGTGCCGCTGCGCAAATCTAGCATGAATCGAACAAAATGCTGCACATAGTTTCTCATGCCACTGCCCGAACCTAGCACAAATAAAAAAGATTGGCACAAAGCTTCTCGTGCCATTTTGTGAAACTACCATGAATCAAGCAAAAAGCTGCACAAGGTTTCGCCTGCTGCTGTGCGAACATAGCATCGTTAAAATAAACATGCAAAGTTTCTCGGGCCGCAACGCGAAACTAGTACGAATCTTAAATAAGCCAGTGTGAAGTTTCTCGTGTCACTGTGCGAAACTAGCATGGGTCATAGAAAACCATGCAAAGTTTCTCGTGCTACTGCACAAAACTACCACAGATTGAAAAAGACCCACACAAACGTTCTTGTGCCGCTGCACAAAATTTGTATGGATCGAAAAACTGCAAAGTTTCTCGTGTCACTGCACAAAACCAGCACAGTTTTGGAAATACCTGAACAAAGTTTCTCTTGTTGCTGCAGGAAAATGGCACGGATAAAAAAAGGCCTGTACAAAGTATCTCGTTGCTTTACGCGAAACTAACATGGAAACGGAACAACATGCTCCGCACCAAACCAGGCAAAATTTCAGAGGCGGTGGAACCGTAATGTTGATTTCGCGGAATAGGCAGAAGCCCATTCTAGTGCAGATTATGGATTTTCCGCTTCGCAGGTCAACGTTCTGCTCACCCCTAATCACCACTGCTCTGTGCATATTTATCTTCTCCCTCACCTGCCCCTCTATCTGCCCTCATAGCCTGCCCCCTCTCCTGAACCAATACATTTCTGTTTTGCCAAGGACCAAATTACGCCTCCAATCTTCTTTTCCTGCTCTTTGCGCTGCTCTTTCAATCAAATAATGCCACGCAACCCAGCCAACAGTTGACCCTGAGGAGAAAATCAAAGAATCATTGTTATACATAAGTACAACCAAATTTCACTGCATCATAATTTCCCCCCTAAATCAACTACACCTCTACGTGTTCCATCCCTGTCTTTGCAATTTCCGTGTGTTTATGTCCTGTTCCTTGTTTTTTTTTTTTTTTGTGAGACAGCCACCTCCTCCACCGTGTTGAGGCCTGTCCACCCCTTGCGAACTTCTGTTTTTGACTGAAGCACAAAAATGACTGGGTTTCTGCCGCGCTGCTTTTTAAACTCCTATTTGGGCGAGGCACACCACTTCCGGATCCTGGTCCTGCTTTTCACCTCGTCCTTTTCCGCCCATACTCTCCTTGCACCAATCCCCCTCATCTCTGCCCACTTCCTTTCCTAGAGCCCCCATGTCTCCATCTGGTTCCACAGCGAGTGGGGCTGTTATTCACCACGGCTAATGCAGCTGCCATCAAATCCTCATGCTGCTCTGCATGTCTACCGGCATTCCGCTTCCAAGCATTTCTGAGATTTGGGAGAGAACAGGGGAATAAGTGCTGTGCAGATGATCTAATGCCCTCTCTGTGTGCAGCTTTTCCGATTTTAATGTGAGACTTAACAGAGCTGAAAGCCTGGCCGCAATGGTTTTACATCAAAGTGCAGCTTTCCAGCAGAGCGTGTTAGGAGAACATAACTCTGAGAAGGAAGTCCTTCCCTGGAAGTTGCTTGTACGCGGCAAGGTAAGACCGCTTTCACCATTTGGTTTCAGTTTTCAGCCTCTTCTGAGAGATTAATTGCAACATGCAGAATTAGAATGAAAACCAGAGTCTCGTGCTCATTACTGCTTAAATCTAATCCAGCCACACTAGGCCATGGTCTGCAATTGGACTAAGAAGGAGAGGCCTTCCACTCCACAGACGGTAGAAGTAGAACACACGCTGTGTTTTGTGTTATTCAACATAAAGTAAGTAAATGAAAGCCTATCTAGCAAAAACCTTTTGGAGCGAATGCTTTTATAATTTGCCTTCCAATAAACCCATCATTCTTCATGGCACTTTGATGCGCTCCTGCTAGGAAGAAAAATATGGAATTTGTAAGGGGAACAGGAGAATTCTTTTACAATGCATGTCTACAGGTCCAGTGCTACAATAAAGTATTGTAAGCAGCTGCCTAGGTCGCCACCAGCAGAGGGAAACTTTAGGGGTGGGTACAGGCAGACCCCATTTTGGCTGTCTTTGGTGTGCTATGTTTACTTGGGTACAAGTAACGTAACTCACACAGATTGTCGCTAGCAGTTTGTTATATGTAATGTAACATGGTTTGCATAATGATCCTCTGACAATACTCTGACCTTGTACTTGCATGGCCTTGCAAGAAAGCAGGCTGGGGGAGATGCTTGTTGGTAGGATAGGGTGGAGGTAGGCAGGAAGTACGCAAGTCCTGGTTGTCAGTTTTCGGCTGCATGTTTAGTGGTGGTGACCCTTGGGTGTGTGTTTCATATGGTGGGGAGATCCCAAGATCATGCTCTGTGACAGTTAGTTGGTAAGGCTGTGTGATAGGCTGGTAAGAGTGAGCAGTGGACTTGCTTAATTAGTGTGTTATGTTTGCATGCAGCTAAGTGCCATGCGTGAGGCTTGATTGTGTGAGTAGTGTAAGGTTGGAAGAGATGGAGGTGGGAGCAGGCTAGAAGGGGACTAGGAGGAGGAATTGGGTTAGCGAAAATGGTTTTGTTTCAATTTGAGCAGTCAAATCTACCAATTTGTTTGGGCAAATCATTTTGTCTAGCTTCAAACTATTATTCAAGTCATGTGGAAAAAGTATGAATTGTTATCTCTGGTTGAATTATGTGGTGTGAGAGTGGTGCCGTCTGCGGCTGTCATTCTTTCCTGGAGTCATTGCTGGAATCTGTTCTCTTGCTTCATTGCTAGAGGTGGAGCTTCTTACAAAAACTCACAACCACCGCGGAGCAGAGTGGAGTGATATGAGAGTGGTGCTGTCTGCGGCTGTCTGAGCGTGGACGAGCGCTTCTCAGTGGGTTACACAGTACCCCCCACCCATTGTCCATGGAACAAATGGCGGCCATGCAAAGGACAAGAAGGCAAGTGCGCCTATTCACAAGGGACAAACCCTCACAGGAAGATCAGGTGAGTGGAACCAGCTGGGGGGATGGAGAGCAACTTTATGTTTCAGTGCAGACTTTGCAGGGGAGGGAGAGGGAGAGGGAACACCAAGGGAATCCAGGGTAAATACCTAAATACCTTGCAACAGAAGATGAGTGCAGGTGCTGTGTGTGGAACCTCAACAGCACCTGAATCCCTTCAAGCACTGGTGTCTCCTCAGACCCACCCGCCCCCGTCGCCCAACCCCAAGGGGTTGGCACTAAACATGGAAGCCACCTGACAAATGAGGAATATTTACTGGACCTTCCCTCATCACTTTCACCACAATTCTAGTTCTTGACGAAAGCTATTGTACATCAGACTTGTTTGATGTCTCCCTCCCAACAACCAGCCTTTACTCATGAAGTTGAAACAACGGATCGATTGCAGGATGCTGACTCAGCAGAACATGGCAACGGCACCATGCACTTAAAATCTGGCTGAGGAATAATTCCGCCTCTACATCCCCTTTTGACGTTGCACTTGATCCCACACAGACCCCCCTCCCCAATTCAGCTGCTGTGGAGCATGTCCCAAAGTCCAGCCTGATAGCCTTCAATATAGGTGGTTTATTGGTGGACAAAGAGTTGGCATCAGACCTTTTGTTCAATGATCTTCTGGACCGTATCCTCCTGGAGAACGAACCTCTATTGGAAGCAATTGGCTGCCTCAGTTGAGGTTCCCAAGGGAGGAGCCATTACACCACTCCTAGAAGAGCATGAGGCTGAGTTTCTACTCTGCTACAAGGAGGGGAGGGAGGGTACTGATAGATTTTCGACACCACTCTCTACTTCAAATGCGGCACAAAACAGAAGGTGCGTTGAGGACATCCAAGCCTCAACCAGGACAGAAAGCATGGTATTCGACCAATCGCCAATAACCTCTGCTATGTCAGGAGCAGGACTGAACTCGGAGAACGTATGCCTAATAAACTACATTGCCTCGATCTCCTTATTAATTGAAAAAATAAATGTGCAACACTCTCCAGGTGGGGCACAACCGCTACTTCCTTTGAGACTCACTAGGTGGCCCCAAGGAATGAGCTTTGCAGGGCCTATGGTTGAGCTTAACAGCAAGAACACCCTGTCTGGTAGACCTCGGAATGCCTCAGTTGAGTCCGATTCCGATTCTTCCTCACAGTCGGATCAATGGCAGTGCCCCAGCGCTAGGACAAATGGAAAAAATTTGTCCAAAAATGAAACTGGGGACCAACAATAAAGATGACCAGAATCACTTCCAAGCGCAATACAGCCTGATGTCAGCACTGACCATCGCACTTGCTCCTTTTATGAAATTGTATGAAGCGATTAATGAGAGCTATAAAGATCAAGCTACTTTTCTGGTCATGGCACATTCCAGGCTGATTCATATCAAAACCTTCGTTAACACACTGGAACAGCTTCTGGATAGGGAGCGCGCATCTAAAACTGTGTTGCAAAAACTACTGTGCGAACCTATGGCAGAAGTGGGGGATAACAAAAAACTGCAGTTAGAAGCAGCAAGGGAGAGCCTTCAAGGAAAATGACAAAGGTGCTCTCAAAAGAAACTCAGATACCAAACTGTGAAATTAAGAAAATCTCTCCAGACACCGCAACTGGACATAGGGAGATTGCGTTGGAAAATAACAATGAGCTACACATCTCCAGTGACGTGGGAGAGAGTATCCCTTCAGACTTTTCCGCTGTCCCCGCTATGACCAGCGTGCCTATCACAGTAAACTCTTAAAAGAAGGGGAGGAAACTGTGGTTGTTACAATAACAGACTTAGATGAGATTGAAGTGATGGACTTGAGTGTGAATGATGAAGATCTGGTAGAAGAGAAAAATGACGAGATCTTGACCTCAAGAAAAAAGAAAAAGAGACAGGCTAAGGCAAAAGTTGCACCTATCTAAGTTCAACAACAGAAACAACCAAAGAATATACCCTCTAAAAAACTGACTAAATCTAATGGTGCACGAGGATTTATCAGAAATCTATGAAATCATGGGGAGGAGATTGACCAGGTAGCCCCGGAATTGACTACAGAACAAACAAAAAAAACTGCAGATCCAACCAGGCATGAGAAAGACCAAAAAACGCAAATCTCCCCTCCTTGTGAAGATCCAATTGGAAACCTATCCTACTGTAACCGTAGTGAAAGAGTGGCCGAAATTGATCAAGAACTCCTGAACCTATCAGTCTATGACTTGGAAGAAGATGTCAAGGTTCCCACCCCACCTACTAACGCACCAGATAGAGGAGTGGCTCTGGAGCTTCCTTCACTATCACTTGAATCTGGCAAGGTTACGCAATCAGCAATAACACAAAAGAAAGAGCTTGCTGAGCGTTTTATCACCTTGGAAGAGAAAAATGTATTGCTAGAGAGAATGGCCATTCAGGGTAAAACTATTCTTTTCTCTGGACCACTTGCCAGTTCCATAAAATATCCATCATGTGGTTTAAAGGAACTGAGACATACTTAGCAAGATCTAGTTCTAAAAAGGAGGCAAAATTTGAAAACGGCAACTACAGAAGCCCCAAGCTACAGCCGCGAGGATACCCTCTCGAGTAAAGCCTCCATGCTAGAAAAAGAATCTATAAGCTGGTTGCAAAAACAGAATGGGCCTTACAACTCAAATAGCCGCAGAGCATTGTTCGACAATGCTACGGTGCCCCAAAAAGTATATCTTGAAAGAATGCTGCCGGCAAATGATGACTTGAGGATGAACCAAACTAACATTCAGAAACGTTAACATCACATTCCAATGCTCAGGTCAATTGAATCAAGTGACATAAGAGCAGTGGAGTTTCCAGTCCCACTAAATATGATTTTGTCTGTCTTCAAATTGACTCAAAATGTATCTGCAACCTACTACTTAACTCAGCAGAACATTTGTGGCCTTTGGGCTTTGATATAAGTGATAATCAGCCACTGCATGATAAAATACACACTAAGGCTAGAGCTTGCGATCAACCACCTAGCGCTGGTAGGGTAGAAAATGCAAATAACTTGGTCAAAGTGAGAAGGGTGAGGTTTCTAGCGTGTTCAGTAGCCCTGCATTGTAAGGAGATTATATGATTGGAAAAAAAGCCCCATGCGAATAACTTGCAGAAGGCTGCAGAAAGATCAATAATGATGCAAAAAAACACTACACAGTCGGCTTTTAAGGATGAAAGCTGGGACTGGTTGGCTGGTACACTAAATGCAAATCAAAACCATTTGAATGAGGAGCCCCTCGATAGTGAGCGAGTAATATTTGGCTCATGCAATACGAGGGGCTTCAGTCATTTATTCAACAAGAATGGTAATGATCTTTGGAAATATGACATCTTATGCCTTCAAGAGGCTTGGCTTTCGGTTGCCCCAGCGGTTGAGGAGATTAACATGCTAATAAATCGAGCTCTAAAGGGGAGAAAAGGGAGACCCTCATACCATTGATCAAACGATATCTGGGAATTATAATCATGGCTTCATCAAACCCAAATCCGTACATCCAGCTAACAACTCTAGAGTGGCCCAAGTGGAAGACGAAGATCCCCAGTATTATGATCATCATAAACATTTATTGGAATCCGCTGGTGTGGAAGGAAAACCTTTTGCGAACATGGTTATGAGGGAGATTGATGATTGTTTTGTAAAGTATGGAGACCCGATGATTATAATCTGTGGGGACATTATCATAAATTGTCTGAAGATCGAGAAAAAAGGGGCAAGCCTAAACAATCATCCTTGTCAGCGGCAGGGGAGGAAATCAAAGGCTGAGGTCTGGTTGAAAGAAATGGCAGAATGCCATTTCCATATGTTAAATGGGCATACAACGGGATACATCCCGGGAGCTTCAACTTGGGGCAGAGGCAGCCAGCTCTGAATCATTGATTACTTCTTTGTTTCAGCCAGTGTTATACCCCCGGTCAAAGAACTGGAAATGGTATACGAAACAGTGATCATCATTTAGTAGTGCCATTGTCCTTTGTGAATTGTAAAGGAGGAAACAAGTGGTAAATCGATACGGAAGTAGTCCCAGGAAGAAATCGTCTGCGCCTAAAGCAAGATGATGTGGCTTTTTTTGTGATCGCTATCCTGCACCATTGAATATTAAGTCTATCGATTGTAACTATTTGCGACTTGAGAGACTTCTGGGAGTATAAAGGGGGGAGGAGGTAAAGCCCATTTCAAACACAAACATAATTACATTAAAGAAATTGTGGAAATAAAATCGTGAGGTAAGAAGGGATATTAAACTGTTGCATCATGAAGGTATACCAGATATGTCCCTAATAAGAAACAAAGACAAAAATACAAAAATTGGATGAGATTGCATTAGGCGATTTTGGTACAAAATGATGCAGAAAGAATGCTCAGAGCTTTTTCTAACAAAGATTCCCGGGCCTGTGGCTACTACTAAATTAAATAAGTGGCCACCAGAAGGCACTTGTTGCAAGCGCTGTAACAGAGGAAGTGTTGGTATCCTTTTTTGGGGCCTTGTACAAGACCGGGAGAAATTTGCCACTCCACCCCAGATAAAAAGAACTTAGGAATTTAACATAGCAAAGGATGAAATTATTAATTTGATCAAAAAAGCAAGTAACTCTAGGGCCCCTCTCCCTGATGGCCTATCAAACTTTATGCTTAAGGAGGCCCCAGAAGAATGGGGAGAGTTTTGAATGAATCTTTTTATGGTGATCAAGGCTCAGGGTGAGATCCCTGACTCTTGGAGAAAGTCAGTAGTGATTCCAATTTTCAAGAAGGGCCATCAGGCTGATCCCAAGAACTATTGCCCTACTGCCCTTCTTGATGTCTTGGGTAAGATTTTTGCATATTTGCTTCTGTCTCTTTTGAAGAGTTGGGTGGCGTGTTCAGGGCAATTTGACATGAGGCAATCTGGATTTGTCAAGTGGGTTGGGTGCAATTTAAATATGTTCCTATTGAGCATCCTCAAGGCAAGAGCTCTGAATAAGGGTAAGACGATCTACATTGCTTTTGTCGATTTTGCCCAGGCGTTTGACATCATAGACCGTGGGCAAAACTGGTGCAGTGGAAATGCCCATTGGACATTGTATCCCCTATTATGGCTTTGTAGTCAGACACCTCAATCCACGTAAAATTTAATTGTGAGGGACTTCTCTCTAAAAAAATGCTCACTATGAGAGGTCTAAAGCAGGGATGGCCTTTGGTGTCAGAACTCTTTAACCTGTTTATCTGCGATATGAAAGCTGCAAGAGTGAGGAAAGGTCCTTTGCCCCGAAGACAAAAGGAGAACTATTAGGGCGGATGTTGTATGCAGATGATCAGATTGTGCTAGATCAGATCGAGATTGGTCTGCAACATAAATTAAATTGATTATGTAAGTATGTGCAGACCAATGGCCTAAAGATCAATGCTTCATAGTCAGCCATTCTGGTCCTCCAGAGCTCAAAGGGGTAAAAAAAGAAAAATAATGTATTTGCTGCCTTGTGAACAAAGAGATCTGCCAGGTGACTATTGTCAGATACTTGGGTATCGGCATCAACCCAAGTATCTGTGATGCTCAAAGAGTGACTGATTTGAAAACAAAAGTGAAGAACCTGACAACCCAGGGCAGGGTATCTATAAATAAATGTGCAAGTGCTCCCTGATACCAATTTTTATAAGCAGAAAGTCTGCCCAATTTTGACATACAGTGCCAAGGCTTCATTATGCATGCCCTGGGAAATTTGGAGGAAACTGGAGGATGCCTTTTTGAGAAAAAATGTTCACCTTCCTCTGTGTGTCCCAATATGTATTATAAGCCATTAATTGGGCCTCCTCTCTCTGTATGCAGTCATAATGTGGAATTCCTTAGCACTGTATATGAAGGTAATAATGGGCAATTCCTCGGACAGTTTGATATCCTTAAAGGAAAGGAATGTGAAAGGGTTGATTGGGCCTTGGATTTATGATTAGAACAGTGTTCCGACATCCTCCTAATTGCTCGGATATTGATGGACCTTTTGAAAGCAAACCCAGAGGCTGCTAAAAAGAAATCTGGCTGGGGGATTGGATTACGACTGAATAAAAAAAAGCACAGTTTGCCTATACCCATGCCTAGTAGCAGAAACTAAAGCCCTAAATAGGGTAACGAACTACCTGACCAAATTTCCAAGTCCAACACACCAAAATCTATTTTTGAGATTTAGATTTAATCTGTATCACACTAAAGAAGTCCTTAATGCCCGTTAGCAGGGGGGGGGGATAACCTGGCATGTAATTTATGTAGTGGGCTGAGAGAAACACTGAAGCACGTGACTCTTTTCTGCCCCTTTGTTAGAGATTTGAGAACAAAGTATTTAGGTTCCTTTGTGAGCACTTTTCAGACGAGAAATATGGATGATTGGTGGTTGGAATTGTGCCAGGGGAACAACATCTGCTTGATATGTGCATTAACAAAACTGTTGGATGACATTTTCAAATTGCCCCTGTGGGACAAAGACAAAATCGGTCTTGAAGGTGAAGATACGTTTTAAGAAAGAGTGACCAAAAGATACGGTATAGACGGTTTTATATCTATCTATATGGTAAACGTTTTGTTTGACTGGACAACACATGCTCTAGCTACAAAAGTTGATTGTTTAAGGTTTTTGTATTGCATGTCTCTTTATTTTTACTTGGGTTAAAGAATATTTTAAGTGATGTGTTGCTTTTAATGTATGATACCTGTATTCTTTCTCTATTTTGTGTTTTCATATGGATTTGTGGCAAAGGTTTGAAATAAACCAAATGCTGTAATAAAAATAATTTTAAAAAGTGAAGCATATTTTTCTAGTTCAGTTTAAGGGGCATAGGGAGAAGTACCTGAACTAGTCTAGGCTCTCAAATTCCTTGGTTAATGCGCTTTGCACAGTGCAGGGCAGCCAACTCAAAAGAGTCTGATCTCAGGGATCAGACTCTGATCTCAGTGTTTCAGGGGTGTCCCCCACTCCCCATGAAAAATAAAAGGTTTGGGGGTTGCAGCTGTGTCCCCTGCATGGCTGCGTTGTTTTTGGGTGAGTGGCATTTTGGTTAGAGTAAGCAGAGAAATGTTCCATCTGGACGAAGTCTTCAAGAATAGGAGGTTTGTTTATTTAGGGGGGGCACAATGCTTAGGTTTGGTAGATTCTTTAATGGTGCGTGCTAGTGTATCATCTGAATAGCCAGGTGTACAGGGTTTATTTCCTCTAGGCGTATCCATCTGGGGATAAGGTTCCAGAGCTTGGTTTAAAGAAAAGAGAAAGAACATCCTCTTTGGCATTTCTGACTGAAGCTTGGCACTGGTGCTAAAGCTAAGTTATTAGACTGTCGCGTTCTGCTTGATTTGTAATAGTTGAATTTCGTTGTGGCCACTTCTGGGACCTTGCCATGTAAGGCTCGATTAGCAAAGCGTACGGTTCTGAATTCAAATTTCCATTTGATTGGGAACCGGACAAGTGTTCATGGGGCTGGAGTGATGTTTTTGTGGCTTTGCAGTCCGAGAAGGAGTCTGTAAAATGAATTGTGGACTCTTTATAGTTTGTTCAACTCCCTACAGGAGTTCTCTCCCCTGTGGTGCTCCCAAGGATCAGCACTTTCCCCTCTGTTGTTTAACACCTATATGTTCCCTTGGTTCAGATCATAGAAAGGGGTATCAGGTAATAATATCTCTATATATATGGTCGCCGTATATAATGTCGCCGGGAAAAGGTTGTGGTGACATTATATAGGTGACCATATGTATAGGGACAGCGGCAGGCAGGAGTTCCAGGGGTGTCCCCCGCTCCCCATGAAAAATAAAAGGTTTGGGGGTTGCAGCGGTGTTCCCTGCATGTTCCATGTAATAATGTCCCTACAAAAAACAACAATTTTGTCCGCGGTATTTTTGCATGGCGATATTTTTGAGGGGACATTATTACATGGAACCTAGAAAGGTGGGGTCGCCAATGTCAGCTTTATGCTGATGACACTCAGACACTTGTCAACCTCCTTGGGGATCTGAATGGGAGTAGTACAGTAGAGAACTCTTTGGGATCGTTGCAGTGATGGATGCAGGACAACTGTCTTTGCTTAAATGGAGACAAGATGTTGGTACTGCTCCTTGGTTGCCCAGCTAAAACGCCCCTTCCATTTCCCTGGCCTACCACTCTGGGAGTGCTCCTATTCCTGTGGAGGTGGTAACAAATTTAACAATCAGCCTTCCGTCTGCCTGTAAGTAGATGCAGTAGTGAAACACACACACATTACCATCTCTACAATATGAGCAGATGTAAGCATGTCCTGGAGGTGGGCCATCTGAAGGGCCTAGTGCAGGCAGTCATGCTTTCAAGATTATAATATTGTATGCCTCTCTATTTAGGCATGCCAAAGAAATTCACCTTAAAGGTACAAGTAGTACAAAAATGTGCAGCGTGTACTATTTTAGGCATAAAAGGGCTTTGCACCCAAGTACCTACAAGATATGGTTCACAAGTACCTACAAGATATGGTTCACAAATATGTGCATAGCAGACCTCTTCGATTTTTGTCTAAAGATTTATCGGTGGTCGGCAAATTCCAAAAGACATCTTGCAGGGGAAAAATGGTGCATACATTGGGATGTCGTCTGTGGAATCCTCTGTGGAATATCTCCCACTGTCCATCAGAAATAGCTTTACGCCACAAAAATTGCAAATGTCAAATAAAAAAGCATTAGTTTGCTAACCAGAATTAACGTGCCAGTAATTCTGTTTACCGGCACGTTTCCAGACCGGTGAACTACTGGCCAAAATCTGTAGGTAGGCGTCCAACCAGCAAAAAACAGCTGGTATTACCGGCACCAGAGGTAATCCCGCCACAAAGTCCTATGGTACTCCACGGAATGGGGATTTAGCTACCCTTAATGACACTTGTAATCTGTCGGTAATTCTGGAAGATCAGGTGCCGGTAATGGTAACTACGTCTGGTGGTATCCTGCCGTGATACCCCAAAACTTATAATGAGGCCCGTAATCGTCATTCTTCATATCTTAAAGTAGAGGGTACAAGGTTGTTTGCCATCTCTATTATTGTATCTATTTGTTTTGGGTATTCAGTTGGTTTTTCTGTTTATTGTTTGTTAATATTTTATAGCGCCTTGAAATTGGTGTTTGTACTGGTAATATGTTTGCACTCAATACATATTTTTACTACTACTTCTAATCAGGGAGCAGTAGGTACAGGCTATTGGCATTGTCTATTCTTGAGAATACTAAAGCAATGGCTGTCATGGTTCTGTCTATGAAGGTCATATGAAGTATGATGTGTTGTGTCTTTTGGAGTTGTGTAAAGCAACTATGTAAAATGGCTTTGACCTGCAGTTCGAGTGTGATGGTCACTGTCCACTAAGAATCCAAAGATTATAACCATTGTCTGTGGCTGTGGGCAGGATCCCATTTCTTCACGACAGAGGATTGTTGGAGGGTTTGAGGCTGTGGTGCCACAAATCAATTGTTCTGTTTTGGTTGGGTTGTTTTTCACTCTTGTTTGCGGTCATCCACTCTTCAAGATGTGTGTGGTATGTGATAAGAGGTTGCTAGTGAGTTTGCGGAAGTCTGCGTAACTGAAACATATGAGGCCTGAGTTATGAATGAGCTCAAAGAGGGGAGGGTCAAATATATATATATATATATATATATATAAGAGAAGTACGGTCTCAATCCCTGAGATACTCCAGACATGAGGATTAGTAGGCATGACCTGAAAGGGGCCAAGTGTTGTTTACATTCTGTTAGTGAGGAAGGAAGTGCCCAAACGTACCGTCATTCCTTTCTGTCAATATCCTTTAATCTTTTTATCTGAACTTTTCTGGCTGATAGTATTGAATGCTGAAAGATGTCCAGTAGGGTGAGCACATTTGGCGAGTTAGCATCAGTTGTTTTTAAATGTGTCTCATATAGAAAAGAGTGTGGATTGTGTTCCCCTTGTTGATGTGAAGTCATGTTGTGACTCATGATGGAGGTTGTTGCTCTCCACGTGTTCCTGAAGCTGTTGACATATAAACATCTTGAAGATTTCTGCAGGGAATGGTGCATTGCAGATTGGTCAGCAGTTTGTTGGGTCATTGGGGTCAGCTGTCCATCTTTTGGGAAGAGGCTTGATGAATAATATTTTGATGGTGAAGTGGCCACCACTGGGCCAGGCAGTGGATGGCGGGGCACGAATTATGGTTGCATTGCTTAACATAACTGGCACATTTCTTTTGTTTTTAGATTCTGCGCTTTAACATAATGTCCCTTTAACAAAGGTTTTTTTCTCTGAATTACAAAGGTTTTTATTCGTGCAACTTAACCATAACTTCCCTTCAAGACATTTTTTCTATGAATTTCACTGTTTTGTATCAGGACAACTTAACCATAACGTCCCTTTAACAAAGTTGCTTCACTGAATTTCAACGTTGTTATTTTAACAATTCCACTTTTAACATATATAAAAAACTTATAATACTCCTTTAACAAACATATTTTTTGCATCACATACTGATGTGTGTCACTGTGAGCAGTACACATTGGGAATGGAAGTCATGGTTGAAATGCCTAGTGATTGAGCCTTAACCATGACCCCAACCACACCAAACCACCCTCCATACCCACTGGACATAGTCTGCAGCCAGGTCCAGTCTCTGCTATACTCTGTTATGGCATCAGGGCCACTGTTCATGGGTTGCGGTCATGGCCAGTGGCTTCAATCCATGGGGCATATTCTTCTGCCATACTGCAGACTCCGCCAACCAATCTAAAATAGACGTTGTGCAGGTCAACTTGACCATAGCACACCTTTAACAAAGATGTTTTTTGAATTTCAATGCTTTTTGTAAATGAAGATATCTCATTCCAGTTCAGCACTGTATATGAGTTATTAAAAATTCCTCTTTAAAATATATGATAAGTCATTAATAACGTGCCTGTACACAAGTGTTTCTAGGCGCGACAAGACAAGGAGGGGGAAACAGAAGGAGGACAAACAACGATCTTACTAGACCTTGTGTCATTCAGATTGCGCAATTGTGGGGAAGCAGGAAGCGGAGAAGTGCCAGGGGGAGGGCAAGAGGGAAGTGCAGTTTACTCACAAGTGCAGACAGCGGGTGGCTCATAAGTTCATAGAGAAGGGACTGTAGGGTTGCAGATACAGACCCTTAAGTGATGGGGAGCCCAGAGGCAGTGCCAGGGCAACTGGACATGCAGGAAACTGGGCCCAGGTTTAGAGGGTGACCAGGTGACCTTTGCACGGAGCAGTCAGGTGCATCAGCAGGGGAGAGGAAGAGAGAATGCGGAAAGCGAAAATGAAGGTCTTGAGTTGCTTCAGGAACCGGAGGTGGTTTGCTCAAGTTTGAGAGAGGCAGGGAGGCTGTTACAGAGGGAGGCCCCAGCCGAGGAAAGAGATCTGCCCCCTAATCTCTGCTTGTTTGTATAAAACAACTATAAAGTTCCTTACATCTATTTTGCAGCACACATTGGCATGTGACCACTTGAGCAACACATACTGCTGTTGCAAGTTATGGCTGAAGTTACTGGGGCATGAGATTCAGCCATGCCCCAGACCTTATCAAGCTACACACAATAGCCACTAGACCTGTGGCAGCCTGCTGCAGTCACCACATTAATGTAATGGGACGAATGGCCACTGCCCACAGCTTGTGGCCATGGCCCGTGGTCACAAACCCTAGGGCGTGAGCTTCAAAGATGTCACTGGCACTGCTTAGCAATTTACAGTAGAGATAGAGCCTGGACTTCAGCATGGCCCATTGGCCAATATATGCTAATTGTGCAACCATGGGTCCCTGTCCATGATTTGCGGCCATGGTCACTGGCCACACTCCCTGGGCCATAAGATTCAGCCATGTTGCCTGCAGCACAAATCGACCCACAGTATACATTGGCTATGGCCAATAGACTGGCCCAGTAGAAACTATACCACCATAATGGGAGCATAGGTCAGTGTTCATGGCTTTCACCCATAGCCAGTGGTATCAATTTTTGGGGCATGGGTTTCAGCCATGCTGCCGGCTCCGCAAAGCATCTTAGAATAGAGATTGGGCAATGACGCAGGTCAAGCCCAGGCCAACTTTAACCTCACAGACAGTGCCTGGTGGTCATGGCCAAAGTTTCCAAAAATATTCATAGTTTGGTCTATATTTTGGTTTCAACGTTTTGTGAATATTTGTCAAATGGCACCTAAGTTATAAGCTGCTCAAAATGTGTTCTTGTTTTGGAATCGGCTTAAACATTTGCCCCGTACCCTTCATGAAACCACACCAAACTTTGCAAAACAACTCATAGTTGGGTCAATCTTTTGTTTTCTAGGTTTCATGCAGATTCGTCACACAGTGCCCAAGTTATAAGTTGTCCAAACAGTTATCTTTCTATGGCAAAGCCAACTTACCCATACAGTACATGTCCTCGGACATTTGTCAAATTCACAAACATTTCATCAGTGTCTCAGAATATCTGACATGTTTGCTGACTTCAGGGATGAAAAAGCAACCAATTATTTTTGTCCTTTTCTATACATATCCTACTCCATCCTCACCCCTTTACCTCCCCAAAGGTTTTTTCATCTGTAAGACAAGTGTAATGTTGTGTTTTTTTATATCTTTTTACCGCAACATTCCCGACCCTCAGGCGCAGTTTGCAAATCGAACATGATGCCCATTTCTGGATGCACCTCACATTTCTCAATTGGCCAATTTGGCACCCCTAGGCGATGTCTGTGATTGATCCAGGGGCATAACGTACACTAAATCAGGAGGTGAGTTCTCCGACTGCACCAAGACACCACTAATTCTTTTGACCTACTTTTTGGTCTTTTTCCAAAATATCTACTGAGTGGATTTACACCAAATTTGCAAAAGCATCCTTCTGGGTCCAGACTGCCGCTTTCTGCACAAGTTTGGAGTAAATCCGTCTAGTGAGTCAGGCTGCAACATTTCTTTCCCCATTCAAGTCTACCCGGATTTTGAAAAGTTTCCGACTCCCCCTACAAATTTGCCACGCTTGGAAAACAGCACAAACGTTTGCAGACCTTGGGAACTCGCAAGGATACCATTCCAGCTCCCTGTGCCTGATATTCCCACTGACGTATTGGCTGGCAAGATTACAGGCCTGAGTGAGTCTTAGGGCATGGTACCCCAGAAACTTTGCAACTTGCAGAACAATAGAAGAAAGGTTTGGAAGCCCTGAAGCCCACAACCGCTTCAACAATGGAAGAAGAGTTTGGAAACCTATAAGCGCACAATTCCCATGAAAGAGAAGTTAAACCCCTGTGTGAATCTCAAGGACTTGGACAGACAACAAAGAAGCAGGGCAGGCCTGCGAACATGAAAAATCCAGGGGTACATGTTGCTGGGGTTGCCCGGATAAAAAGCGTAGGGGTAACCCGAGGCTCAATGCCATCTAAGAATACAAAAATACAATATCATAAAGCATAACACAGATAAAACAGATAAAAAGGCATCATCAAAGGTATATAAAAACATGATGTCCAATATACTAAACCACAAGTTCATTTAAAAGGGCTAAAAAGGAAAGAAGTGACAGGTAACATACCTCGTGAGAGGAGAGCATGCTCGAAATCGCTATTAAGTTTTATACTTATACAGCTAGCATATTTTGAGACCATCTTGCTATAAAATAGCAATTCTAATAACAGATTGCTCATTTCTCTCTAATCATTTAGATCTACGCAACCAGGCCCTGTGAATTTAACGAGCTGCAGCAAATACAATATATTGCTCCGCAGAATTTCTACAGAGCTCTAGGTCATCACGGGTCTGTCGAATACTTGCAGTTTTTAACAAGTGTCTTAGATAATAATTCCTTAGATCCCTTAGTTTAGGACATATAAACAAGAAATGAGGATTAGTGTTTGGTGCGCTGAAATAAATGCTAAATAAATAAAGGTGATTAAACATAATGTAACAAAACCCTTGAAAATCAGCGCATTGGGAAACTCAGGACCGGCTTAACTTTGCGCATTCGCGTTCTCGTTGATCTCCCCTATATTGCCATATAGTCCATAATGCCATTTTGTATGGCGCCCGTGAATCCCTTCTCTTATAATATATATGTGCTTTTTGGGTGTTGCAACCAGAGCGAGTCAAGCAAAGCCAGTCCTGATTTTGCCAATGCGTTTAATTTCAAGGGTTTTGTTGCGTTATGTTTAGTCACCTTAAACGCACTTTAACAAAAGTTTTTTCCTTGAATTTCAAAGGTTTTGTTATACAATTGTTTTTTTCGGCACCACAGACATGTCCCTGCCCTTTCCTTTGGCCATGCCCAATACATATTTTTTGCCGCCAATGGCCATGGCCTTTGTATATTTTAAATTAGTAACGGCCCACTAGCCATTTTTTAGAACTCTAACTGGCCATGGCTAGCAGCCATGGCCTTCGGCTGTGCCCACTGCAGTTTTTAAATTAATCCCTAGCCACTAGCTATAGCCTTCAGCCATGGCTAGTGGCCACAATCTTCTGCGGTGCACACATGCCTACTGTATTTTTTAAGTCACTCTCTGGCCACTAGCCATGGCTTTCAACCAAGGTCAGTGGCCACGGCCGTCAGTCATGCCCACTTTCTATTTTCTTAACACTAATAGGCCACTGCCCACAGCCGAAGGCCAGGCCTACTGTATATTTTACAACCCTGTAACAATAATATGGAAACTGGAGAAACAACAATAATGTGCCTCATCACGAGTTCGGCTGTATTAGCACCACATCACAGCCTGGAGTGAACGCACGCACCATTTCGGCAGTAACACTATTACCGCCTAGCAGAAACTGCACTGGAATAAGGTTCACTGCCCAAATATCAGCGCTAATAGTGCTACCACTGCTGTCCCTGGCGCTATCAGCACTGGCGGAAATTCTGTCATCGCCGGAATGGGAAGCATGGCACCGGAGAGGACCAGAGGGAAGGTGGCAGAAAATCACCTATGTAAACCAAAGTTCAGTGAGAGACAACTGGTGGTCCTCACTGATGAGGTTGTGGTCCACTGGGAGGAATGGTATGGCAGTAGGCAGCGGAAAACATCAGGCCAGAGCAGGACCACCATCTGGCATGCCATCAGACAGAAGGTGGCTACTGTGTCCAGCGTACCCCGTGATGGGGAGGACTGTAGGAAGCGCTGGAATAACCTCAGGGTCAGGGTGCATGAACTTCTGTCCCAACACCACCAGGAGTCCCTTGCGACTGGAAGTGGTACTGTTGAACCACTGGTCCTGACTGCCTGGGAGGAGAAGTGCAGCAAGGTCCAGGACATGGAAGGCATTGAGGGAGTCGGAGGTGCGGACGTGGGGCCAGCATCCATGAGGCAGGAGGTGAGTCAAATCCCCTCCCCCCGCCCAGCACAAGTCCATGCACAAATGTCAGACTAGCACAAGATGGCCTAGTGGGCAGGGATACAGGTCCGCAGACCCAGAAGCGAGGCAGGCCAATCAGGGTGAAGTGACGGGGTGCCACATCAGCCACCCTCCACAGCAGCCATGGGGCAGGGCAGGGCACCAAGGGCACCCCTGAGCATTACAGCAGTGGGAAGGGGTGGCAAGTGACCCATCCAAGTGCCATGCAAACCACCCCTCTGCTGGTGCACCCTGTGCCAGTCTGATTTTTGTTCCTGAGTAACCACGACACCGTGCAGCAGTCACACCAACATCTTACAGGCCCAGTTGGCCTGCTCCATGTTGGCATGGCAGACGAGCCACATGGAAGTTCATGCCCCCCTACACCGACATGGGCACAGCTAACCAATCACTGTACACCACAGTTTCACACTGCTGACTGCACAGCAGCATCCCATAGAGTCATGCCAGTACCATAGATGAAGCCGCCACAACACCCACTGCCACAAGATGTGTGCCACCAGGGGAGCGGATGTGGGGGCATAAAAGACCACAAGCATGCATGCCAAACATCAGCTGACCCAGCATGGATACCCTGCCCTCCCAAAGGCCTACTGGCCATTTGTCACACAGACATTGCTGCAACCATCCCCACAATGTTGTGCCCTCACGCAATGTCACCTGACTGACCAGGCCTATCTGCCCAAATGTGTGGGGTCCCACTATGTACCATAGCAAATGTGTCCTGCATGCCAACACATGTAGAAAAACCATATCTGACAAATATGTCTATGTTCCCTACAGGCGCTCATGTATCCCAAGAGGTATTGGAGGAGGGCGAGGGGGCAGGCCCATCTGGAAGTGGTGCCACGCGATCCTCAAGGTCAGCCACAACCACCACCCCACAAAAGCACACACAATCTATGCCTGGGTGCATGAAGCACTGTGAGACACCATGACACAGCAAGGCCCGGCCTCTAGGTGGCACTGCTGGCCCCACCGCAATGCCACAGGTCACCAGGAGCACCCCAAAGCCCACTGCACCCACTCCCGCAGCTGCAGTGTCCATCACAGAGCCAAACCTGCTGCCAGGGTGACTGTTGAGTCACAGGACAGACATCAGTCTGGCGTCACTACCTGAAGAAGGGCCACAAACCCCTGAGAGCCCTCACTGCCACCAGTGTGCTCAGACACCTGAGCAGGATGTGGACACACCGTTTTATGGCTCCCTGACATACAGCCCAGAGCCACTGCACAGCCCCACTCCCATTCAGCACACACCACCAAGCAATGTGGTCCTCCAGAGGCTGGATGATATGGAGAGGCTTTGAGAACAAACAAAAGTGGACTCATAGGATAGGGAATGGCACATTTTACACATTTATCTTTTTAAATATATCACTAAATGTCACACTTCAAATTCAAATTAATTTTATTGTCATACACAAATATATAATATACATTCATAAAACAGATATCAAAACAGTTTGTTCAAAATTCAACTCACATACATTCAATCCTACCATCCATTCAATATCACTTTCTTAAAAAACGTACATATCTCGCCTATCTCTCTGACCACTTGGTCAACAATATATATTGTTTGCACTGTGAAATGCCCTCCACCTGACTCTCAGATGGTTCTACCTGTGTGCAATCAATTGCACAGGTATAGTTGTCTACACGTGTTTAGGTTGTCTGTTTGGTCTACACTACATTTGTCCTCTTGATAATGCAACCTTCATCAGGACCACAATGGGGAATTCAGTCATTCCGATTTAATAGAGTAGGGTGAGTTACACCACCTAAAAAATACAATAAAAACCATTAGCAATCTAGAAATCAGGCCATTCCCTCTTATTTATTTGCTACTTTTAATGTAAATAAACATGATTCTAAAAAGTAACCATAACGTCACCATTTCTACATGTTGTTTCCTTACATAACAGAAATGATGATATATGGATGAATCCTATTCACACCTCTGTGTGGAGATCAAAATATCTAACCCCACCCCAAGGATGCAAAAAACCACACGGCCATCCTCCTCAATTTAGGTTTTAATTTTAAGCTCTAGATTAATCAGATACTTACTCAAAAACATAAAACAAAGCATGTTTGATGTCGCTTTCCAATAATTCGGGCGTATCCTTAGTTAGATGAAAAGGATTCTTCGTTCCCCAATTACTTTTCTGGAATGTTTCCATAAATCGTATGGTACACCATCTGATCATGCCCCAGTTAGTAACCTACAATAAAGAGAGTGTATATTTTAGTATATCTACCCATATGCCTAAGTGATAACCATCAACTTTGGTGCAGGCAAGTACTTACATCCAAGCCAATCCTTGTAGGTACATATTCTTAGACTTGCTATGATAACACTTCAAGATGATTGGATCATATGATTGTTGGAAACATTGCAGAAAAGTAATTACTATTACTAACACAGAGATAGGTGTGATATGTACGTTTTTTAAGAAAGTGATATTGAATGGATGGTAGGATTGAATGTATGTGAGTTGAATTTTGAACAAATTGTTTTGATATCTGTTTTATGAATTTATATTATATATTTGTGTAGGACAATAAAATTAATTTGAATTTGAAATGTGACATTTATTGATATATTTAAAAAGATAAATGTGTAAAATGTGCCATTCCCTAGCCTATAGGTCAACTTTGGTTTGTTTTCAAAGTATCTAGCCTGGAGGACCAGGAATTTAGACCAGGTACCCCTTTGTTTATAAATGATATGGAGAGGCGACAGAGATAGATGATGCCATTGAGCACACCCATTTGGAACAACTCCAGGTGATCAGAGGGGAGGAACCGGGCAGAGTCCACTGTCAGTACTGCCACCCTGACCTTGTGTGGTTAGAGGGTCAGGGAGTTGACTGAAGGGGTCTCTGCCCTTTCAGAGGCCATCCGTCAGAGCACAGAGGTCACACTCCAGCACATCCGGGGGCCAAGTTCAATACCCTCAAGTTCTACAACACCCACTGAGGGGTCTCAGCTGAGTACACCCAGGTGCCTGTCCAAGCACCAATTGGGTCCCAGATCACCAGGGTCTGCCATGGGGTAAAGAGGCCATGGAAATGGAATGTAGACACTTTTTATCCTGAGTGGCTGTGCTATGGAGTTGGTGGTGGGAGTGGGGATAGTTGGTGCACATCATTCTATTAAAACATTTGAACTTCATTAATGCAAAGACATTCCTGATTGTGTCACTGTCGTGCTAATTATTAGAGGTGAGTGTTACACAGTCGTGCATGCTTGTGCCATGTGAATATGTCAGAAGAAATTGTTTATCAGTCCCTGGCGAGCCAGTGTCAAATCCCTCATGTCATCTCTGGCAATGCGTGTATTTGCCTCTGCCACTGGCACTGCATCCTCATCCTCTGGGGGTGCCATGCCCATGCCAGGAGGTAGCAGAACATTTCACTTCATGCAGCAAGGCACACACAAGCACAATTTTACCCACTTTCTCTGGAGCGTACATCAGGGCTCCACCAGTACGGTCGAGGCATCTGAAATGTACACTCGATGCACACACGGGTCCTGCTGTGAGGTGGTTGTAGGCAATATCCGGCATTGGTTGTGGATCATGCACAAGGGTCGTTAGCCAGGGCAGCTGCGGGTATTCAGAGTCACCTGCATGGGGGAGGAACAGTCATTAGTCACAGTGCAATGTGTGGGGGTGGCCTTACACAGTATCAGGGCAATAGACATCATGTGCATGCATATGGGTCTTCATTACGTGGCATGTGTCTGTACAATGTCTGTTCATACTGTGCCACGCTTTTCATGCATTGTTTTTACTTCACATGCACCCTGTTCCCTTGCAACAGATGTTACTTAAGATGTCTGTCGGTGACATGTGCAGCTGAAATGGTGGCTGTCTTGTGGTGGTGTATTTCTCCTGTGCATGTGGCATACTAGGTTTAACATCAGCCCTCCCTAGACTTCTGGGGTCAATGCGGACTGGGCGCATATGGGTGCATGGCTGTGATACTGACAGGGTTGATGGTGTGTGAGGCAATGGGGCAATTTATTTCCATTGCTTTTGATTGTGCATGTTGCATTGTGGTACCTGTAGTCATGTTTGTGTTTGTAGTTGTTACTGTATGCGTTCATCTACTTCTCCATCCATGTATGTCCGACATGTAAATGCTCCCTGGGATGCACTGTGACGTGGGTGCGGGAGATGTTCAGGTACAACTTTTGCATTCCCTTGTCATGCCATGCTTTGTAGTTATTCACCCCTGCCCACATTTGGTCAGGTGCTTCACAGCGCATGCGTGCAGGCAATTCTACTCACCCACTATCCACATCTATTATCCTCAGTCCCTTTCAATGTATCCTGGCAGTGTGCTGTTCCGTAGGACCATGGAATCGTGGGTGGAACCAGGGTAGCGGGCACAGCAATGTGTGATGTACAGGTTGGGGGTCACATGTCATCTGCACATTCAGGGAGTGGTAGTGCTTCTGGTTATGGTACACTGCTTCATGGGCCTGTGTGGGCAGGGGGTACCAACGCAATATGGGTACAGTCCAGGGCTGCGATCACATTTGGCATATGGGCAAAGGCATAGAACTGTGCCTTCATTGCATTGACCTGGGCTGGAGTGATAGGCAGTGAGATGTGGCTTTGCACATGCTGCAGGAGGGATTCAAGCACCTGGGCCAACACTGCACAGAATGTGGGCTGTGCCATGCTGCATATTATGGCCATGGGGTTCTGAAGGTGCTAGTTCTGCTGAATTGTAGGACCAACTGACACTAGCTTCAGCAGGGGGGGCACAGCTGTCCGAATGTTGATCCTGCTCCCTATGTCGTCCTATATTGTGGTGAGAAGCTCAGTCATGGTCTCCCTGTTGAAGCGGTACGGAGTGACCAAATGGCTGTCAGTGCGGGTCCAGGGTGAAGGCCTCACCCTGGGAATCGGTGCACACCTTGCTTGGGCTCTCCTCTTCTCTCCCCCACCCCTGTACTCTGTGTGCCCTGGCCTGGTTGTCCTGCATCACTACTTCCAGGTGCAGCATGAGCATGTGCCAGCTCACAGTGGCTTGTGGCAGCATGGTGTTGCAAACAGTGTTTAGGGTAATGGTATGCCTTATGTAGCCCTCTGGAGTGAATTGGTATCACCTATTGCTTCATTTCTGCCGCCTGGGGTCATTTAACTGCACTGGGAGGCTGGAGGTAATTGTGCTATGTTTTTAGGCCGTATTAGCATTGGTTTATGGCGCTAACACTGGCGTACATGGACTTGTGATGCAGTGGTGATTGCGCTTCGTGTTGTCGGCGCAAATTCCACAAGCTGTAAAAGCACCAGCTGTAATAGTGACGAGGGATTTTACAGTCGGTGGAATTCATGCCTGATCCTGATCCGGTGGAGCAGTATTGGTGTTGCTAATTCTGTTACCGCCACTTTTAGGGCTTATCGCCCAGTTCGTGATGAGGCCCAATATACTGGTGGTATACTACTCATTCAACAGCACCCAAGAGGAACATTTCAAACAAAGGAATGTGAATAAATGGGGTCAGAACTGATAGAAACAACAATCTTTATTTATATAACAACTTAAACTTCAAACAGACAAACTTCCCATAAAAACAAAAACAAATTCTTTGTGCTCAGAGGGGTTAGTAAAGGGCAAAATGCTAATGTGCAGTATCAATCGACATCCTCAAAACAGGTATAAATCACAATCATGAACATAAACATGTGATTAATTATCAGTATCACATGGTCATGAATGTTAGCATCTGCCACAGCTAGATGCAACTTGAATGTTAGCATGCGCTGCACCTAGACAGGATTGTGAAAGTTAGCATGCCCACACATAGATAGAAATGTGAACATTGGCCTGCGTCATACCCAGATAGCATTGTTGAATGTTAGCATCTGCCACACTTAAATACAATTGTGAACATTAGCCTGCGCCGCATCTAAACAGAACGGCGAACGTTAACAAGTGCCACACTTGGATAATATTGTAAATGTTAGCAGTTGCTACATTTAGACGGAAGTATGAAGGCTAGCCATTGACACACTTAGATGGAATTGTCGATGTTAGTATGTGCCATACTTAGATGGAATTAAGAAGATTACCAAGCGCAACACCTAAAGGAACTGAGAATGCTAGCGTGTCCCACACTTAGATAGAATTGTGAACATTAGCCTGCGCCACATCTAGATGGGATTGTGAAGTTTGGCAAGGGCCACACTTAGACGGAATTACGTCGGTCAGCAATGTCATATAACCCACTAACCAATATAAGCTCAAACTCTCTGCATACTTATCTCACTCAAAAAACTCACACCAACCATCTCTCGCACAACAAGCTGCACACACTTCACCACACCGCAACAACACATAAGCCGCACCAACAGCACACACGGACTGACACCGATCCAATACTCGCACCAAAGCTCAGCACCCGGTGTCTAGCGAGTTGAAGCTGCCAACAGTACACCACTCCTCACTATCCTACTCCCTCTTCACCTTACTAACCCATCCCACCTTCTCGTTTACAGATCTGCCAAAGCGCATGGGGACTAATTCTGTTGGTGACCATGCGCTATACAAGTACCTTTAACATAACAAAACATAACATAACATAACATAACACAACATAACATAACATAACATGTGATACTGGTGATTAACCAACACATAGCTTGTAATTTATACTTGTTTTGAGGATGTTTTCCAGTAAGAAACAAAATGTTGAAAATTGACTTGGCCAATTTTGAGTCTTTAATCATGCATGCCAAGAATCAACTTGCATTTTTCATATGGAGAAATAACTTTTTTGAGTACATTTCGAACCCATCCTAACAAAATCTGAAAAAAATGTGTCAGTAATATTTGGCGGCTGCAACCTGTGTGTGCTGAATTACAGAGTTGGTCATTGACAGCTTCATAGTTTAACATTTTATTACTTTGATTGCGTTTTGAAAATGTTTTATAATGGGGTTTTCCCAATGGAAAAAAGAAATTCGGGGCAAACATCTCAAAATTGGCTGCTAGGGATTTTTCAATTTTTAGAATGCTGCTAGATTTCATCAGGAATTTGTACACTGAAAAACAAAATGGAAATCGATTAGCCCATTTTGAGTTATTAACATTTTAAATGGATCTATATATAACACTTGCTAACAATGAACTTGCATTTTTCATACAAACTGTGCCAAGAATTTATAAATTCCACAGTTCATACATTACGCCATAGCATCTTCTGAAAACACATGAAAGTCATGGCTTACTTTCATGCCAGTTTCAGATGTAATTGCGTGTACCTATGACATGTGCTCCTACGACAGGTGCTGCTACGACAGGCATGCCTACAACACAAGCTTCTACAACAGGAGCTCCTATGACGCAAGCTCCCATGACACACTATTATGAGACACACTCCTGTGACATGTGCTCCTATCACATGTTCTTCTATGAAAAAATTATAAAACAATGTTTACTTGGATTGCTTTTAGAACAGCTTTTAACGTGGGGGTTTCTGATAGGAAATAAAATAAAGAAATCAGGCCAAATAATTTTTGCAGTAATCAGTATGCACCTCGATTTCATCCGGAGTTGATACAATGATGAAAATTAACAAGGCCAATTTTGAGTCTTTAATCGCGCATGCCCAGAATCAAATTGGATTTTTTATGTGGAGAAAACAACTTTCCTGAGTAACTTTCGAACCCGTCCATAAAAAATCAGAAAATATTCCTCAGTAATATTTTGAGGCAGCCAAATGACAAAATTGTACATTAACAGCTTCATAGTTTGCTACATTTATTTTACTTTGATTGTGTTTTGAAAATCTTTTATAATGGAGTTTTCAAAAAGGAAAAAAACGTAAATCTTTCAAATGAACTATGCCACAAATCTATATGTTTCACAGATCATAAATTACGCCATACATTTTCTGAAAGTCGTGAAAGCCAGACTGACTTTTGAACATTTTTATAATGGGGATTTCCAAAAGGAAAAAAAGAAATTCAGGTAAAAATCTCAAAACTGGCTGCTTTGATTTTCTAAATTTTTTGAGATGCCCCTAGATTTCATCTAGAATCGGTGCACTGAAAAAAAATGTAAAATCCATTTGGCCACTTTGAGATATGAACATTTTAAATGTATCTATATATCGTGCTTGCCCAGAATAAACTTGCCTTTTTCATACGAACAATGCCAAGAATGTATACAAACAACACGCCACTTACCTTTCTTCATAGCACTTCACCTGCTGCTCTCCATGAGCACCACAGCACTTATCCCATACCCCTCTGTAAGAGGATTCAATTCAACACTACAGCTAAGTCAACGCCTAGTCTATAATACTGAATGAAAACCCTTATTGATATATCTTTAGGTCCAGTTCATGCGTTCTGGATGACTACCCCGATATAACACCCCTCTCTTGGAATCCCCCTGACCCCACTGAGCCAAGAAGTAGTTCTGTTTTGCAAGTTTAAAAGGTTTATTTGATAAATTAAAATATATATATATATCACAATTTATAATAAATTAATAATTGAATATCACACTTAATCTGATATGATAAAGATTAACAACGGAGAATCTGGCACTAACACGCTTCTCTATAATCAATAAGGAGTTGACATGAAATGGATAAGGTAGCACACTGGTAAATAGGTACAGAAGTATAATGTGGTAGAGAATGCTTTATAAGGTTCAAGGAAATGCAAGGTTGAATGAATGAAATGCAGTATAGAAAACAACTTGATATGATTTCAGCAAAACAATGTAATCACTTTTCTCTGGCAATCCCCTTCCCCCCTTGATGCAAGGCAAGGAAATGGAAGGAAAACACACAGTTCTCAGAAATGCAATCAATGTAAATCAGTTCACCCCAGCAAGCTTACACTACAGAAAACAGATAGGAGTTTTGAAAACACAGGCAAAATGCTTTGATATGTGCTAGCAATGGATGAGAAATATGCTGGAAATGCTTTTAATTCCCTTTCAGAGGTTCAGGGTGAGTGGTATCTAGTTAATATTAGTCCAGGCTCACACTAGCAATGATGCAGGGATAGTTAGCAGGTTAAACGAATTTCTGGCAAATGGAAGGCAAGCAGCAGCAGTTTTACACGTGAAGAAATTTGCAAATCGCGGTAAAATTCGCGAATGTGTGTTCCGCGATTGCGGTAAAACTATAGGGTAACTATAGTTACAGAGTTATGACCGATTTAATAGAGGTCGTTTTTGGTTTTGCAAATTTTAAAAGCTCAAAATGACAAGTGGCAGATTTTGCAGCTAGAATGACAGGTGACAGATTTGGAGCTATCAGGCAGTTCTACTTAGGTTAAATAGATTGAATTAGATGAAATTAAACTACAAGCTTGGTTCTACACAGTCCTGCTGGGTACTCACACTATATTCTTGAATTAAATGGGCCTCGTCACGGATCTGGTCAGGGTTTTGGACTGGGCTCGGGTCTCTCTCTGGGCACAGCACTGCTTTCTCTCTGGGTACAGCACTGCTTTCTCTCTCTGGTCTGGTCTCTAGTTTGGCTTTCTGGAGGTTGATGAATTTGAAGTCTGGATCTCTGGATGTTGTATGGTCCGGCAGAGTGCGTTGCAGCAAATGGAATTGAAGGTCCCTATCTAAGTTTCAGTGGTCCATTTATATGTTCTGCAAGTGGGTGTGTGTGTTTGGTCATAACTAAACTCGCCCCTCTCACTTGTCATTGGTCAAATTTCCATTCCCCACTTGATTGGGGAATGAACTGTGAGTCAGAGGGATGTCATTTTATGGCTTGCAGATAGGACACTCCTCTGTCAGATTGCACACATTCTATATTTGATAATAAAAGACATATTTCACAGTTACACAGTTGCTTGAAATTACATATACACGGTGTGGCTGAATTTAGCCATGTCTCTGTCCAAATCTGCTGTTTCTAAGAGCTTGCATTCAGAAATGGCACATAATTGACTTTTTAACTGATTTTTCAATTTCTGACATTGACCCAACTTTACATACATGTGCGCAGGGAGTATGGACATTAACTGATGAAGTTTCAGATTTTTAACATGCACACATTTAGAGTAATATCCACTTTTCCGCTAAAACCCTCCTGAACATACCACCGGTTCTAAAAACCTCTTAAACTGTGGGCAGAAAAATCACAAGAATTATGGTATCATTTATAAAATTTTCACATGTCCGCTCTATGAATGATCCATCTTTTTAAAGTTATGTTCTGGCTACAAAGGGGTGTGGTTTCCTCTCAGCACAAGGTAGAAATACTGGTTTATCCAGTTCTGCCAAGCCAGCTTGCTCTCACAGGCAGTGCCCCTCCCCTGTCCTTCAGGAGGAAGCTACATTTTACGACCGCTGTAATAAAACCTTTGCCTGAGTCAAGAGAGGGCTCATTGTTCAAGAGGAAGCCATTTATGATCCTCTCAATAAACCCTCTGCCTGGGTGAAGGGAGTTGCATTGTTCAGTCTCCTGCAGAGCACAGGTAATTCAATTATCAGAAAGATGGCATATCCTTAGTGTTGCCAGCAAAAGGCAGATAGCCTTGGAATACAGCTGTGACTCAAGTTTCACTCCTGATGGGGGTAGTTGCCAGGCAGAATCAAGTTCCTTAAGCCAGACTTTCAGCTACTGTCATGTTATTTGTTGCTTTTTAAATTAACTTGCAATTTTACACATGCAGCTAGAATGCTGATTCTAAGTGCAAAACTATGACATTTCAACAGTTACAAAGGCATGTGACACCAAACATAGGTCACTCATTTAATCTAAACATTTTCGATTTTAGTATCTTTAAATCCAGTGCAACTTAAACTGCTGCAATCTACAGCTCAGCCAGTCTTGTTATAAACCTTCAAGTCACTTCAGGATATCACTTTACATTGTATCCACCTCTCAGTAAGTCTTTCTTTGGCCTGCTTTGGGTTCATTCAGTTTTACACAAAAAAGTAAAATCTGGTGTGGTTTTAAAATGCCGGCTTTTGGATAGTGGTGAGTACTGGTACTGCACCCATTTTTGGGATTTAACAAATGAATTCCCCACAATTCTAGGTTGCATTTGGCAATCAGCATTGCCATTCCCAATGGTTTCAGACTACTGTGCGGGTAGTCCAATGGTGATTTTAAAGCGCTTTGAAGCTAACTGGCGCTACTGTTTTTCCTTTGGCAACCCATTTCCCTCATGGCAACCCGGCCTTTCATTCTCGCACTGGTGGGTGGCAAGTGAGGCAACCATTTCGGTGTGCGCACAAACTGCGCAGCTTTCCTGGATTTCGGCGCACATGTGGGTTTTCCGCCATCTTGAATTTTCTAAGCCCACAGCACCAAATGTTGTGGCATGATAGCTTAAACGTGGGTCAGGACACGCAACAAGCCCCCCCACGCGACTGCACTTTGAATTTGAGTCGATGGGGAGTCGCGTGCCCAAGGGTTTTGACCCACGCACCGGTCTGTCCGCATAATCTTCTTCCTCTTCTGTAGATGGCATAGTTCAGCATCTTCTTCTCCATCCGGTACTGATCGATCGGTTCTCCTCGCCGGTCCTGATGGGAATATTGGGCGGTCCACTGGGCCCATTGGATCTTCGTTCCCGGTCTCCGTATCATCCTCCTTGGCCCGTCTTCAGGTTTTCTTTCTCCTAGGACGACAAAGGAAGAGCGGCAATACCTACTCATAGACGTTTTTCCACCACTGTTGAGATAGTGGGGCAGCATATGCATTTCATCATCACGAAACATTACATTCTTATTTTGAAAAATAAAAACAGTATAACTAAGAGACAGTTTCATGCAAATCACAATATTTTAGAGACTAGATGTGGTATGTTTTATGGTTGGAACTGAATTAGTCTGAGACAGTACCCGCTAGGATTCCAGAGGATTCCTCCAGTTGTTGCAGAGTGTGCCTGGGATGGCAACATTTCAACTGGTTTATGTGGACCCACTTGTCTTCCCCCTCTGCCGAACCGCCTTTGGGGATGTGGATTTTGTAGGCCACAGGTGAGATCTTGTCGATGATCTCAAAGGGTCCTTTCCATGTAGGCAAAAATTTGCGCTGCTTGGCCTGGTTCCTTTGGAAGTTGTATAGATAGACCCGGTCCCCCACCTGATATTCCTTCCTGGAAGTTTTCAGGTCATAGTGGGTCTTCATGCTATCAGCTGATCTTTCTAGATTCCGCTGAGCATAAGCAAAAGCATGTTGGAGGTGTTTCCTTAAATTCTCTACATACTCATGAGTAGTGGAGGCATTTATCAGTGTCTGCTCTTGGGTCCTATAGAGCAAATGCTGAGGAAGCACCATCTTGCGCCCAGTCATCAACTCAAATGGTGACATTTTGGTTGCAGATGAAGGGGTAGATCTGATAGCCATTAGGACCAGAGGTAATCGGATATCCCAACTTGGCCCAGAATCTGCCACAAACTTCTTTAATATGCTCACAATTGTCCGGTTATATCTCTCTACTGCCCCAGAAGAAGCTGGTCTGTAAGCAATATGCAGCTTTCTCTTGACCCCCAGTATCTCCCACATCTTTGTCATTACTTCACTGGTGAAGTGGCTACCTCTGTCTGACTCAATCCTTTGAGGTAGACCAAAACGGGAAAAGATGTGGTTAATCATCAAGGCAGCTGCAGTTTCTGCCTTGCAATTTGGGGCTGGGAGACATTCCACCCACTTGGTAAACAAGCATGTCACAGTCAACATGTACTTATTCCCCCTAGCCGAGCGAATCACAGGGCCTACAAAGTCGATTTGTAAATCTGACCATGGCAGTGTCATCCCCCGCTTTTGGAGAGGCGCGCGGTGCGTGAGGGATGATGGCTGAAATTGTGCACACACAAGACAACCCTTCAAATATTGGTTGAGGTCCTGCCCCATGTGTGGCCAGTATGCAACCTCTCTTAAGATTTCCAGCGTTGTGTGAAACCCCCTATGACCGGCGGTGGCCGCATCATGGGCGTGACTTAACATCAGGCTTCGGAATGAGGTAGGAACCACCCACTGATCGTGGCCAGCTTTGGATTTCCTTACCAACAAACCGTCTTGGATCCGGAACATTTTTGGACATTTCATCAACACTCTTAGGTCCTCTTTCCCAATGTAATCGGTATCCGTCAGGGGAAAGTTCTCGGGGTCCTCAAGGTGCCGGTAAAATTTACCAATTATTGGATCCCCCTTCTGAGCAGTAATCAAATCAGCATCAGGGGTCTCTTTACTCCATTGTACAATTGAAAGGTCGTTGTGAGCATTTGTCTGGGACCTAGTGATGGCAGTGACCTGGATTTCCCCCAACAGGGACTCAATCTCAATTAGATCCCCTTGGATGGCCCCGGTTTTGGCCAGCTGATCAGCTAAGTCATTTCCAGTTTTGTCTGGTCCCTCTACTTTGGAATGACCCTTGATCTTTTTCCAGTAGATGGTCATCCCATTCGATGTGACCAGATCATCAATGTTTTGGATCAACTTCCCATGTTTCAAGGGTTTGTTGTTAGCACATAACATGCCTCTGGTTTTCCAATTAACCAGGTGCTCCACGAACCCGTTCCGTACATAATCCGAATCTGTGATTATGACCAGTTCGTAGAGTTGATGGGGGGAATTAAGGTATGCCTCCATGTTGTCCTTTATTTTTAGACTTTCGTCCTCGAGACAGTTTTCTCTGGCACAATCATGCAAGTCAGCCAGACCTTGCGCGAGGGGACTCTTCTTGTTTTGGCCATATCTGACCTCCACAGGAAAGCCTTGCATTGACAGAATCCAGGAAGTAATTCGGGAATTACTCACATTTCCGGCCCGGATTCTGTCACTTTGGAGATATTGCAGAGGCTGGTGTGGAGTCTCCACTATGATGTGTTCCCCCTGGATAAACGGGCGGTAATTCTTCAATGCCCACACCGTTGCCAGGAGTGCCTTCTCACAATCGTTGAATTTTTCCTCCACAGAGGATAAAGTTTTGCTCGCATAGGAGATTACTTTATTGACCTTGTCATGCTTTTGGTATAATACGGCCATCAAGCACGTATTAGAGAACCCTGTCTCCAGGAAGAACTCCTTGTTTCTGACAGGGTAAGCTAGGCAAGGCGCTTGTGAGAGGCTTCTTTTGAGTTGTTTTACTGCCTCGGCTTGTTCTGGACCCCATTCCCACTTGACCCCCCCCTTCAGGAGATGAATCAGGGGTCTGGTGATCTCTGCGTAGCCCTCAATGAACTTTCTGCTGTAATTAGTCAGTCCAAGGAGGCTCCTTAGTTCCCGCAGAGTTGTGGGGTCTTTCAGTTTCTGAAGTGCTTCCACTTTCTTTTCCTGGGGACAGAGACCCTGAGGAGTAATCTCATGCCCCAAGAAATTAACACGGGTTCTACACCACTGTGCTTTCTGAAAGGAAAGTTTTGCTCCGGCGGCCCTCAACTGTGTCAGAACATAACGGATCTCCGCTATGTGTTCCTCCACAGATGAACTTTTGATGAGGACATCATCTACATAAGCCAGGTTACCCCTCGTACCCAGGTCGGGCATGGCCTTATGTAGGAAAATATTGAACTCATTACCGGAGTTGAGGTATCCGAAGGGAGTCCGGGTCCATGTGTACTGCTGGCCCCCAAAGGTAAAAGCCAGTTTGTATTGGTCCTCCCTGCTGACAGGCACGGTCCAGTATCCATTGGTCAGGTCTATTGCAGTGAATACCTGTGACCCCTGGATCTGGGCCAGCCCTTGGTCAATGTAGGGCAGAGGCCATCGGGAAGTATGGACCCGTTTGTTGAGCTCCCTGAGGTCGGCGCAGAGTCTCCACTGGCCGTTTGGCTTCAATATCCCCAGCACCGGATTATTGAAGGTGCTGTGGACTGGACTGATTATTCCCCGGGATTCAAGGTTCTTAATTATTTCAGTAAGGGACTCCATTGATGCGAGAGGCAAGCGATATTGCTTCACAAACACAGGAGTCATGCCAGGGTCCGTGGGGATTGTTGATGTGTGGATATCAGTGCGACCACAGTCATATGAGTCTACCGCAAAGAGATCTTGGAAATCCAAGAAAACTTGTTTCAACTTTTGCTTTTGTTCCAGAGTCACACAGGCATCAGCTAGGTTGACTCTCTCTTCCACCATCTGCCTGAAGCCTGGGAAGACTTCTGGTTTGGCTATCTCCGCGGCCTCCTCCAGCTGGGTGGAGAAGTCCCTGGTCAGAGTGCTGATTTGGACCGGAGGCTTCAGGTGGGAAAGGCAGCCCTCATGGACTTGGAAAATCACCTCATCCCTCCTGAAGTCACACGTCACATCTTCCTTACCATAGGGGCAGGAAGTGTACACCAGGAAGTTCCCCCCATGCCGGGTAAAAATCCTGTCTGGTGTTGTATTGTCATCACTGTCACTGTCAAAACAGTCCTTGGGGATTGGTCCTAACAGTTCATTTACAAGATCAATGGAGAAATGTTGGTCATCAACCGCCATTCCAATAATGGTGCCTGCGGCTAGAGTAATACTCTTTAAGTCGCTGTTATCCACCTCTATTGGAATGGTGTCATGTTCTATGTTGACTAATGGAGTTGGGTTTACCCCCAACCCTTGCTGTTGGAGAGAAGCATTTAGATGTATGTACGCATCAGGGTTTTTCAACTCTTGTCCCCTTTTAACTTTCACTTCCAGGGAGAATTGTCGGGTCCTTTCTGGGATGGTGACTTCCTCTTTAACCTGAATTTCAACTGCATAAGGTAGCAATTGAGCTGACCTAAATGCTTTTTCTGGATCATCAAAGCCCATGGGATTATCCGCTAATCGGGACCAAGCTTTGAAGTTTATTAGGTCCAAACTAATGGCAAAGCGATTGAGAATGTCACTGCCTAAGTAAAAGGCGGCAGGGACGTCTCGCACGACCCAACAATTGTGGACTATGCTCTTGTTGCCAATGGAGATTTTGAGCATACACCTGCTTGGCAGGAGATGTTTGGAATTAGGTGCTTCCAGGTCCATTTCCCATTTGTCTATCAGTTTGAAGGTGGGAATGGCTGGATCTTTTGGGAGTTGGCGAAACATGGCTTCGCTGATGAAGCTCTTACCGTTGTTCACACACACTCGAGCGAGAACAGAGTCCTTCCCATCATTTAACTGAACAGGGATGAACAACTGCTCCCCAATCTGCTGAATATCAGCCAGGCTTTGAGCTGATTTCACATCTTTCTGGACTATAGGAGTGGGAGTTTCAGATTGTGGATTGGTATAGAATTTCAGAGTGTTTCCTTCCAGCGTGGAATACCACCTTAAACTGGAAGGAAGGTTGATTTTCAGAAATAGAGAGGACCCCCCATCACTAGTCTGTTGTCCTACTGCTATTACTGTCACGTCTGGAATCTGGTTGTTCTGGAAGTGAAATTCTACTTGGTCAGATTTTTGTTCAACCATGTGGCAGGTGCCGTTTAAACTAACATGGTTGACACTCTGTTTTAATTTTATTGGTCGGCTAATCTGGGTCCAGAGGACCTTGTTTACGCAATCTATTAGGGGTGACAACCTTCTCAGGAGGTCATTCCCTAGTAAACAAGGGGTGCCCTCTGGGGTCACAACTATGACCGGGTGTTTCAACTTGTGTCGCCCGATCTTAATGTCCAAGTCTGCCGTCCCCTCGACGGGAATTTCCTTCCCGTCAAAGTTCTGCAGTTGTCCAGGAAGAGAGGTGAGAGGAATTTGGTAATTCTCTCCCCTTCCTGCATTCAGTTCATCAAAGGCCCTTCTGGACAGAAGGGTAGCTTGAGATCCAGTGTCCACCAGTGCTGAGATTGTACCCTGCCCCTGTATTTGTACCGGGGCATAATATCTTCCCTCCTTCTCCTCAAGGGGGCACAGATAATGTACATGTTTGGACAACTGGTGGGCTAACTTTCTGGTTTTGAACATCGCGAGAGAAGAATTTTGGGCAGAATTCTGTGGAGAGTCTTGGGAATCTGAAAGAAAAAGTTGGCAACTGGAGATCAGAGCCATTGTGGGTTCCCCTGGTTCCGGTTCTGGGCCGCCCCCCCCTTTTTGGAGGCAGTCCCCAGGATGGGTTTGAACCAGGGGATTTTCTTGCTGTTGGTTCTGGGATGAGATGGTGGGCAGCGGTAGCTCAGTCTCCACATCTCCCCAGTCTGGATTTGCATCCCTAGGGACCCATTTTTCTTTGGGAGGAGTTCCCCCCTCTCTGAAGGAGAAGATCCTTTTCCCAGGATCCTCTGAGGATCCCTCTCCCTCAAATTGGAAGATCTGTACCTCCTCCTCAAACTGAGTCTGTTTGGGTCTTTTGTTTTTCCTACCCCCCCTCTGCTCCTTAGGAGGCAGACTTTCAGGGGCAAGAGATTTTGTTTCCGGTTCCTGGGTTTCCATGGGCTGTTTAAAAGTGAGGAAGGAAGCTTCCTCCAAGGCTTTACACCCCCCTTCCCCTTGTGCCTCCTCCCTGGGAACCGGTGAGTTATCGGGGTGCTGCCCCCGTCATTGTTCTGGAGCACCAGGTCCAGAGTTGGGTGCGTTCTGCGCCGGCACGCCCATCTGAGGGTTCTGCTGAGCCCTCAGTATGTGACCCAGGTCCCGCGCCATGTTTTGAACCTGGTGCTCTAACTGGGAAACCCGCTCAGGCTGATACGGGGCCCTGTTTTCCCCCCTGGGCTGATCCCGGGAAGGGTAGCTGTCCCTCCTCTGGTAATACCCCGGGTTGGGAAGATTTGGGTACCCCTCCACCCTTGGCCTCCCCTCTCCCGGATTCAGTGGTCTGGGCTCAGGGAATTGGGGAAAGAAGGATGGATGATTTTGGGGTTGGAAGTCGGGTGGATATCTGGGGAAAAAGTTCTGCCAAGGGTTTGGTAAATTTCTGCCCTCCTGTGGGAAGTTTGGAGGGAAGTTCCCTGGGTTAGGTGCTTGGCTGGATCCCCCCCTTGGGCTGGAGGAGTCCACACATAACCCAGGATGGGTCTGTTTCCCTTGTAACGGGGACTTACATAATCAGGAGAGCGAGGGACCCCATTTGTGGGGCTGCCTCCCTGGCTCCCTGTCTGTGACTGGCCCGAGGACCTTCTGGGCCTAGCATTATTAGGTGCAGGTAGGTTTTTAGGCCCCCCTATCTCCAAATCCAAAACAGGGGTGACCTTTACCTCTGCCACCTTGGCAGCAGCAGGGGTGCTGTTGGCTTTGGGGTTTTTCTGGGCATTACTTTTGCTATCTACCGGTTTCTGCACCTCATAGATCCGGGTAGCCTGTTCAATGACCCAGTCTAAAGATCTTTTCTCGTGAAAATCCCTCACGAGCTGGGTCATGATATATTTGGGCAAGGCATGGAAAAACGTATTAATAAATTCCCTGCTATCCGTGCACACCCTTCTTGTGGTCTGTGCAAAAGCACGCTTTAACTCCTGCACAAATTCTTGTGGGGCCTGATCCTCCCCACATTGCAAATTGTAGGCTGCCTTGCGAGCCTCTTGAGGATTTCTGTGAACAGAAAAATGTTTCAAGATGGCCGCCTTATAGGTGGACCATCTTAAATGATTTTGGTCCTCCAGCCCCGCAAAGAAACTGGAGTATTCCGGGGAGAAGGTCCACTTTACATATTGAATACAGCTTTGGCTGTCCTTCAAATGGAAAGTCTCCATCATTTGTTCAAACAACTCTAAGTGCTCCCAAACAGAATACTTAGCGTTCTTATGGTAAGGCGTGATGACGCTCCTGATCGCCTTAATCTGCTTTAAGGGGTCCTTAAGCAAGGCCCTTTTTGCCTTATTGGCCTTTTTGGTTCGGGTAACCCTTGTCCATTCTTCCTCGGACTCAGAGGCACTGCTCCCAGAGGTTCCCGTCTGTTCTTCCAGGTTTTCCCGGATTCTGCGAGCCTGGGAATGGCTGGCAGAATGTGGGGACCTGGTCTCCTGTGTCCTGCGCAGTTCAGAGGAGTCTTCAGATTCCTCCTTGCTGCCAGGATTTGATGGGTACCCCCTCCACTGACCTAACTGGGCAGAGGTTTTCAGGATGCCCTTAATGGGCCTACTCTCCTGGGGTTCCCCATTGAACTGTACTGTACTTGGGTGCCCATACCCGGATGCCCACCCCTCCATTCCTGAGTGGTATTGGCCTATGAGCCCCATACTCTTAGCTGGATAGTAATCTGCCATCCCTGCGGCCCTGTGCTCATGTGCGCCAGGGGACATGGGGGTGGTAGAGTCCAGGGACTGGGGGAGATGAAGGCCCCTGGTGTTAGGGCTCCTGCGGTTATGGTCAGGAGTCTCTCTTTCCCAGCGGACCTCATCTCTATCCGCCCCTGCTCCCTGTTGCAATGCAAGAGCCTGCATTTGTGCTTTCAGTTCCTCTGTTAAGGCCTTACTCGACTCTATCAGTCTCTCCTGCATCGCTACCTGTTGTTGGAGCCTATCATTGTGTTGACAGAGGGCCTCATTTTCCCTCTGTGCTTCCTGGTTGGTCCTGGAGAACTGGGCCAGTCTTTGCTGCAGGAGGGTTACCTCCTGAGCTGTGTCCCTATTGGCCTGCTCCTTTCTTGCTAGAGCATCCTCCACCCTCCTGGTGTGCTCTAACAAGTTCTGGTTTTCTTTTTGGAGGTCACCCAGCCCCTGGAGGGCCAGGTGATTTTCTTCCATTTTCCTTTTTAAATGGCAGACTTCCTGGCCTATGGCGTCTCTTTCCTGACTAAGAGCCTGCATTTGTGCCGCCAGGTCGTCCCTCTGCCTTTGGAAGGTACCAGCTTTCTGGCGCTCCTGGTCAAACTCTGTCTGGGTATCCAGGTCTTTCAAAATCAGTTTATTGCTCTCTGCCTTCACTCTATCTAGGTGGCCTTGCAGGGTGACTACCTGCTCAGCACATACCCTGTTGAAGTCCAGTTGTTGCTCCAGCTTTTTCTGGCTTTGCAGTAGGGAGTCCAAACCTTCTTGGTGTTCCTTCTGCAAGGCCAGAAATCTGGTATCCTGTTCTGACTTTTCCTTTTGCAGCACATCCATATCCTCCTTTATTTTAGTGATGTACAGTCTGCTGTCATTTTCTGACTCCTGGCTCCTCTGCAGCCTCTGCTCAGAAGAGACCAGGTCAGATTGGACCTTCTCTAACACCATCTGTTGCCTATTTGCCAGATTTTGGCTTTCAGCACATCTATCCTGCATGTCTCCCATATATAGGTACATGTATGCTGCTATCCTGGCAATCTTATTGTGTTCCTCATTGGCTTTAGGAGCCATATATAGTTCACTCAGGGCCACATGTAATGGACCCTGATCTCTATATATATCTGACCCTGTTTCAGTGACCTGTCGCGTGATGGCCTCCAACCACGCATCCTGGCCCTGCTCAGCCCATTCACCTCTCACAAATAGTTTATGTAAGAAGTGCTCTCTGGCTATTTTCATATCTACCAAGGTCGTCATTCTAGAGATTGGTCTCTGTCCTGACTTACAGAAGTTAGTATTTTATTTTTGCAGAACAGAACTTTTCTCGGAGTGTCCCTTTTGAGGAATGCTTCACAGCGTAATGCAGCGTGGTGATCCGTCCGGATGTATGTATCCCGTCAGTTAGCGCACTGTATTAAGCTGCACAAATGGTAAATCTAACCCAACGTCTCGGCTCGAGCCCCCAATTTGTAAGAGGATTCAATTCAACACTACAGCTAAGTCAACGCCTAGTCTATAATACTGAATGAAAACCCTTATTGATATATCTTTAGGTCCAGTTCATGCGTTCTGGATGACTACCCCGATATAACACCCCTCTCTTGGAATCCCCCTGACCCCACTGAGCCAAGAAGTAGTTCTGTTTTGCAAGTTTAAAAGGTTTATTTGATAAATTAAAATATATATATATATCACAATTTATAATAAATTAATAATTGAATATCACACTTAATCTGATATGATAAAGATTAACAACGGAGAATCTGGCACTAACACGCTTCTCTATAATCAATAAGGAGTTGACATGAAATGGATAAGGTAGCACACTGGTAAATAGGTACAGAAGTATAATGTGGTAGAGAATGCTTTATAAAGTTCAAGGAAATGCAAGGTTGAATGAATGAAATGCAGTATAGAAAACAACTTGATATGATTTCAGCAAAACAATGTAATCACTTTTCTCTGGCAATCCCCTTCCCCCCTTGATGCAAGGCAAGGAAATGGAAGGAAAACACACGGTTCTCAGAAATGCAATCAATGTAAATCAGTTCACCCCAGCAAGCTTACACTACAGAAAACAGATAGGAGTTTTGAAAACACAGGCAAAATGCTTTGATATGTGCTAGCAATGGATGAGAAATATGCTGGAAATGCTTTTAATTCCCTTTCAGAGGTTCAGGGTGAGTGGTATCTAGTTAATATTAGTCCAGGCTCACACTAGCAATGATGCAGGGATAGTTAGCAGGTTAAACGAATTTCTGGCAAATGGAAGGCAAGCAGCAGCAGTTTTACACGTGAAGAAATTTGCAAATCGCGGTAAAATTCGCGAATGTGTGTTCCGCGATTGCGGTAAAACTATAGGGGGTAGGAATGCGGTTCTAGGTTCGTAGGAAAGCCACGATTCTAAGCTTTCTAAGGAAAGTTACTGCAAGTCTCTAGCCCAAACGGTTACAGAGTTATGACCGATTTAATAGAGGTCGTTTTTGGTTTTGCAAATTTTAAAAGCTCAAAATGACAAGTGGCAGATTTTGCAGCTAGAATGACAGGTGACAGATTTGGAGCTATCAGGCAGTTCTACTTAGGTTAAATAGATTGAATTAGATGAAATTAAACTACAAGCTTGGTTCTACACAGTCCTGCTGGGTACTCACACTATATTCTTGAATTAAATGGGCCTCGTCACGGATCTGGTCAGGGTTTTGGACTGGGCTCGGGTCTCTCTCTGGGCACAGCACTGCTTTCTCTCTGGGTACAGCACTGCTTTCTCTCTCTGGTCTGGTCTCTAGTTTGGCTTTCTGGAGGTTGATGAATTTGAAGTCTGGATCTCTGGATGTTGTATGGTCCGGCAGAGTGCGTTGCAGCAAATGGAATTGAAGGTCCCTATCTAAGTTTCAGTGGTCCATTTATATGTTCTGCAAGTGGGTGTGTGTGTTTGGTCATAACTAAACTCACCCCTCTCACTTGTCATTGGTCAAATTTCCATTCCCCACTTGATTGGGGAATGAACTGTGAGTCAGAGGGATGTCATTTTATGGCTTGCAGATAGGACACTCCTCTGTCAGATTGCACACATTCTATATTTGATAATAAAAGACATATTTCACAGTTACACAGTTGCTTGAAATTACATATACACGGTGTGGCTGAATTTAGCCATGTCTCTGTCCAAATCTGCTGTTTCTAAGAGCTTGCATTCAGAAATGGCACATAATTGACTTTTTAACTGATTTTTCAATTTCTGACATTGACCCAACTTTACATATATGTGCGCAGGGAGTATGGACATTAACTGATGAAGTTTCAGATTTTTAACATGCACACATTTAGAGTAATATCCACTTTTCCGCTAAAACCCTCCTGAACATACCACCGGTTCTAAAAACCTCTTAAACTGTGGGCAGAAAAATCACAAGAATTATGGTATCATTTATAAAATTTTCACATGTCCGCTCTATGAATGATCCATCTTTTTAAAGTTATGTTCTGGCTACAAAGGGGTGTGGTTTCCTCTCAGCACAAGGTAGAAATACTGGTTTATCCAGTTCTGCCAAGCCAGCTTGCTCTCACAGGCAGTGCCCCTCCCCTGTCCTTCAGGAGGAAGCTACATTTTACGACCGCTGTAATAATACCTTTGCCTGAGTCAAGAGAGGGCTCATTGTTCAAGAGGAAGCCATTTATGATCCTCTCAATAAACCCTCTGCCTGGGTGAAGGGAGTTGCATTGTTCAGTCTCCTGCAGAGCACAGGTAATTCAATTATCAGAAAGATGGCATATCCTTAGTGTTGCCAGCAAAAGGCAGATAGCCTGGGAACACAGCTGTGACTCAAGTTTCACTCCTGATGGGGGTAGTTGCCAGGCAGAATCAAGTTCCTTAAGCCAGACTTTCAGCTACTGTCATGTTATTTGTTGCTTTTTAAATTAACTTGCAATTTTACACATGCAGCTAGAATGCTGATTCTAAGTGCACAACTATGACATTTCAACAGTTACAAAGGCATGTGACACCAAACATAGGTCACTCATTTAATCTAAACATTTTCGATTTTAGTATCTTTAAATCCAGTGCAACTTAAACTGCTGCAATCCACAGCTCAGCCAGTCTTGTTATAAACCTTCAAGTCACTTCAGGATATCACTTTACATTGTATCCACCTCTCAGTAAGTCTTTCTTTGGCCTGCTTTGGGTTCATTCAGTTTTACACAAAAAAGTAAAATCTGGTGTGGTTTTAAAATGCCGGCTTTTGGATAGTGGTGAGTACTGGTACTGCACCCATTTTTGGGATTTAACAAATGAATTCCCCACAATTCTAGGTTGCATTTGGCAATCAGCATTGCCATTCCCAATGGTTTCAGACTACTGTGCGGGTAGTCCAATGGTGATTTTAAAGCGCTTTGAAGCTAACCGGCGCTACTGTTTTTCCTTTGGCAACCCATTTCCCTCATGGCAACCCGGCCTTTCATTCTCGCACTGGTGGGTGGCAAGTGAGGCAACCATTTCGGTGTGCGCACAAACTGCGCAGCTTTCCTGGATTTCGGCGCACATGTGGGTTTTCCGCCATCTTGAATTTTCTAAGCCCACAGCACCAAATGTTGTGGCATGATAGCTTAAACGTGGGTCAGGACACGCAACACCTCTCCCCTCTGCACTTGCACGTTCTGAACACTCACAAAGCATAGTAGGTTTGTCTTCCACTCCCCATTGTCTCTTCTTATATTGTTGTATTTAATTATTTAACATTGTTGTAATTACATTATGTATCATCCCCAGTCCCCTCCCTGTTGCCCTGTGGGCGCTTTGAAACAGTATTTGATTCCTGTATAAGCGGCTAACACGTGAACAATAAAAATAAATACATACATAAAATTGCATCTTCTAAAAACACATGAAAGTCAGGGCTGTGTGTCCACCTACAACATATGCACCTATGACATGCGCTTGTACAAAATGCAAATCTACTATATAAGCTCCTACGTAACATGCTTCGATGGCACATGCTCCTATAACACACTCTCACGAGACGTGCTTCTGTGACATGTGGTGCTCCAACGTGTGCTCCTATGACACACCATCCTAAAACAACCTCCTATGACATGTGCATCTTAATACCCTTTGTCCTACCACACCGGTCCTACAACACACTCTCCTAACAGACATGCGCTTTTGGTAAGTGCACCTACGGCATGTGCAACTATGACAAACACTCCTACTACAAGTGCTACTACAAAATGCGCTCTTACAACACACCCTCCTACCACAAACTCCTACAAAACATTCTCCTATGACACACACTCTTATGACACCCTCTTACCACACAATCCTATAACATGTGCTCCAACGACATATGCACCTACGACAACTACTTCTATGACAAGTGCTCCAGCGATATGTGCTCCTACAACACACCTTCTTACCACACACTCCTACAAAATGTGGTCCCACAGCGCATTGTTACAACTCACACTCTTACGACACATGCTCATACAACACGCACTCCTATAACACATTCTTCTACAACACATGGTCCTACAACAAACGGTCCTATGACACACGGTCCTATGAGACACTCTCTTACAAGACATGCTCCTATGACAAGTGCACCTACGACATACGCACCTACGACATGTGCTCCTATGACATGCACTGCTATGACAGGTGCTCCTACGACACAAGCTTCTATGACAGGAGCTCTTATGACTCAGGCTCCTATTATATGAAGGATGTGCATGTATTTTGGGCAGGCACCAATTATATATAGAGCATGTCTCCTAAGAGCATCTGTTGTAGAGGCCCATGTTGTAGAAGTGTGTGTCGTAGGAGTGTATTTCATAGCAGTGCGTTTTGTAAGAGCACTTGTTGTGGAAGTGTGTGTTGTAACGGTGTGTTGTGGGGCCATGTATCATAGGAGCACTTGTCATAGAAGTGTGTGGTTAGATGGTTCCATAGAAGTGAGTGTCATAGGGGAACTTGTCATAGGACACATAGTAGGACTATGGATTGTAGGAGCTTGTGTACTAAGAGCTTGTTGTAAGAGTGTGTGTCATAGGATCACGTGTCATGGGAGTCTGTGGTAAAAGGGTGCATTGCAGGAGCACCTGTTGTAGGAGCCCATGTCACAGGAGCACTTTTGTAGGAACACTTGTCGTAGCAGCATTTGTCGTAGGTGCTCATGTCATAGGTGCTTTGTCATAGGAACATGTCTTGTAGAAGTGTGTGTTGTAGGAGCAGGTGTCGTATAAGGGTGTCATTGGAGGACATGTTGTAAGAGCACATGTGATAGGAGCTCATGTCGCAGGAGCATGTCTCCTTAGAGTGTGCCATAGGAGCAGGTGTCATAGTAGCTCCTGTCATCGGAACTTGTGTCGTAGGAGTGCTTGTCATAGTAGTGCATGTCGTAGAAGTGTATGTCATAGGTGCACATGTCGTAGGTGCACTTGTCATAGGATCATGTCCCATAAGAGATTCTAAATTCTAAAATAGATAAAAAATTTGCTCACATACAAAATGCAGATGGAGTGGTGAACTCTTTGGTGTTGTTTGATCGTCTGATAATTGATCGCAACAAACTGTCAGAAAAATATCTCACCACATGTGATCAATTATCAGAGGATCAAACTGCAACCCAAATGCGCCTGCCCCTACCCCAACCTCCACATCCCCTCCCCTACTTACCTGTTTGCTGGCCGCCAGGTCCCCTTCAACCCTGCAGTGTCAGATCCGTCCCTCTAACGTGGGTCCCATCTGCCGCCGCAGGGTCCTGTTTTCTTTTTTTTCTTCTTTATTTTCTGGTCCCCCGCTTCCCATGTTGAGGAAGCGGGGGACACCCCCGCAATCCCTCAGGCTTATAAATACCAATCATGGGGTGCGGGAGAGCGGAGGACAGCCCTGCAACCCCAGCTCCACATGTTTGGTATGTATTAGCCTAATTGTTCATTTTTAATCGATGGAATGGTACTAGCCGAATTTGGTCAAATGTACCATTCGATCAATTAAAAACAAACAATTAGGCTAATACCGTGGTGAACACATCTAGCTTCAAAATTCAAAATTAGACAAAAAATTGCTGAAAAACAAAATGCAGATGAAGTGGTGAACACTATATGGAGTGAAAATGTCTTGTTTGCTTGAAAATAAAAAGACCAATTTAGAAAAACCGCTCTGAGGACACTCAGAGCTGTCTTTCTAAATCTTAACTGTCACGCCCCTGCCACACACAAGTGCATGCAGAGGCTGTAGGTAGAAGGGAAGGGCAGGGAAAGACGGTTATGAGGTGTTTGTGTGCCTCTGTTCATGCTGTGTGTTTTTAGTGGGGATGGGATGGGGAGCAAGTGTGTGTCTGCGTATGTTTTGGTGTATTTGTTTGTGGGTTTGTTTGCTGGGGGGTCAGGGAAGAGTGTTTCATGGGTGGGATTGAGGTGGCGGGTGAGCGAGTGCATATGTGTGTTTGTGTCCCTGTTGTGCTAGAGGAAAGGAGGTTTGGGGGGTAAAACTCCATAATAGTTATAGTAATTACTTCATGTTATAAAATGCAGAATAATCACATGGAACCGGTGAACACAGTTAGATCCAGAATTAGACTAAGAATTGCTCACATACAAAATGCAGATTGAAAAGACAGAGCATCACAAAACAGGGACAGGAGGAGGTAACAGACATGAGCACATAGCTACAAGTAGAATTAAAGAAACAGAGGCAAACGGGATGGAGTTCACTGGACTCAAACTAACACAAATATGTTTTGGTGGAATTAGGCATGTAGGCAAAGTAGGAAGGTGGCAGTCGGTGTCTCAGGCAGGAGTGGGTTAATGTGAGAGCCAGGCAGAGGCAGGAGGTAGACAAACCACAGCGTTCTGCATGTATGCAGAGTGATACATGACCCACAAACTCAGGGTTGAAAGTTAGTACGAGGCTGCTAGAGGGCTGATAGTGTAGAAGCAAAATAGGTCACACAGGTTTGCATACAGGGGGGATCGCAGACTGCCAAGTGCAGTGAGAAAGCAATGATGGTCAGCGCTTAGCTGCTCGATTAGAAAACTCGAGCGGTGTGCTCAAAAAGTGGGTGGGGGACAATGCAATGCAGCACTGCAGCATAGCCGGACAGTCCAGACAGGGGCCTTAGTTTTGGGCCTTTGTGCTTAGGGCCGGCTAACGCCTGCCAGCTCCCTGGATTGGCCTCAGTAGGTGTGTGTGGACTATCAGCTTCGATGTTCTGCCATCTCCACAGCAAAACCCCATGAAGGTGGTAGCAGCATTTTACATTGAGATGGAAAAATATTTTTTGTATAAAAGTATTGGTGAGTAAAGAGCCAAAACGTGTAACTCATCCACCACAAGTCATGTCGAGAAGAGAATCACATCATTTGACTCCCCCGAACATTCTGATGAACTCATTACTAACATGATTACATTTTATAGAATGCTACGATTGATTAATGTAGACATCTCCAAGATAAAATCACATTTAACGGATTTGGAAGTTACTCCCATTAGATAGCCCTCCTCATTAATATGCCCAATGACTATGACAGGGGTGTTTTAGTGTGATGCCACTTTTGGAGCCTTGTCAATCACATACATTGACCAATTAAAATAGAGAAATTATACAAACCTCTAATGGGAGTGGTTTCTGCTCTATAAAAGTTCAAACCCATATACTCCCACACTCACTCGCTGATGGAGAGGAAGAAGGAGAGAAAGGAGAATTGATAAAAGCAGAAAGGAGAATGGAATTGATTGCTTTCCTTTGGATCACTTTTGTATTAACAACAGAACATTGTAAGTGAAGTCTTCCTGCAGTTATAGACGCTGGCTCCCTTCAATGGAAAAGACAGCAGACAGGCCCAATACAGAAGGAGACGAGGGTGTGGAGGGAAGCTGACCCCATCTTGCTGACTGATGCCCACCTTTCCTTAGAGGGGGGAATTGCAACCAGTCCTTGAGTGGACACCCACCTGTTGTGAGGTGGCCAAGATAAATTACTATGGATTTATAATGCCAATGGGAAATATAATTCTGAGGGGAAAATACTTTAGAGGGGAATAGATTAAATCCAGGCCCCTTTCATTTGAAAGTACTGTGGGGTGTGTAAGGAAGTAATGGTATCGAACAGTAAGACAGACACAAGTGATCACAGTTCAAGGGTGTTTATTGAACTTCAACTGGGTTTGAAAAATGCCTATCTAATCCTAAATCTAAAGATGGGAGCAAGCTACGACCATCGAATAATAATAATGCGGTCGTTGTCGAGTCTGTCAAAATAAAAACGGCTATACTAATTAACCTATTGCCAATCCTTACCTCTAAATACAAATAGTGTTGGGAAACAATGTTATGCAAAAGAACAGGGTTCAAGAAATTATATTTCAGGATATTCAAGCCATTGGTTTCCCTTCCCTACGTTTGCAGCATGGGACGAGGTGACACACTCGAGCTTAGCACACTCTCTGGCTTCTCTAGCATGAGGATGCAGTTCAAAACCTCTTTGCCATTCAAAATCTCTTATTTCACAGTGCCTGATGCAACATGACAAACATTAAAGTTCTGTTCTTCTAAGGATTTCACATGTACAACTTCTCAGTTGATTTACTGTTCACCCTGGGTCCCCCTCTGCCGGGCTCAAACACACTTTAACACAAAATCTTTTGGGTGATTTACTGTTCACTCCAGGTCCTCCTGTGCCGAGCTCAGACCCACTTTAACACAAAACCTTCTATAGGTCAACCCCGCCAGGCACGGACCAAATTTTTCTACTTTTCCAAACTTTCCTATTCATCAAAATCAAAGACTTTCGATCATGCGTGGGATTTTGCTCGACCCGTCGCAGGACCACTTCGATTCACAATTACTCATTCTTTTCTTGATATAACCTTTTTCTCACTTGTACCTTTACCACTTCTCAGATGGATAACTTACAGAGACTTTCGGTTGAGCACCTATGCAGTGCCAGACCACTGTGTCAAAGGTATTGTATCTTGCTTTGAAAGTTCAATCACTCATCACCAGTTCAACTTTACTTACGTCTCTTATCACATGCGTTTTAACAATGTTTGTTCCAGAGCTCCCCATACAATTTTGCTGCTTGCAACCTTAGCTTGAAGACAGACCGGTCTTGTATTGTCTCCCCAATTCACTGGTTGTGTTGTTTTCATTGCCGCTACTTTGATCTTGGAGCCAAGGACGGTATCATGGCGACTGGGGCTTCTCCCTGCCTTGATTATTGACGCAGGAGGGTCCCAGGTAACCCTGACACATAATGCAGGATTCTTCAGTCTGGTTTACTGGTCTTACGCTTTCTCTTCTTGAGGTTTCTGGTAAGTAACGATTCCTTGTCAAAAAGGTCAAGGGACCTTCACTTTTTGCGATCCGCTTCTGTTTTGCCATCTTTCTTCTCTCATTAAACTGCTGTCTCGAAACTGCTGGTTCGGGTATACTGCTTGTGTGTTAGTCTGTTTTCTCTTATCGCAGGCTGTCCGTGTGAAAGTTTTCGTGTTTTAAAAGGGAGTGGGGTAGAGTTCCTAAATATCCTACCTGGTAGGATATGGTAAGGGTGTTATAGGGAAGGGGATACTGCGTCTCACCATCCAGCATCCCACTCCCACTCCCCGAAGACTTATCACCTCTCCATCCGGCATCCCACTCCCACTCCCACGCCCGAAGACCCCTCACCCAGGTGATGCTCTGCACTGGTCCACCCCCAGGAACTGGATCCAAAAGCAATAGCTGTGTCCTAGCCACCTGGATGACATATCCCCGGGGATTAATGGGTGAGACACCATCTAGTTTCTGCAGAAGCTCACTGTCTCCCAAGCTCTGGTTCTCTCGAGGTTGGACTACTCTAACGGCCTCTTTCTAAATCTCTTTGCCTCCACTGTCTGCCCTTTGCAACTAATCCAGAACAGGACTGCGAGACTTGCCCTTGGCCTCAAGCCATGGGATCGTATCTCTCCAGCTCTGAAATCCCTTCTTTGGCTCCCCGTGGATGCAAGGATTACATTTAAAACCCTCTGTATTGTCCACAAGGCTTTCTGGGGCCTTGGTCCAAAGTACCTACAACTATCCCTCTGTAAATACCTGCCCTCTCGAACCCTTCGTTCCTCTACTTCTAACTCCCTCAGGGTCAGTGATTTTTCAAAGAAACGAGCTGGGGGTAGATCTCTGTCTTCTGCAGGGGCCTCTCTTTGGAACAGCCTCCCGGCCACCTTGAAATTTGAGGAGAACCATCTCCGGTTCTGGAAGCACCTCAAGACCTTCCCATCGCTTCTGCCTTTGTCCCTCTTCTCCCCTGCTGATTCTGTTTTCTCCCTCGGCACCATGCTCCTGGCCACCCTTTGCCCTTCGAGCCCAGGTACCTGCTTACCCTTCTGCACTGCCTCCGAGCCACCTCTTGCACTGGGATTTATATCTGTACCCATACAGTCTCCCACTTCTCTTCTGCACTTATCGTAGATACCCTATCTGACAAATTACGCACTTGCCTCTGCCTGTATTTATTTACTTATTTATTGCATTTATGTATGTATTGCACTTATTAGTTATTCTGTTCTGTCCTTTGTACTGCACTTTCCACTTCTACCCCTTCCTCGCACTTTCCCCTTTTCCCTTTTCCATACACTTGCGCGTTCTTAATGTCACTGGGCCTAGTAAGATCGTTGTTTTTATTCTCCCTTGTTCCCCTCCCTTTGCTTGGTCGTGCTCTCAAACACTGAGAATCCTGAGAAGTTAGGGAATATTTCAGAAGTGTATATACTTTGCAGTTTATATATGTGATACAATAGGTCCTCTAGTTTGTATAATGGAAAAACTCCTGACTTCTTTCCTTGTGTAATGCACAAATAAAGAAGAATATTTGGGGCACTGAAAGGAAATCTATCTGTCTGCATACCTAGAAAAAAAGCAATTTAAGTCAATTCAGGTTACATTGGCAAGCAGAATCATTTTATTAGTGCTGAACTGCTCAAGACAAGAGTGAAAGTGTGATTAACTGCTACACATGTTCACACCTTTAAACTGTCTATTGAAAATGAGAAATGCACACTTGTGCATAGTAATGCAATCGAAACACCACCGAAGGGAATTTAGCAAACATATACATTGACCATACACTTTCCTTTTGCACACAATATACATCCAGGCCAGGGGGTAAGTAGCATATCTTTTAAATGAATGCTGTTTGAGATACTCACATGTCTGTTGGCTAGAGGGGATATGTTTATGTTTATTCCAAATAAATAGAAAGCTTTAGATAGCCAGAAATGTTCTTATTTTTTTCTTCTATCCCGACCCTCAAACACTGTTCAATGCATGATGGATGTGTGCTCAGGATAAACGAAATGTACATATGGTGATGCATGTGCTTTAAATGTTTACTTTCATGTTATTGCTGTTTTAACAACTGAAGCTTTAATTTCATGGATGCATAATTTACATATATTTAAATTGATTTAAATATTTCTATTTTATTATTTTCTCGTACCGAGAGGGGAGGGAGGCTGTTGGGAATCAACATGAATACATTGGGGTCCCCGGTTCACAAAAATAACTGTATTCAATAAATAACATGCCTGGTTTGGAGTGGTTTGAAATTTCCCCCAAATTGGATGTCACCCGATTAAAACATCCTACAGCAGAGTAGGTGTGTGCGCAGTCTGTGTAACATTCTGTGTACAGTGTGTCAGTACTTTGTGGGGTAGGTGTATGTTATTTTGTCAGAGTCTTTGTGTGTCCGTGAGTGTACACAGCTTATTCCCTTCAGAAAGCCATGCTACATGTTGCCTTGCAAGTAAATAATTCAAAGTGACTAGTGGAGGGAAATGTTCAAGGTAAAGAAGAACATTGTTTTTTCTTTGTTACTACATTTATTTTGCATTATGACAATCCCAATTGTTTATTTCTAAACAATAGTGCTCCTGGTATCATAACCGTCACATTTCTTTCATACTGCATTTTATTTATTGTAATTTAACAGAAGAATAACATTGGAATCGAACACCAAAAGGCTAGAGTTGCTTTTAGTCCACATCTTAAAGGGAACTACACCACTGACAGAACATATTTAGGAAACTTAGGGCCTGTTTTACAAAAATGGTTTCAAATGGGAAAGTCCCATTGAAAACATATTTGTAAATCAGGCCCTTAGATATTTTTCCTATGAAGTGGCAGCAAAGAAAGAATTGCTCCCGCATAAGATATAGCAGTCTGTGTGAAACGCTTGATGGTCCAGAACATTTTACCCGAATGTTCAGGGTATTTGCGGTAGGTCAATACTTTGCTAACTCTTTGCAAGTTCACATGTTCATACAGGTCTTTTTTACTTAGCATTGTTGTGGGGGGGGAAAGGGCACTTTGAGATGGTGGAGACCACTGAAAGGCAGAACAAGGAGGGCCAGTCTCTGCCAGCCAAATCGTGAGTGCTTCCTTGTTCAAGTCTTGCAGGAGGCGGGGTGAGACCAAACAGGGAAACAGAGGTTGCTCCGCTTTCCAGTTCCCTCGCTTTGGTACCAACCCTCCAGCGAGTCCCTGAATGCACAGGCGACAGTCTACTTTCGGGTTTTGCAGACTAGCTATGCCATCGACTTTCTACTATGGCTTTTGCAGATGGGTTGGGGGCCTGCACCCATAGTTAAGAAGACCTCCGACTCTGGTGGGAGCGATTAGAACGCTCTGCACTTTCCTGACATCTCCCTAGGGCTGTAACAATGAGAAGTGGAACTTGGTCTGGGGCTTCCCAACCTTACAGCGGGTTTGTGGAGAGGTGAACTCATCCAAACTGACAGTCAATAATTACTGGTCACCCTCGATGTTAGAAGGCTGGCAGAGGGCAAGAATATTTGTGGGCCCCTTCAAAGTGCCCTGTCTGGCCCTGGTGAAGGGTAGGTGGGATTGTAGAGCCAGGGGAAGGCATGACATCAAAGATGAATTGAGAGATATAAATACCCGCAAACAACACGCATACATAAACCAACACACGCTGTACGCAGCCACTGTATGTTTTCGCAGTATGTGACCCATAAAGTTTAGTAAGATGATGTGTTCCTTAATGGCCAAAGCCCGCCAAAGAAGATGACTTTGTATGCACATGTTTTCAAAAGATATGAGTGAAATTGGTGAAGTGAATATATTGTGCTTGTATCGTACTTACTTGTACACACATCAATCAATGCGCTCTAAAAGTATCATGGTTTACTAAAAATGTAAATGTACACTGAATTTTTCGTGTTCTGGATCGTGAAAGGGATTCGTGGGCGAGCAAGGGGTTCATTCTGAAAGAAGCTTCTATTGAACAGTAATACAGAAGACGGGAGTGTAATAGGAAGGAAGACTCAAGTGACGCTGCGGATTCTGGGCAATAATCAATGGAAGCCGTAATGGAGTGCAGTTGCTTTTCTCAGCAAAGACTTAAGTGCCATGCAATCCGGTGTATTATATCTCCTTTTTGGGGCAGTCTTTAGTAAATGTTTATGGGTACCTTTCCGCAAACAGTGTTGAAAAATAAACCCAGATTCTGCTGAATGCATTTCATAGTCAGGTTTATGTGATAGGAGAGAGTAAAACCCAGACAAAACAGCGCAACCTCAACTCTTTCTAAAAAAGACATTATCAAGTATGATTACATTACGCTGAAGTTTGTTTTAACGGCGTTTCCCAAAAAAACATCACCCGGGCTTTCTTATCCGGACAGCATGGTTTTAAGCAGGCAGGGCTTTGATAGCAAAGTGCTGGCGTAAATCAATGTCAGATGGAAAGGGCAACTTGAGTTCACAGGGAATTTGACCCAATCTGCGCAGTATTCTTATATATACACATATTGTAGCAAGCAATGTGGGAAAGTGGCTGGGAGATGCTATAAACATAGAGGGCCCAATCGGTATGGGTAAAATTGGCAAAACATACACTAAATTACCACAACATGTAATACGGAGAGGAAAGACGCCGAGTCAATATAAACGGGCCGTTACCACACATTACTTGAACTGGTTTAGTTAAGGGAGTTTTGATAAATCGCCAGGAAAGCATAAATAAAGTTAGGATCAGAAGCTACAGCAACTTTCCTGGGAACAACTTTGCTGCTCTCACACTGAAATGTAAAATAAATCCTTTCCTTTAGACATCAAACAACAGAACATTACACCTCTGCAACCAACTTACAAACCACACCCTGACCAATGGACTGTAGCACAACAGGCACACGAGAATCCCTCAGGACGCAAATGCCTTTTTTGCTTGGACCACCTAACAACAGACCTACACCCGGGACCTGAGTATTTTCTGAACTGCACGCATCTACACCCCAGCAAAGATGTCTTCCCCACTAGCCTAACCTAGGCCATCTTTTGGACCATGCACTTTTGGTCCATGCAAGTGGCAGCAGTATGCAATGTAAATCCAAGTCTCAAAACGGCTGAACCCAGAGTAGGGGACAACTCGCCTTGCTACCCTGTGGGGTACAAAATATTAATAAACCAAAGGAAAGCTCTAGTAAATGTGACAGTTACTATTGCACGTGGGAAGAAACCTGAGTTGGGTCCAGAAGCAAATATAGACCTGCCCTCCAATTAGATAGTACAAACATATTTCTTCATTTTGTTACATAATTTATAGCAAAGAGTTAATAATATTAAAAAATCATGATACAGTTAATAAAACTCAAAGATACTCAGTACATTGGTGCAAATCTAATCATAAAATCCTATTTATAACACATCGATCCAGGATAATGATTTTATACAATATTTGAATCCCGGAGCAAAAGCGTAGATCCACTGACCAATTTTTCCAATGCTCTTTTCAAATGCCCTACTTGTACAAGTTTCTGTCCTGTTTGGGCTTTACTCTGCTGGACATTCATCAGGGGCTGTACATTTTCTATTTGTGTGTCATATAGAAATTGCAGATGTATTCCAAACATACAATACCAGGGTCTTCCCGATGGACCCTAAATAAATAGAGACACAAATGTTGAAAACTTATAGGTCTCCTACTCAACCTTGCATATCCCCTTCCTCAAGGGATTTCAGTATTACACGGCCACGGAAGTGGCCGTGTAGTTATGGTTAAGTTGCTAAACCCATAGGAAGAGCACTTTTTGGGCAGCTTATAACTTCGCTCCCCCTGGACGAATCAACACCAAACTTTGCAAAAAAAGTATATGGCCCACTCTGATTTTTTTTTGCAAAGCCTGGTGAGGTTTGGTCCCAAAATTTCTTTTTTCCCATAGACTGAATGGGGAAAAAACTTTGCTCAAGTCTACAGCCCAAACCATTGGACGGGTTTTCACCAAATTTGCAGCAGGAGCAGCGGCTTGGTCCCGAAAGCGTGCTTTTGTAAATTTGGTGAAAATACATCCAGTAGTTTTTTTAAAATGACCAAAAAGTAGGTCACAAAAAATTAGCAATATCTATGTCCGGTCTGCGGACACACTTCCCTGTTCGCTCTGTGGAAAGGACACCGATTCATTAATCGGCTTGTGTCATGTCCGCGGACATGCAATGTGTTCGCTGATTGTATGGTGAAGAGCGTGAAGTGCGTCAGATTTTTGGAAACACCCGCCATCTTGGATTCACAGACTTCGCCGATGTCCGTGGACATTGCGGTAAAAACATATTAAAAAACACAACATTGCACTTGTCAAACTTATCAAATAATCTCTGGGGAGGTGAGGAGTGATGAGCATGGGATGGGATATGGCTGCAAGAAGCAAAAAAACAGGTGTTTTTTGCCACAAAAGTCCACAAACAATCCCAAAAAGTTTGCGGACGCCTCAGCATTACAGGTTGGTGAAATGCGGTTTTTGGATGGCTTATAACTTTGGCACCACTTAATGGAACTGCATGAAATTTTGCATGTATATTCCTGACCTGATTCTGAGTGAGTATGCAAAGGTGGGATTCTGTCATGATGGGGCAAAATTAGAGGGGGGTCCCAAAATAATGTAAAGGCTTATAAAGGAGGTGCCATTTGACGAATCTACACTTAATTTGGGAAACCGATAATGCATTTAGATATGAATGTTTTTGCGAAGTTTGGTGGGATTTTGTGAAGAGGGGGAAAAATTAGAGGGGAGAGTCCCAAAATAATGTAAAGGCTTATAATGAGGTGCCATTTGATGAATCTACACTTCATTTGGCAATCTCATAATAAATCTAGATATACATGTTTTTGCGACATTTGGTGGGATTCTGTCAAGAGGTAGCAAAATTAGAGGGGGTTCCCAAAATATTGTAAAGTCTTATAAATGTGGTGCCATTAACAAATCTACACAAAGGTTTGCAAAAAGATTATACATCTAGATATAGATGTTTTCGTAAAGTCTGAATGGATTTTGTCAAGTGGGCGCTAGGTTATATAACGATTGTATGTGCATACATTTGACACATTTGAAAAAATAATACATGGGTGGATTTCCAGCAAACCTGCGTAAGGAGCACTGGCAAGGACCTACAAGCATGGTTTTACAAATGTGCCAGTGTTTTATTATTTGACAAGAGTCATAATGTAGCTACAAAAAATAGCGGTATACCTTTAGTGACTGAGGGGTAGCCTGTGGCCATGGGCAGTGGCCAGATTGTCCGGGTCATGGAATAAGGTCATGATCTGGAAAATCTGGCTACTGGCCATGACCACAAGGGACAAAACATAGGATTAAAATGGCCATGTCCACCTGGGACTGGCTTTGTGGTAACGTTATTTGAAATTAGGATAGATCTGATAGGGAAGAATAATATTTTTGTGGTAATATGGTCATAGGGTTCTCTTTTTACCTTCTTCAGTCTGCCATGGAAAGCGAAGAGGGGCCCTGTATGGAACCCTCACCTTCCCTTTCCATGGTGGCCATCTTGGGAAAGGATTTTCCTTCCTGCACCGGGACGCCATAATGCGTCCCGGTGTAGGAAGAAAAATCCTCTTTTTTTAGCACCCTGGGTTCCCGCTTTGGCAACCTCGGGTGCTTATGGCCTTGATCCCCCATTTCAGGGGCTGGAATGGGGGGATAATGGTCCAGAGAATTTGTTATCCACCCTCGCTTCGCTTGGGCTGATAACTTGGGCTGCTAGGCCAGTATCCACCGTTCCAGTCCCTGGAACGGAGGATGAACGCCACAAAATTCCCATTAGCATAACACAAAATGCAAATGGAAATGTTGGAAAATCTTATTGAGTCTATGTACTTTACTGAGAAATATAAAGTAGATGGAGTCTATACATTTTTTTTTTAATTCTATTTTTTAACTGTGAAAGGTGGTTCCTAAAAGAATATGTCTTTTGTTGTTTTTGGATGTATTTTTTTGGCAGGAGAGCTGAGAACGAAAGGTGGGGAGGTAAATGAGGGAAGAGGAACCAAACACTAATATGGAGGGGTAGGTGGGCAAGGGAAAATGTTGCGTGTGTGTTATTTCTAAGGTAGGGGGAAGTGTTTCTCATGCTCCTTGATTACAGCTGTGGTGGTGGCTCTTGGGGAGGAGGGATAGCATTAGCTGATGCCATTTTAAGATAAATAGCAGTTTTGATACAAGTATGTACTGTGCACTAGATTGTTAATGCATAATGAGTAGGAATAGGTGTTGGAGCTGTGCAAGGGAAATTTTGAAGCTGAAAGTTGATAGATCAGTAGAAAATGCAGTTCTTAACTGTCCGCGAAGCAGAGATCTGATCGTGAAGTGCGGACGGGTTCTCGGACACGTCATCATGCCACGCGCCAGCGTATGGTTATGTGGCACTGTCCAGAAGGTCCGCTATGAAGTCAGATGTTCATAGATGGCAGAGGTTTAAGGTGACACTTTGTAAATTGGACACAGACATTGCTATATTGGGTAAGTATGATATTAGTAAGTGTTAGATAAATAGCATGAACTGGTAAAAACCTATGAAATTCAATGAAAAAACGTTGTTAAAGGGACATTATGGTTATGTTGGACTGATAAAAACCTATGAAATTCAAAGAAAAAACGTTGTTAAAGGGACGTTATGGTTTCAAGTAAAATCGGAAAACCCCAGAAATTCACCAGTTATGGTAAGCTAAACAACCATAACTCATGCCACCACCGTGCACTGCTAAGACTAACACCCAGGACATCAAAGATGACATCACAAATGTCATTGATCACATCACATTTCTGGGCCACTTGTTTTTGTCTATTGACATATATAGGCCAGGTGGTTTTGTTCACTGGCAGTCAGAATAATAAAATAGAAAAAGGTGCTATATATCTAGACGTTAACCTTGTCATGTGTTCTTTGAGTACTTTCCTTAGGGTTTGGTCTCAGCTCATGGTGCACATACATGGGGAAATGAGCAGGCCTCAAACACACAATTCATTTGTATACATGAAGATAAACTTTAATGTAATTAACATTTTCTGATGATGCAGTTTCTTTCTTCTTTGCTTTAGTTTCCTTGTATGTGCCTCTGACTTGTATGCATTGTGGTTCTTCATATGTATTGCTTGTACCAGCACAAGTGCAGTAAGTCTTGAATTGTTAGCTAGTTATTACATGTTTAACATTACTCAAAACTCTGATACGGTAGCATTCATTATTGTACTATCCAAAATTACAAGATTATAAATAGTGTACTTCTATGGTGCATGCTGCAGTCATTGCCTGTGTTTATATATGATTAGGTTTCTGTATTAACGACAACACTCCAATACAATATTAGATGAGTACATTCTTTAATAGATTAAGCAGCCTGTGATAGGTATCCCAATCACCCCTGACATCTTGTTACCAACAATATAAGCACATCTCCTTGTAGGGACTTTTCATCAAAATGTATTTCACATGTGATGTCATCAGTGATGTCATCAATGACATTTGTGATGTCATCTTTGATGTCCTGGGTGTTAGTCTTGGCAGTGCACGGTGGTGGCGTGAGTTATGGTTGTTTAGCTTACCATAACTGGCAAATTTCTGGGGTTTTTCGATTTTACTTGAAACCATAACGTCCCTTTAACAAAGTTTTTTCTTTAAATTTCATAGGTTTTTATTAGTGCAACATAACCATAACGTCCCTTTAACAAAGTTTTTTCAGTGAATATATATATATATATATGTGTGTGTGTGTAAATATAATATACCTGTATGGTGTGTAAATCCAAGTAACATAACATAACATCTACACTAACCCCGCATTGCAAAACACATTTCAGCTATATATGCTCTGAAAAATCACTCCTTACCCAGAGATGCTCCATAAGATTGACATTACAACTTACATGGGACTGAGGAAAGGATTGATCCATCCAGTCCAGTTGCTGCAAAACAAAGCTTCCAGGTCATTTTCATCCTGAAACCCTAAGATCCTATCTTATCTGATATGAAAGTGTGAAATGTCTCCTACCCGAGGAACACATTTGACAAAAACCATTATGCATCACACACAAGGCTATCTCTCCCATAGGACCATCATATCTCACCACAAGCATCATCAAACACCGGCCCAAAGAAAAACCTGTGATCTGCCACCTAACACATGCCAGTGCGACCCTAGAGCAAGAAAAGAAAATTTGGAGAAGGATCCCGGCCCGTCTTTGGAGCTAAGAACTGACTGGAAGTCCCTCCCAAGTCTCCTCCCATTCAATCCATCCAGCCATGTATGCTACACGTATATGTTAGGCCCACACTAGTTCCTCCCTGAACTGCAAGAAATAGCTTTGCTTCTGTGACATAGTCCCATGGTTAACTAGAAAAATGTTATTTGCATGTTACTTTGATTGTTAACTCTAAGTTTCATTGTTAGTTTAATTTATTTTCATTTGTATAGCCTGGTGTGCTCCTTCATGTAACCAATAGTGGTGCCCCTAGCTACATGTTCATAGGGCCTCATTACGAGTTTCGAGGCAGCCATGCCCTTAATAAGGGCATGGCTGCCTCCAAACTCGGTTCCGAGTTCCCTGAATGGGGAAATACCGGGCCATTCTGACCTTGGAGGGCCCGGTTTTTCCCCATTCAGGGAACCTGGACCCGGACCATCCCATTCCCATTTGCGCCCCCATAGGGCTCAATGGGAATGGGGAGCATGCTAACAACGGGCCCGTTAATGACGGGCCTGTTGTTAGCATGCTGGGCCGCTCGTGGGACCCACTAAGGACGTCTGGTAAAACCAGGCGTCCAGAGCGGGTCCCACGAGCGGACCTCGTAATAGGGCGGTAAAGGGTTAACGGCTCTGACACCCTTACCGGTACCGCCCATCTCATAATGAGGCCCATAGTGTCTATTGTATATTTACTCCCTTTGCCCTTTCTTTCTGAGCTCTGGAATTCCCTGAAATTGCTTGCTAGAAGTAAGCACTTTATTAACTTCAAAACGAAATAAAAATAAAAATAAAATGCAATTACTGATGAGCTGCTTCTATTGTCCACCTTAAAAAAAGGGAGAGGTCTGCATCCTCCCCATGGCCCTAGTTGGAAAACCCTTCAAGGGAAATGCTGCTTGCAATTCTTTTGAAGTAACTAAAAAAAATAATTCTGCTGCTGCTGCTAAAGGGCCTAGTCTGGAAGTTTGTTTTGGTGTACATTTTTTTGTGTTGTGATAAGTGTTAATGCAATCTGGCCTGGGTTTTGGGGTGTTTCAATTATGTTTTTGTCCACTTTGGACCCGAAAGACTGTACTGCTTCTCGTCCTTTACAAGATTTCTTAGAAATCCTGCCCCAGACAGAGTAATCACTTCGCAGTGAGTCAGTGCAATATACCAAAAACCCTTCCAAGGATTGGCCTATTTTGCAAAGATGGGCAAGGTACATCGTGTGGATTTTGCGACCCTTCCAACTCACTTGTTGTTTCAATTCAGAGGTGTACAAATGGCAGGTCAGCCAGAAAACTGAGCTCTTTCCTCAAAGTTATCTGGATTCACCCTGTTGCCACCAATTAACCTCACTAAACCACCGCAGTTTAGGGATGAGTTTGGAAAGCAGTGTTTTATATGCAGATTATTCCCGGCGGAGTCCAGCACCTCCTATGGGGATCCCAGTCTACTCTACGCTAGAGGAATCCCCATAGGTTTTTTGGCAGGGCCCAATGAGTGCTCTGGCAGCCATATCATGTCTACACACTGAATACCAACCTAACATGGAATTTGTATTGTATTTGTATTTATTTGTTTATATAGCGCTTTACAGCAAAGCGCTGCACAATTGAACAACTTAATACATAAAACATAAAACAATATAACGGTAGAAGCAAATTACAATTATGAATCAGTCAACAAAACAGTAAGAAGAGCAATTCAACTGTAGGGAATAGGGAGAGTAGTGCAGTGGGACTGTGAGGGAGGGGGAGGGTTGAGGAGGAGAAGGAGGAGGGAAGGGGAAAGGGTGAGAGTGGGATGGTAGGGGAGGGGAGGGGAGGAGATAATCAAGGGGAAGAGATGATGGAATTAGGGAAAGCAATAAGGGGAATGGGTTTGAAGGTGGGGAATGGAGAAGGAGAGATTTAAGGGAGGTTCGGAATGAGGAGAAGGTAGGGATAGAGCCGATCGAGAGAGGTAGGGAGTTCCAGTGCAGGGGGGCTAGGAGCTGGAAGGAACGGAAACGGGAGGGGGCACAAGGGGGTGGAGGTACAGTGAGAAGAAAGTGGTCAGCTGATCGAAGGGAGCGGGAGGGGGTGTAGAAAGAGAGGAGGGAGGAGATAAGGGGGAGCAAGACCATGGATCGATTTGAAGACAAGGCAGAGAAAGTGAAATTTAAGTTGGGAGTGAAATGGAAGCCAGCCAAGGGAGGAGAGGGAAGTAGAGATGGAGTCACGGGAGTTAAGGAGACAGAGGGTATGGACAGCAGAATGGTAGATAGATTTGAGGGGGGCGAGATGAGAAGTAGGTAGTCCAAAGAGTAAGGAGGAACAGTAGAAGAGGCGGCAGAAGATAAGGGAGGAGATTAAAAGTTTGGTAGCATGGAAGGTGAGAGAGGGGCAGACTTTGCGAATATTAAAGAGGTGGTAGCGACAGGCATGAGAAGTGAGAGAGATACGGTGGGAGAAAGAAAGAGAGAGGGGTCAAAGTAAATGCCTAAGTTACGAGCATGGAGAGAGATAGGGAGATTAGTAGGAGGAAAGTGAATGAAGGGTGGAGGAGAGGGAGGGGGAAGAGAGTTGGAGGGAAAGAATATGATTTCAGTCTTGTCAGTGTTGAGGGAGAGAAAGCGGGAAGACATCGAGTTCTTTATGGCAGTAAGACAGGAAGAGAGTTTAAGGTGGAGGTCAGTTGAGAAGGAAGAGAAAGAAAGGAAGAGTTGAGTGTCGTCAGCATAGACATGGTGGGAGATGCCATACGAGGTGATAACAGGGGAGAGGAGGGAGGTGCAGAGTGAGAAAAGGAAAGGTCCAAGCACTGAATCTTGAGGTACGCCGTACTCCAGAGGTTGGGTTGGAGAGGACCGGCCACCCCAAGAAACAGTAAAAGAGCGGGAGGAGAGGTTAGAGGATAGCCAGTTAAGAGCAGAGCCTTTGAATCCAAAGGAAGAGAAGAAGGGGGTGATCGACAGTGTTGAAGGCAGCAGAGAGGTCAAGAAGAATAAGGACAGAGGATTGTTTAGAGTGTCAAGCAGAGAGGAGGCAGTTAAGGATGTAGGTGAGAGCAGTTTCTGGAGAGTGTTTAGGATGGAAGCCAGATTGGGAGGGGGGTAGGAGAGAGATTGGTGAATGGTGACAAAGGACGAGAGCTGAGAGTAGGCTAGGCACTCGAGAAGCTTAGAGAGGAATGGAAGAAGAGAGATAGGGCAGAAGTTAGAGGTGAGAAGGGGATCAGCAGAAGGTTTCTTCAAAATAGGGATGATAGTGGCATGCTTGAAAGCTGAGGGGAAGGTGTCTGAGGAAAGGCAGGTGTTGAAGAAGGAATTTAGGTAGGGAATAAGAAGAGGGTAGATCTTAGGGATAAGAAGGGATGGGAGAGGGTTGGTTGGGGCAGATGTAGGGTGGGCTTTGGAAAGGAGGGTGGAGATGTCAGAGGGGGAGACAGGTGAGAAGTTGGACACGCAGGAAGAGGGGGGAGGAGGGGGAATACGAGGAGCAGTTGATTTTTTGCCGAAGGGCAAGAATCTTGGAGGAGAAGAAGTTAGCAAAGTCAGAGGGAGAAAGGGTAGAAGAGGAGGATGGATCAGGGTAGGAGGGGAGAGAAGTCGAGAGAGAGTTTGGAAGATGCGGCGATGGTGGGAGGCTTAGGAGTGGAGAAGGTTAGAGTAGTAGGAGCGTTTAGCCGAGGCAAGACAAGAGTCGAAGAGAGCGTGGTAAGAGAAATATGAGGTTTGGTTGGAAAGCGAAGGAGATTTGAGCCAGAGTCTCTTAAGATGTCGGAGGAGACGCCGCATAGAGAGAAGTTGAGGAGTGAGCCATGGTTGAGAGGGTTTCCGGGTTGGACGGAAGAGAGAAAGGGGGTAAAGTTGATCAAGGGAAGACGAAATAGAAGAGGAAAGAGTGAATAGTGCATCATTGGCTGACAGTGAAGAGAAATCTTGGAGAGAGGGGAGAGAAGAATAGCAAGTGTCAATAAAGAGGGAAGGATCAAAGTTGCGAAGGTCACGCCGCGAGAAGATGGGAGGAGAGGGCCTAGTAGAAGAGGGATGTGGAAGTGGAGTAAGGGAGAAGGAGAGTAAGGCATGATCAGAGAGATAGATAGGAAGAGTAGAGACAGGGGAAGAGGGGTAGGAAGAATTGAAGATGAGGTATAGAGTGGAGCCAGAGGAATGAGTGGGGGAAGAAAGAAAGGAGGAAAGGAGGTAGGAGTCAAGGATGGAGAAGAGGGATGAGGAATGAGGGGGGAGAAGGGAGGTGAAGATTAAAGTCGCCGAGTACAGTCAGAAGAGAGGGAGAGGGAGAGATAAGCGAAAGGAGGTGATTGAGGTCTTCATAGAAGGAAAAAAGAGGGCCAGGGGGTCGATAGATGATTAGTTGGGGTGAGGAGAAGAGAACGATTTGTAAAGAAATTCGAAGGAAGGGAAAGAATGAAGAGATGGTGAGGAGGTAGAGGAAAGGTATTTGGGATGGTAGAGGAGGCCAATACCTCCGCCACGGCCAGTAGCGCGAGAGATATGACAGAAGGAGGACGAGGAGGTGGTTAGGGAAGCAGGGACAGGGGTGTTGTGGGGGGGGATCCAGGTTTCAGTTAGACATAGGAAATGAAGATTGAGACAAAAGAACATGTCTAAAACTGCTGCAGTCTTGTTGCAGATAGATCTGGCGTTCCAGAGAGCAATGTTCACGAGGCTGGAATGATGAGCAGTCGCGGGGGGGTAAAGAAGATTAGGACGGTGAGAGGGGGGAGGTGTAGAACAGGAGGAGGGGGGAGGGGATTGAAGAGGGGACTGGGCATGAGGAGGAGGGAAAAGGAGAGTAGGAGGGAGAGGGGAATGTGGGGTGTGTGAAAGAGGGGGGAAGGGGAGAGAGGGTGGTGAAAAAGAGATTTGGCAGAACGCATAACAGAGGGATCAGTGAGACGAGGAGCTATGATGATCCGCAGCTGATGAGACTTATGATGGTGAGAACAGGGACCAATGTAGCAGATCCTAGTTGAGTCTGCGCTGGTGTAGGAGAGAGAGGAGGCTCAGTTTGAAACTCAGTTTGCTACTCAGTGTGGTACTCGGTTTGGTAGGTAGTAAGCAGAGAGTCAGGGTATGCAAGATCAGGAGCAGGCAGCAAGAAGTGGTTGGGATCAAGCTGGGAAGAAGGTTGGAAGAGGCTCAGCTGCAGACTGTGTGGAAGGTGGTAGAGAGTCAGGGCGCACTAGAACAGGGGCGGGCAATGAGGAGTGGTAGGGCCCAAGCTAGGAAGGAGGTGAGAAAGGTCCAGCTGCAGAGACTGTGTGGTAGGTGGCAGTCAAGGAGCGGGTAGCATTGGTTGTGCCCAAAGCTGGATAGGAGGCGGGAAGAGGCTCAGCTGTGGAGACTGTGTGGCATGTGGCAGGCAAGGAAAGGGTAGGGCAAGAGCTAGAGCAGTTTGCGTGTGTCAGGTTAAACCCAGAAGGGGGTTGGGGGTTCAGCAGCAGAGACTGTGTGGTAGGGTGAAAGGCAGGAGTAGGCAGGGATGGATCTGGGGCCATGACCGTGGTCTTTAAGTCTTAATGTCTTAATGTCTTACTGTTTAGTGGTCTTAAATGTCTTTAAGATCATTGGGGCTGAGGGCCGCTCTAGGGGAGGGCCATACCCAAGAACGTTCTTCCATCCCATATCTTTTCCAGTCTATCCAATAGTAGAGTTTGTTCCTGACTCTTTTAAATTCAAGGATAGCCGTACCTCACAATCTGGTTCCCCTTCCACGTCTAGGGCCAGTGGGTAAGTGTTCATAGAACATGTGCCTGAGTGTACTAACTTGAATATAGAGACATGAAATACTGGGTGTATGCATAGTTGTGCGGATAGAGCTAGATGGGCGGCTACTGGTCTGATTAGTGCTTAGAGCATTGGATTCTGGAGTCACCCACCCTCCCCCTGGGTCTCAACACCTCCATCTCACTTATCCTACTAATTTTATAAACACTTGACAATATAATGCTATAGTAGGATCTCCCCAAGTCGATGTCCTCTTCCCTACTAATTTGGTGCAAAACTCGGGACAGGTTCTCCAAGACCAAAGTATTAAATTTCCTAATCATTTTCTTATTCCATGCAATCCTTCTCCCATTATTCTCTGCCTTGAGGCCCAAAAGCATTGTATTAATGTAATTACCGACATTAGGAAGTGAAAGAGAAAAACATAGGGGAATGTGGTCACCCAATTCTACCTCCATAAGCGTCCATTTTCCACACGCTTGCTTCCAACTATTGGATACATATATTACTTCCTCTTTTCCAGGTATATTTAGGTAAATTCCAATCTGGAGCATGATCCAAAAGACGCAAATCCCAATGGTCAAGAAAGTTATCCCACCGTATACCTCTCTTAAGATTACGGTGAAGTAATCTGGGAATCACCCCTTGTTCATTCAACAAAGAGCCCTCAGCACAAGCCGAATTAAAGTCACCTCCCAAGATAATACGATTTCCAAACCCCTTCTCAAAGCAATCTCCCAGAATTACTCCAAGAGAGTCTTCCACTGTATCAATGGTCACCTTTATAGGATTCCAGTATAGATTCAACAGGAGGATTGGCTCAGCATTATTCTCTGATGAAAGAACAATACCCAAAAGCCAATAACTCCTAAAAATCACATTACCATGGAACCCCAAGTTGCGATCCACAGCAATAATCAAGCCACCACTGGGCCGACCCGCTGGCCCCCTTGATGCTAATGAAGAAAAAGTATAGAAACCTTCTATATACATATCCAACAACATCATGGTTTCCTGGAAGAAATAGATGCGGGAGAAGGTGTAATTTTCCCTTTAATCACAAACGTATTCAGATGAAGTCCCCCACAAGAATTCCAGGAACTCACATCGATATTAGAGGTGTTAGGGACACCCATTACCCTGTCTAAGTATCTCTAAAGTTTTAAGCGCTGGTTGCAACCATGACCAATCCTGACCACTATTAAGCAGGCTAGAAATTAAAGCCAACCCATGGTCAGAATTACTTGCTTTATTATTGCCCAATTGTGCCATTTGTAGGGTTTGGGTATTGGTCGGTTCCTTATATTGGAGGAAATTATCAGCCTCTTTGTCATCTGTTAGTGTAGATAAATCATAACCCAAAGAGTTGAGGTTTTTTTCTTGAGCACGCACCATATCCGCTACCATCACAGAATGAAAGCAGCTTACCATTCGCTGGTTATTGTGATTAGGCAAAGAAATAGCATCTATATCATCTGTTGTTATAGCTCATAGTAAAGGATTTTTTTTTTTTTAAATTTCGCTTTTATTGGTTTTGAAAGCTTAGCAATCACATAAATGCAGCTTACATCTCTTGTTTACAAAGAAAGCGAGCATGTAAGTAGAGTTACAGTCTCTTATTTCGCATAACAAGAAAACCCAACCTGTTTGTGATTATATCCCACCCCCCAACTCCCGCCCCCCGCATATGATATCAGACCTGGAACTAAAGAGAGCGTTAAACAAAACCATTAAACCGCCATTTTAGTCATGGCATTGGGCACAGAAGTCATGCATTGATTCAGCTGACGAGCAATCGAGTCATTTCAGGCATTAAACCATAATAGCTTTAGGTAAAGCGTAATTCAGACACATTTCACGAAGCATATGCGGAGCGAAACTCCGACCAGGTGTTCTCTACATAAAGGAATTTTTTTAAACAGGTTTAAAAGATGTGTTCTATTTAAACTAACCTGGGATTCTGTTTTATTATTGTTGATCGAACCCAAAATCTTCCCTGTATAGGCCTTTGAAAGGGGCTGGGCCAGAATGGATTGCTTCTTTGTTTTATCAACCAGAGATTGAGTCAATGCCTTTCCTTGAAAATCCTGGATTTGAAAAGATTGGGTATCTAGAGGGTTTTCTCCCATATTATTAGGGGTTAGACCACTCCCGCTTTCAATCGTACCCATCGGCCCATTAGGAGATGGGATACTAGAACATACTACCGGTGATATTACTTGAGCAATAGGGAGGAGCTTAATTTGTTGTGTGCCTATAGATGTTCTGGCATGTTTGCTACTGGTTATTTTACCAAAAGCTGTCATCTTTGTTTGTTTAGTTTGAGGGCGCTCTTGCCCAACTTTCAACAAATTACTCTCATCCAAGTTAGTATCAATATTTTTTTCTCCCATAGCTACAGAGCCTTTATTAATGTCACCCCCCCTGGCCTGACTCTCTTCCCTATTAAGGCCCTTTAATACCCCACTATCATCACACTCATCTTGAACAGGAATATTTCTAATAGCTTTGAGATTGGAATTTCTACCCTTCATTTTAATATTAGGCATATTTTTCGTTTTTTTTAAGCATCCTAACCTGCTTTTTTACCAGTCCAGTTGCTGCAAAACAAAGCTTCCAGGTCATTTTCATCCTGAAACCCTAAGATCCTATCTTATCTGATATGAAAGTGTGAAATGTCTCCTACCCGAGGAACACATTTGACAAAAACCATTATGCATCACACACAAGGCTATCTCTCCCATAGGACCATCATATCTCACCACAAGCATCATCAAACACCGGCCCAAAGAAAAACCTGTGATCTGCCACCTAACACATGCCAGTGCGACCCTAGAGCAAGAAAAGAAAATTTGGAGAAGGATCCCGGCCCGTCTTTGGAGCTAAGAACTGACTGGAAGTCCCTCCCAAGTCTCCTCCCATTCAATCCATCCAGCCATGTATGCTACACGTATATGTTAGGCCCACACTAGTTCCTCCCTGAACTGCAAGAAATAGCTTTGCTTCTGTGACATAGTCCCATGGTTAACTAGAAAAATGTTATTTGCATGTTACTTTGATTGTTAACTCTAAGTTTCATTGTTAGTTTAATTTATTTTCATTTGTATAGCCTGGTGTGCTCCTTCATGTAACCAATAGTGGTGCCCCTAGCTACATGTTCATAGGGCCTAATTACGAGTTTCGAGGCAGCCATGCCCTTAATAAGGGCATGGCTGCCTCCAAACTCGGTTCCGAGTTCCCTGAATGGGGAAATACCGGGCCATTCTGACCTTGGAGGGCCCGGTTTTTCCCCATTCAGGGTACCTGGACCCGGACCATCCCATTCCCATTTGCGCCCCCATAGGGCTCAATGGGAATGGGGAGCATGCTAACAACGGGCCCGTTAATGACGGGCCTGTTGTTAGCATGCTGGGCCGCTCGTGGGACCCACTAAGGACGCCTGGTAAAACCAGGCGTCCAGAGCGGGTCCCACGAGCGGACCTCGTAATAGGGCGGTAAAGGGTTAACGGCTCTGACACCCTTACCGGTACCGCCCATCTCATAATGAGGCCCATAGTGTCTATTGTATATTTACTCCCTTTGCCCTTTCTTTCTGAGCTCTGGAATTCCCTGAAATTGCTTGCTAGAAGTAAGCACTTTATTAACTTCAAAACGAAATAAAAATAAAAATAAAATGCAATTACTGATGAGCTGCTTCTATTGTCCACCTTAAAAAAAGGCAGAGGTCTGCATCCTCCCCATGGCCCTAGTTGGAAAACCCTTCAAGGGAAATGCTGCTTGCAATTCTTTTGAAGTAACTAAAAAAAATAATTCTGCTGCTGCTGCTAAAGGGCCTAGTCTGGAAGTTTGTTTTGGTGTACATTTTTTTGTGTTGTGATAAGTGTTAATGCAATCTGGCCTGGGTTTTGGGGTGTTTCAATTATGTTTTTGTCCACTTTGGACCCGAAAGACTGTACTGCTTCTCGTCCTTTACAAGATTTCTTAGAAATCCTGCCCCAGACAGAGTAATCACTTCGCAGTGAGTCAGTGCAATATACCAAAAACCCTTCCAAGGATTGGCCTATTTTGCAAAGATGGGCAAGGTACATCGTGTGGATTTTGCGACCCTTCCAACTCACTTGTTGTTTCAATTCAGAGGTGTACAAATGGCAGGTCAGCCAGAAAACTGAGCTCTTTCCTCAAAGTTATCTGGATTCACCCTGTTGCCACCAATTAACCTCACTAAACCACCGCAGTTTAGGGATGAGTTTGGAAAGCAGTGTTTTATATGCAGATTATTCCCGGCGGAGTCCAGCACCTCCTATGGGGATCCCAGTCTACTCTACGCTAGAGGAATCCCCATAGGTTTTTTGGCAGGGCCCAATGAGTGCTCTGGCAGCCATATCATGTCTACACACTGAATACCAACCTAACATTAAATTTGTATTGTATTTGTATTTATTTGTTTATATAGCGCTTTACAGCAAAGCGCTGCACAATTGAACAACTTAATACATAAAACATAAAACAATATAACGGTAGAAGCAAATTACAATTATGAATCAGTCAACAAAACAGTAAGAAGAGCAATTCAACTGTAGGGAATAGGGAGAGTAGTGCAGTGGGACTGTGAGGGAGGGGGAGGGTTGAGGAGGAGAAGGAGGAGGGAAGGGGAAAGGGTGAGAGTGGGATGGTAGGGGAGGGGAGGGGAGGAGATAATCAAGGGGAAGAGATGAGGGAATTAGGGAAAGCAATAAGGGGAATGGGTTTGAAGGTGGGGAATGGAGAAGGAGAGATTTAAGGGAGGTTCGGAATGAGGAGAAGGTAGGGATAGAGCCGATCGAGAGAGGTAGGGAGTTCCAGTGCAGGGGGGCTAGGAGCTGGAAGGAACGGAAACGGGAGGGGGCACAAGGGGGTGGAGGTACAGTGAGAAGACAGTGGTCAGCTGATCGAAGGGAGCGGGAGGGGGTGTAGAAAAAGAGGAGGGAGGAGATAAGGGGGAGCAAGACCATGGATCGATTTGAAGACAAGGCAGAGAAAGTGAAATTTAAGTTGGGAGTGAAATGGAAGCCAGCCAAGGGAGGAGAGGGAAGTAGAGATGGAGTCACGGGAGTTAAGGAGACAGAGGGTATGGACAGCAGAATGGTAGATAGATTTGAGGGGGGCGAGATGAGAAGTAGGTAGTCCAAAGAGTAAGGAGGAACAGTAGAAGAGGCGGCAGAAGATAAGGGAGGAGATTAAAAGTTTGGTAGCATGGAAGGTGAGAGAGGGGCAGACTTTGCGAATATTAAAGAGGTGGTAGCGACAGGCATGAGAAGTGAGAGAGATACGGTGGGAGAAAGAAAGAGAGAGGGGTCAAAGTAAATGCCTAAGTTACGAGCATGGAGAGAGATAGGGAGATTAGTAGGAGGAAAGTGAATGAAGGGTGGAGGAGAGGGAGGGGGAAGAGAGTTGGAGGGAAAGAATATGATTTCAGTCTTGTCAGTGTTGAGGGAGAGAAAGCGGGAAGACATCGAGTTCTTTATGGCAGTAAGACAGGAAGAGAGTTTAAGGTGGAGGTCAGTTGAGAAGGAAGAGAAAGAAAGGAAGAGTTGAGTGTCGTCAGCATAGACATGGTGGGAGATGCCATACGAGGTGATAACAGGGGAGAGGAGGGAGGTGCAGAGTGAGAAAAGGAAAGGTCCAAGCACTGAATCTTGAGGTACGCCGTACTCCAGAGGTTGGGTTGGAGAGGACCGGCCACCCCAGGAAACAGTAAAAGAGCGGGAGGAGAGGTTAGAGGATAGCCAGTTAAGAGCAGAGCCTTTGAATCCAAAGGAAGAGAAGAAGGGGGTGATCGACAGTGTTGAAGGCAGCAGAGAGGTCAAGAAGAATAAGGACAGAGGATTGTTTAGAGTGTCAAGCAGAGAGGAGGCAGTTAAGGATGTAGGTGAGAGCAGTTTCTGGAGAGTGTTTAGGATGGAAGCCAGATTGGGAGGGGGGTAGGAGAGAGATTGGTGAATGGTGACAAAGGACGAGAGCTGAGAGTAGGCTAGGCACTCGAGAAGCTTAGAGAGGAATGGAAGAAGAGAGATAGGGCAGAAGTTAGAGGTGAGAAGGGGATCAGCAGAAGGTTTCTTCAAAATAGGGATGATAGTGGCATGCTTGAAAGCTGAGGGGAAGGTGTCTGAGGAAAGGCAGGTGTTGAAGAAGGAATTTAGGTAGGGAATAAGAAGAGGGTAGATCTTAGGGATAAGAAGGGATGGGAGAGGGTTGGTTGGGGCAGATGTAGGGTGGGCTTTGGAAAGGAGGGTGGAGATGTCAGAGGGGGAGACAGGTGAGAAGTTGGACACGCAGGAAGAGGGGGGAGGAGGGGGAATACGAGGAGCAGTTGATTTTTTGCCGAAGGGCAAGAATCTTGGAGGAGAAGAAGTTAGCAAAGTCAGAGGGAGAAAGGGTAGAAGAGGAGGATGGATCAGGGTAGGAGGGGAGAGAAGTCGAGAGAGAGTTTGGAAGATGCGGCGATGGTGGGAGGCTTAGGAGTGGAGAAGGTTAGAGTAGTAGGAGCGTTTAGCCGAGGCAAGACAAGAGTCGAAGAGAGCGTGGTAAGAGAAATATGAGGTTTGGTTGGAAAGCGAAGGAGATTTGAGCCAGAGTCTCTTAAGATGTCGGAGGAGACGCCGCATAGAGAGAAGTTGAGGAGTGAGCCATGGTTGAGAGGGTTTCCGGGTTGGACGGAAGAGAGAAAGGGGGTAAAGTTGATCAAGGGAAGACGAAATAGAAGAGGAAAGAGTGAATAGTGCATCATTGGCTGACAGTGAAGAGAAATCTTGGAGAGAGGGGAGAGAAGAATAGCAAGTGTCAATAAAGAGGGAAGGATCAAAGTTGCGAAGGTCACGCCGCGAGAAGATGGGAGGAGAGGGCCTAGTAGAAGAGGGATGTGGAAGTGGAGTAAGGGAGAAGGAGAGTAAGGCATGATCAGAGAGATAGATAGGAAGAGTAGAGACAGGGGAAGAGGGGTAGGAAGAATTGAAGATGAGGTATAGAGTGGAGCCAGAGGAATGAGTGGGGGAAGAAAGAAAGGAGGAAAGGAGGTAGGAGTCAAGGATGGAGAAGAGGGATGAGGAATGAGGGGGGAGAAGGGAGGTGAAGATTAAAGTCGCCGAGTACAGTCAGAAGAGAGGGAGAGGGAGAGATAAGCGAAAGGAGGTGATTGAGGTCTTCATAGAAGGAAAAAAGAGGGCCAGGGGGTCGATAGATGATTAGTTGGGGTGAGGAGAAGAGAACGATTTGTAAAGAAATTCGAAGGAAGGGAAAGAATGAAGAGATGGTGAGGAGGTAGAGGAAAGGTATTTGGGATGGTAGAGGAGGCCAATACCTCCGCCACGGCCAGTAGCGCGAGAGATATGACAGAAGGAGGACGAGGAGGTGGTTAGGGAAGCAGGGACAGGGGTGTTGTGGGGGGGGATCCAGGTTTCAGTTAGACATAGGAAATGAAGATTGAGACAAAAGAACATGTCTAAAACTGCTGCAGTCTTGTTGCAGATAGATCTGGCGTTCCAGAGAGCAATGTTCACGAGGCTGGAATGATGAGCAGTCGCGGGGGGGTAAAGAAGATTAGGACGGTGAGAGGGGGAAGGTGTAGAACAGGAGGAGGGGGGAGGGGATTGAAGAGGGGACTGGGCATGAGGAGGAGGGAAAAGGAGAGTAGGAGGGAGAGGGGAATGTGGGGTGTGTGAAAGAGGGGGGAAGGGGAGAGAGGGTGGTGAAAAAGAGATTTGGCAGAACGCATAACAGAGGGATCAGTGAGACGAGGAGCTATGATGATCCGCAGCTGATGAGACTTATGATGGTGAGAACAGGGACCAATGTAGCAGATCCTAGTTGAGTCTGCGCTGGTGTAGGAGAGAGAGGAGGCTCAGTTTGAAACTCAGTTTGCTACTCAGTGTGGTACTCGGTTTGGTAGGTAGTAAGCAGAGAGTCAGGGTATGCAAGATCAGGAGCAGGCAGCAAGAAGTGGTTGGGATCAAGCTGGGAAGAAGGTTGGAAGAGGCTCAGCTGCAGACTGTGTGGAAGGTGGTAGAGAGTCAGGGCGCACTAGAACAGGGGCGGGCAATGAGGAGTGGTAGGGCCCAAGCTAGGAAGGAGGTGAGAAAGGTCCAGCTGCAGAGACTGTGTGGTAGGTGTCAGTCAAGGAGCGGGTAGTATTGGTTGTGCCCAAAGCTGGAAAGGAGGCGGGAAGAGGCTCAGCTGTGGAGACTGTGTGGCATGTGGCAGGCAAGGAAAGGGTAGGGCAAGAGCTAGAGCAGTTTGCGTGTGTCAGGTTAAACCCAGAAGGGGGTTGGGGGTTCAGCAGCAGAGACTGTGTGGTAGGGTGAAAGGCAGGAGTAGGCAGGGATGGATCTGGGGCCATGACCGTGGTCTTTAAGTCTTAATGTCTTAATGTCTTACTGTTTAGTGGTCTTAAATGTCTTTAAGATCATTGGGGTTGAGGGCCGCTCTAGGGGAGGGCCATACCCAAGAACATTCTTCCATCCCATATCTTTTCCAGTCTATCCAATAGTAGAGTTTGTTCCTGACTCTTTTAAATTCAAGGATAGCCGTACCTCACAATCTGGTTCCCCTTCCACGTCTAGGGCCAGTGGGTAAGTGTTCATAGAACATGTGCCTGAGTGTACTAACTTGAATATAGAGACATGAAATACTGGGTGTATGCATAGTTGTGCGGATAGAGCTAGATGGGCGGCTACTGGTCTGATTAGTGCTTAGAGCATTGGATTCTGGAGTCACCCACCCTCCCCCTGGGTCTCAACACCTCCATCTCACTTATCCTACTAATTTTATAAACACTTGACAATATAATGCAATAGTAGGATCTCCCCAAGTCGATGTCCTCTTCCCTACTAATTTGGTGCAAAACTCGGGACAGGTTCTCCAAGACCAAAGTATTAAATTTCCTAATCATTTTCTTATTCCATGCAATCCTTCTCCCATTATTCTCTGCCTTGAGGCCCAAAAGCATTGTATTAATGTAATTACCGACATTAGGAAGTGAAAGAGAAAAACATAGGGGAATGTGGTCACCCAATTCTACCTCCATAAGCGTCCATTTTCCACACGCTTGCTTCCAACTATTGGATACATATATTACTTCCTCTTTTCCAGGTATATTTAGGTAAATTCCAATCTGGAGCATGATCCAAAAGACGCAAATCCCAATGGTCAAGAAAGTTATCCCACCGTATACCTCTCTTAAGATTACGGTGAAGTAATCTGGGAATCACCCCTTGTTCATTCAACAAAGAGCCCTCAGCACAAGCCGAATTAAAGTCACCTCCCAAGATAATACGATTTCCAAACCCCTTCTCAAAGCAATCTCCCAGAATTACTCCAAGAGAGTCTTCCACTGTATCAATGGTCACCTTTATAGGATTCCAGTATAGATTCAACAGGAGGATTGGCTCAGCATTATTCTCTGATGAAAGAACAATACCCAAAAGCCAATAACTCCTAAAAATCACATTACCATGGAACCCCAAGTTGCGATCCACAGCAATAATCAAGCCACCACTGGGCCGACCCGCTGGCCCCCTTGATGCTAATGAAGAAAAAGTATAGAAACCTTCTATATACATATCCAACAACATCATGGTTTCCTGGAAGAAATAGATGCGGGAGAAGGTGTAATTTTCCCTTTAATCACAAACGTATTCAGATGAAGTCCCCCACAAGAATTCCAGGAACTCACATCGATATTAGAGGTGTTAGGGACACCCATTACCCTGTCTAAGTATCTCTAAAGTTTTAAGCGCTGGTTGCAACCATGACCAATCCTGACCACTATTAAGCAGGCTAGAAATTAAAGCCAACCCATGGTCAGAATTACTTGCTTTATTATTGCCCAATTGTGCCATTTGTAGGGTTTGGGTATTGGTCGGTTCCTTATATTGGAGGAAATTATCAGCCTCTTTGTCATCTGTTAGTGTAGATAAATCATAACCCAAAGAGTTGAGGTTTTTTTCTTGAGCACGCACCATATCCGCTACCATCACAGAATGAAAGCAGCTTACCATTCGCTGGTTATTGTGATTAGGCAAAGAAATAGCATCTATATCATCTGTTGTTATAGCTCATAGTAAAGGATTTTTTTTTTTTAAATTTCGCTTTTATTGGTTTTGAAAGCTTAGCAATCACATAAATGCAGCTTACATCTCTTGTTTACAAAGAAAGCGAGCATGTAAGTAGAGTTACAGTCTCTTATTTCGCATAACAAGAAAACCCAACCTCTGTTTGTGATTATATCCCACCCCCCAACTCCCGCCCCCCGCATATGATATCAGACCTGGAACTAAAGAGAGCGTTAAACAAAACCATTAAACCGCCATTTTAGTCATGGCATTGGGCACAGAAGTCATGCATTGATTCAGCTGATGAGCAATCGAGTCATTTCAGGCATTAAACCATAATAGCTTTAGGTAAAGCGTAATTCAGACACATTTCACGAAGCATATGCGGAGCGAAACTCCGACCAGGTGTTCTCTACATAAAGGAATTTTTTTAAACAGGTTTAAAAGATGTGTTCTATTTAAACTAACCTGGGATTCTGTTTTATTATTGTTGATCGAACCCAAAATCTTCCCTGTATAGGCCTTTGAAAGGGGCTGGGCCAGAATGGATTGCTTCTTTGTTTTATCAACCAGAGATTGAGTCAATGCCTTTCCTTGAAAATCCTGGATTTGAAAAGATTGGGTATCTAGAGGGTTTTCTCCCATATTATTAGGGGTTAGACCACTCCCGCTTTCAATCGTACCCATCGGCCCATTAGGAGATGGGATACTAGAACATACTACCGGTGATATTACTTGAGCAATAGGGAGGAGCTTAATTTGTTGTGTGCCTATAGATGTTCTGGCATGTTTGCTACTGGTTATTTTACCAAAAGCTGTCATCTTTGTTTGTTTAGTTTGAGGGCGCTCTTGCCCAACTTTCAACAAATTACTCTCATCCAAGTTAGTATCAATATTTTTTTCTCCCATAGCTACAGAGCCTTTATTAATGTCATCCCCCCTGGCCTGACTCTCTTCCCTATTAAGGCCCTTTAATACCCCACTATCATCACACTCATCTTGAACAGGAATATTTCTAATAGCTTTGAGATTGGAATTTCTACCCTTCATTTTAATATTAGGCATATTTTTCGTTTTTTTTAAGCATCCTAACCTGCTTTTTTACCTTTTTTACGTCTATATACTGGGGATTGGGGCACCTCATTAATAGCGTAGTCAGAACCGTTAACAGGGCCTATTTCATCAGTATTCGTCATGGCTCCTGTTTCTACTACCTGGTCCAGTAACTCTTTCTCTCTATATTTTGTCTTTTGTTTACATTTTTGCCCTTTTTTGGTGGAGTATGTGGGATATTTATCGTGTCTTCACTGGTAATATTCAAACATTCCCCCTCCTTAGATATTTCCACCCCATAATCCAGAGCACTAAGATTTTCCAGATCCTGTTCTTGAATAAACCCTCCTGTAGCTTTAGTAATAACATTCAAAAGGACAGAAGGACTATCCGGACAGCTTAGTTCCTTTCCATAATTGTTATGTTGGATTTATTACCTCCTTGGCCATGGAAATCTGAATGCACTACCTCTTTATCTGAGGACATGGGGCAGTCCCCTGTAAGCACAACTTCCAACAAAGTGGTAATCTTAGCATCCATGGTTAATAACCTAGTATCTTGTTCCTTTCTGTATTTATCAAAAAAATTCTGTTCTTTAGTAGTCTGTTCATTAGCAGTCTTGGCCTCCACTATGCCCTCCAAGAATGCCAGACGAGTCACAAGTTGGTTAAAAGCAGCTTGTTGGTCTACCATGGAGCCACAGAGTGTCTCTTGGGACTCACCTATGGTTTCCAAAGCCAAATTCAAGCTAATGTGTAGATTGGATAGGAGGGGTAGAAGATAATCTCCTCTATCCTCCCTACCCGAACCAGGTATTTCCTGTCTCTCCTCAAATACAGAAAGACTTTCCCGAGTAATTTGATAGGGATCTGTAGCTCTATCCACTGTTTTAGGTCGAAGGTACCCTTCCTTATCTGTTTGAGTATAAGCTATCTTCTTCTGTATGGCAATAGTAGGTGTCTCTAAACCTGATCTAGTAGGGGATTGTTGCCTACCATCTTGTTTTTTCATCAAGGTATTATTTCTAAATTGAAGGAGTGCACCACTCGGTGCACCTTCTAATAAGCTCCTCGCCCCCTTATCTTTCGATAAAAATCTCCCTGCCGGTATCTCTAAATCAATAATTTCTTTTAACAAATCACCCGTAGCATCTGTCATAAGAAAAAAAGAATCATCCAAGTCACACTCCCCCATAGGTCGATTGAGATTATGCTTAGAATGAACAGGGGTTCCTTTAAATTGTTCTCCCCAACTAGCATGCTTAGTGCTCCCCGACTGGGAAGGACTAAGAACACATTGCATCTTATCCTGATCATCCTTCCCAAAAATAAATATTGCTGGCGAGATATGAGTGGACTGCTTAGTACCATACGAGTATATTCCCTTGTTATTTCCCATCATATTCAATTTTGATAAATCTGATCCATGAATATCCCCCCTTGCATTTTTCCATTTAAAATCCTCTTCTGAAGAGGAGTGGAGGCATGAAAGCGAACCACCCTTCTAGTACCAATTAAACTTTGTTGAAGACATTCTTCATCCGTAAGTTCCTGTCTAGACTCCAACCAATCCCTATGAGCCCCTATGGCCTCTATATCTAAAATATCTAAATTTCCCCCCTTAGGAACTTGAGCCTCCAAGATTGCAGGATCAATGGTGGGATATTCCTCCATACACCCTTCAAATCTAAGATTAGGGTTTTCATTGTTGTTTCCAACCGATACATTAGAGGCAACCCCATTTGCAATATGCTCTATAACAATAGGCGCTTCACAATGTATGGGTGAGCCCAATTGGACTTCTACTATCTTAGTTTCTTGACTTTCGACAGTTTCAAACCCACTTCTAAGTGCAGGCATATTCTAGTAATTTAATTGTAAGTGAATTCTCCCTTCCCGAAAAAAGAAAAAAAGGAAAATAAAAAAGAGGAGAGTATAACTCGCAACCTCTTTTAAAGAAAAAAGGTAGATAAAAAACAGTTATTTATAAAATGGCTGGGAAAAAGACAATGTGATTAAAATCTGTATGACAATCAACAATTTCCGAAAATCACTATGATAAAAAGGATATATATAATATATTAGTACTGCCTTGGGAACGCCCGATGGCTTGAGGAGCAGCCTTAGTCCGTCTCTCCTCCCCAATGTCCAACTAAAAACAACAATAGTCCGAACATATATCCTCCTTAATAGATAGGTCACCAGATTACCTCCCAACCAGGGCCACCCAGAGCCAAACAGCAGCAAAACAGTTTACCAAACACAGAATGCAGTGCCCTTTACTCCGCAGTCGGGTTTATCGCCGCAAGGGGTCTGTGTCAGGCCTTTAAAGATGGAAAGAGTCACGTGATGCAGCACGTGACCGTCAGTAGGCTCCGCCCCCTCCTGAGAGCAAGCGCAGGGCAGCAAGAGTCTAGGAGACTTGCAGTGCTGAAATTAACACAGTGAGCACACGTTCCTTCAGTCAGTAACAATACAAATCAGCCAGGAAATCCTCTCGTTTGATTAGTGCAGTGATTGTGTATGGTCCTAAATACCTTGGTAAGGAGCTTTCAGGGGCTCTTCAGATTGATTAAATGGGTATTTATAATGCGCCTATACACAGTGGACCTCATTACAATATTGGCGGCCATGGTATGAATGGTGCCGGTAAGGCACCGGCACCGTTCATAACGGGCCGCCGAATTACGAGTTCTGCATGCGGGGTCCTGACAGCCCACCACGTAAGACCTGCCGGCCTGTGCGGCACCCATGAGCAGAACTTGTGATTGCACCGGCACCAATATCAACGGTGCCGGTGCAACCATGCTATCCACCCCCATTTTGCCTATGGGGCAGAATGGGGATCGGGAGCCCGGCATTACCGCCACCCGTGAATGGGCAATTACTGGCCCCTTCATCTCGTAATGGGCCGGTTATTGCCCAATCGCGGGAGGCAGTGCTGGTAGCGAGCATGGCGGTAGCTGTGCCTGCCATACAGGTACAGCTACCGCCATGATCGTAATGAGGCCCAGTGTGTTTCGAGGTGCAACAAGACAGAGGATGGGGGGAAAGGGAGGACAAAATTAAAATGACCCTACGAGGCCTTGTGACATTCGGAACGTGCAAGTGCAGTAAGAGAAGTGCAGGGGAGAGGGGAGTGTGGGGAAGTGCCGGTCAGGGCGGAATGGTCAGAGAGAAGCCGAGTGCGAGTGCCAGGGGAGGCCAGGTGGACAGAGCCAGGGGAAAGCAGATAGTGCAGGGGAAGGAAGGTCCACAAGCTAAGAGCGCGGTAAGGGTCTGGAAGGGCTACAAGGGTGCAGGTTGATCCAGGCCAGTGCGTGGGCGGGGGTGCCGGAAGGGCAAGTGCAGGTTGATGAGGGTCCAGGGAGACCAAGTGCAGGGCTAGACTGGAATGGGGGGTCTGGTGCTCTGAAGACTCTGAAGGAACCAGGCAGCCAGTTAAGAAGCAGGCAGGGACATTAGCTGGGGCAGTTGGGGGAGAGGGAAGGAAGAGGAGAAAAGAAAAGTCTTGAGAGGCTTCCAGAACTTAAGGAGATCTGGCTCAGGTTTCAGGGGGGCAGGGAGGAAATTCTAGAGAAGGCACCTGCGGAGGAGAGAGATCTACCCCCCATCCTCTGTTTGGAAAAATGTCTGATTTGCAGAGAGTTAGAGCTAGACAACCGAAGGGCTCTAGCAAGGAGGTATTTCAGGAGAGAGAGTTGAATGTAGAGGGGTCCCAGGACCCCTGAACGCCTTGTGAATGATGCAGATGGTATTGAACTTGATCCTAGCAGCCATCAGGAGCCAGTGGAGAGAATTTAGGCCTGGAGCAATGCGGTCCCAGAGCTTGAGGCCAAGGTTAAGACTTGCAGTCCAATTCTGGATAAGTTGTAGAGGGCAAAGAGAGGAGTTAGGCAGATTAAGGAAGAGACTTTTGGAGTAGTCCAGAGCTCTAAAGACATTGAGTTTCTGGGGGAAGGTGAGGAAAGGGAGAATGTCTCTGAGGAGGTGCAGCTGAAAGTGTGTATTCTTGGCAAGGTCCGTTATGTGCAGAGAGAAGGTGGGAGATGAGTCGAAGATGACACTAAGGTTTTTTGTCTCATAGGAGTGTGAGGGGAGTGGACCCATGGAAGGTGGCCAAAGTATGGGAGGGAAAGAGCTTGCAGGGGTCACAATGATAAGTATCTCTCTTTTACTGGCATTAAGGCAAAGATCGTTAGCAGAGAACCATGCCTGGATAGCAGACAGGTGGTCAGGAATGAGAGCGGAAGAGGAGGTGGAGGAGGAACACTTAAAAGAGAGCTGCGTGCCATCTCCATAACACTGGAATTTAGGAGGGAAGGTGGCTATGAAGTGGGCTAGAGGAGCCAGATCGATGTTAAACAGCCAAGGCGAGATGATAAATTCCAGAGGGACTCTGCAAGTGGAGAGTGAGATGTGGAGAGAAAAGGGCCCAGTTGAACCTGTGAAGTTTGATCCAAGAGGAAGGAGGTCAACCAGTCCAGAGCCAGGTCTGTGCTGCCAAGGGTATCCCAGAGCTGATTTATCAGGGTGGCATGATTGACCATATCAAAGGAAGAGGAAAGGTCAAGGAGGATGAGAACGGATGAAGAGCTGAAGTCGAGATTAGAGAGCAGGTCTTCTCAGGTGTTCAGGAGAGAGGTTGCCATGCTTCTGGCAGCTATGAAGCCAGACTGGTGGTCATGGAGATAACCAACAGAGTCAGTGTGATGGATAAGCTGGGAGATGGCCAGGAGGGGGTAATGGAGATAGGGCGGTAGTGTGCCGGACAGGAAGGGTCGGCAGAAGGTTTTTTGAGAAGAGATTGCACAAAGGAGTGCTTGAGGAGGGAGGGGAAGGATCCAGTGACAAAGGAGTGATTGCAGAAATTGCTCAAGGCTGGAGCAAGGGAGACAATGTTGTCCTTGATAGTTCTGGAGGAGTTTGGATGAGACCTTCATAGAGCGGAATTGTCTAGAAACTTTAACAGGTGTTATGGGAGAAAAAGAGGAGAGTAGGAGGGGAGCGCAGAGGGGGGCCAAGGGAGGCCTGAGAGTGGGTGAGGGAGAAAGGTGAGGAGTAGAGTAGAGTGAGGACAAGATGTCCTGCGCTTTAGAAATGAAGAAGCCAGAGAAGTGCGAAGTGACAGGGAAGGCAGAGGTTTATTGGAGACTGCAGTAGGGTTGGCAAGTTCTTTGCAGATTTTGAAACGTTCAGCTGCGTTGATAGTGGCTGCAGAGGCTTGGATATTGGCCCTCTTCTTCGAGCAGATGGAGGGTCTGTATTACCTTTGGAGCAGGGTGCAGGCCAGTTTGTCAGGGGATGTGCTTGAGGCCTGCCAATTCCGCTCAGCCACTCTGCATTTGCGTATCGGAGCAGACAGGTCAGAGTCATACCAGGAATTGCACTTGGGGGCAGGCTTCATGTGGATCCTAATGACAGGGGCACTTATGTCCAGAGTGTTGGAGATGGAGAGTTGAAGGTTAGTAAGGGCTGTGTCAGAGTGAGAGTAAGATGTGCGAGTAGGAGGGGGAGTGAAAGTGGCAGTGAAAGCCGCAACTGACAGTCGCTTCATAGGTTGAATGATGGAGAAGGAGGCTGACAGTGCAGGCGGGGGCTTAGCCGGGGGACTCAGGCAGTTCAGGTGAGAGGAAAGGAGAGCATTATCATATCAGGAGAGAGGAGTAATGAGAGGGTTGGAGATGGGGATGTCTGAAGAGATGACAGCATCCAAGGTGTGTCCGGCTGAGTGTGTCGGACCGGCCGGAAGAATGGAGAAGGAAAGAGAGTCACAGAGGTTGAGGAAGAGCCAGAGGGGGCATCAGGTGAGTCAATGTGAATATTGAAGTCTATGAGGAAGAGAAGTTTGGAGGAGGAGCCAAGGAGAGAGGATGAATGTTTTTGGTGGCTAACCATACCTGATCTCCTACTTGAAAACTAGGGGCTACCCGATGTGACATATCTGCATATTTCTTGTAGGAAAGCTTTGCTTAATGTAGGTTATTTTTGGCTTTTGCCAGTGTGTGGATAATCCTCACGTTCAGGGTCTGGACTGCTTGTATGGCGTTATATGATCATAGACAGAGGTAGGTGAATACCACACATGTAGGATTTGTGTGGGGTGTTATTGTATGCATACTCTACGGTCCATAGGATATCCCCCCATTCTTGATCTGGGTTGGTTAACAATCACCTCAAGTATTATTCAAGCACTTGATTAACTCACTTGGTCTGTCTGTTAGTTTGTGGATGGCAACTGGTGGACATTCAGAGGTTAACTTGGACCACTGAGTGGGTCCAGAAAACTGAAAGGAATTGGTTGCTCCTGTCTGAAATGATAACCCATGGCAACCCATTTAGAATCACTACTTGTTGCAAAAAGATATGGGCTGATGTATTGGCATTTGGCACCCCCGCCAGTAGCATGAAATGAGTAATTTTAGAGAGATGATCCATTACCACCATGATGGTGGTGTATCCATGGCATGGTGGTAGATATGTGATCAAATCTAGGAGTACTGTGTGCCAGAATGACTGGAGAACTGGAAGGGGTTGTAGCAATCCTACTGGTTTTGGATGTGAAACCTTATTTTGGGCACAGGTTGAGGAAGTTGAGATGCAGTTTGTGACATCATGCATTAGTGGCGGCCACCAATACCCTTATTGGATAATTCATGTTTTTTATTCCTTGATGGTAGAAACAACTGTCCTTGTTGACAGGGTAAACCTTTCTCTGACTATGGCCAGGCTGTTTCGCCACCCATGCATTTAGGCCTTTTTGAGGTAAAGACTGACCAGTTTTATCTCTTGAAATGTTGGTAACATATCATCTACTGTGCATCCTAGAATGTTGTCCTTTGGGATGATGTGGGGTGGTTCTGGAATCTTATCAGCTTGTTTCTTTTCTCATAGCAATCCCGAATAAAGGCATCCACCTTCCTGTTCCATTTCCAAGGCTGATAGGTGATAATAAAGTGAAAGTTAGCAAAAAAGAGTGTCTACCGCAGCTGGCACGCAAAAAGGGCCTTAGCTGATTTGAAAAACTGTAGATTGTGATGGTCCACGCAGATGTAAAGAGGACAAATCCTCCCTCTACTAAAGAAACCCACTCTGGATCCTGACAACCTAGGTAACTATCGCCCCATAACCCATCTTCCCTTCCTAGGTAAGATCATCGAGAAAACGGTATCCGCACAATTGCAGCAAAAAATCGACACCAACAATATCCTCCAAACCTACCAATCTGGGTACAGAGCCAAATGCAGCACAGAGACAGCAACCATACAGGTAGTCAACATCCCTGATGATGGCCACTCCTGCCTCCTGGTTCAACTTAACCTCTCGGCCGCTTTCGAACAGTCGACCACAGGCGCTCACGGACACCCTACATCGGCATATTGAGGATCAGTAACTTTGTCCTATGTTGGTTCAAGTCCTACCTCGCCAACCCCCAGCAGTTTGTTGTGATGGACTCCTATAGATCGCCAATGCTACCCATCACCTTTGGAGTCCCGCAGGGTTCCATCCTCTCCCCAGTGATCTTCAACCTATACATGGAGCTGCTGGCAGCCCTCTCAGCCGCACACAACATCCACCAATACGCTGACAACACACAGCTATACCTCAAGATCGACTCCATCAAGTGCATCCATTGGCTCAAAACCTACCTCTCTGTGATCCAGTCGTGGATGTCCAGTGCATTTGAAGCTCAACCCCTCCAAGACTGAATTCCTACTCCTCACCAATAACACGGAACAGCCAGATGTACAGACCTGCTATCAACCATGAACTCTGAGGGCTTCACACCTGAGCTCACCTCCTGCGCCAATCCCCTTCGGGACATCGACAAACACCTCTCCTTTCAGACACAAGCAGCTAAGAAAACTCAAACAGCTTGGTATCAGCTCTCCCGCCTGTGGAAAGTCAAGCCCTTCCTCCCTGCGGACAGCTTTAGATCCACAGTTCAAGCTCTGGTCCTATCCCTCCTGGATGGGTAATGCACTCCTTGAAGGCCTCCCGTGGTCCTCCCTTGTGACCCTGAGAAGTGTCTCTAAAGGCCTAACACACACGAGTAACAAAGACAAGTATCTTACTAGTGCAAACAATTCAAATCATGTTATGTTATGCTATTGTGCGTTTGTATAGTGCCTTAAATACCATTGGTATTATCTGAAAGTGCTGTGAGTTGAATGGCCTTGGGGACTGTAGTCCAGGTCAGTGGAGAGAGTAGGGTAGTTAGTACATAGTGCTTGGGTGCACTCAGTTGGCCTCATTACGACTTTGGCGGTAGCCATGCCCTTAACAAGGGCATGGCTGCCACCAAAACCGGGCCCGGGTCCGGGTTCCCTGAATGGGGAATTACCGAGCCATTCCAAGTTTGGAGGGCCCGGTAATTCCTCCTTTAGGGAACCCGGCCCGGACCTTCCCCATTCCCATTTGAGCCCCCATAGGGCTCAATGGGAATGGGTGCAGGGAGCTAGCAACGGGCCGATTACGACTGGTCTGTTGTTAGCTCCCTGGTCCACTCGCAGGACCCGGTAAGGACGCCTGGTTTTACCAGGCGTCCTTACCGAGTCCCACGAGAGAACCTCGTAATCAGGCGGAATGGGTTTAACGGGTCGGCCTCCATTAGCGGCACCCGTTAACCCATTCCGCCAGGGTCATAATGAGGCCCAGTATGTGTAAAGCCAGTGCAGTTTGTGTGGTGAGTGGCTGCATTCTAATGCTAGGCACAGTGCACTCATTGTGAGAGATCAGTGGCATGTGTGCAGCAAGGTAGTTGGTCTCCGAGTCTGCATTCTGGCGGTGATGGAGGCTGTGAATGAGATTGTGTGTGCAGCTAGGCCGATTTGTTTTGTGGGCTATAACTGTGTTCTAAAGACTGTTGAGGTGTTCATGGGGTAGTGTAGGTATGTGTGCAGGTAGGCTGAAATTGATCGAGGGGTATAGTTGCATTCTATAGTTTGTTGGTGTAAAGGAGAAAGTGAGCATATTGATATGAGTAAATGACTGTGCTTAATGGTGAGAGACCCCTATTCCTGGTTAATTTGCAGAGCCCACTGAGCTGACTGTGTCTGTCCTGGTGGTTGGGGTTAACAGGTCTCCGAGAGAAATTCCCTGACTAGTGCAGAGTATGTTGTGATTACCCGGTTAGAAAGTCCTTGTTTCTGAAGTTGGGTTGAAGATGCCAGAGGGCTAATTTTCAGGGTTCCTGGTCATTGTTTACAGCGGGTGGACGGGTATTCCTGACACATTTATGGTTTGAGTTGTTAAATTCTATTGAATCAATGTTGTCCTTCCGAGAGCAGAAGTGCTAGGGAGCTGACTGGTTGGAGGACGCAGTGCATATTCTTAGGAGATAAGAGCAAGTCTAACCAGGCATAGTTGCTCTAGGGCCTCAGATGAGGGAATTCATGGCATTATTTCTTGGTAGACCAGAGTACCCTGACTTGATCAGATGCTGTCTAGTGTACCCGATGGGTGACATGATCTGGCCCAATCGTAGTGTTTCAAACATAAGTGCTATTATGCTCTTAAATAGTGGTTCTGCATGTTATTTCCCAGATAGGTAAAGCTTGACACAGGTTAACAAGAACATGACCAATCGTATTTGACTGACAGAGGAGCTATTGCACTCTGGGATTGCATTTATGCACAGTAGTTTAGGGATAAATTGGCATCTCCTGTAGCGCTAGAGTCATGTATACTTAGGGGAAGATAATGTTAAAGTTCGAATATGGCAAAATAGAAGCTGTTGAGCACTAGTTTGGGGTCAGGGTATTTGTTTCCAGGTTAATAGATACAGACAGATATCTCCTGGTCTTAGAGTGCAGTGTATCTCTGAGCAGTTGACTGTGAGCGGCCCTGATAATAGCATATGATTATAGTGTTATGTCATGTCTCAGTTTTGGAGTCATGGGCATTTAAGATTGGAGCGCAGGGGGGCATGGCAAGCTTGTTGACACACACATTTCTCTTGTCCCTTTGAGCCCTTTGTTTAAATGAGTTTATTTATTTACTAACTTTTTCTTGTCTCGTTCAGTCTCATCTGCTTGCACCCCCCTTGTGTCCACACCAGTGTCTCCCCCCTTACTGTTCTCCCACTCATCACCTCCCCCTTTTCCTCTCTCCTCTTTCCCCCGCCTCTGCATCCTCTATGGTGCTCTCTGTTTCTCCTATCCTCTGTAACTGCTTCTCTATTGACTATCCTGCCCTTCTCACTATGTCTGATAGGATGAAGTTCAAAAAGGATATCCTGGTCTCCAACCTAGGCCTCCCTATTATTGACACCTATACCAGCGCCTCCTCCAGACAGAACCTCACCAACATCCTCTTTTTCATTCCTTCGCCGGACCTATTGACTCCTCATATGGTCTCTGTGCTCTCTCCTTTCACTTCCTCTCCCATTAATGGTGGCACCCAATGGGAGGCCCTCCTGGCGCCTTTCCACTCCTCTAAAGTCATCATTAATGTTTACTCTACACTTAAGTCTTTCAAGGGTGGCAACCCTCTCCACATTGCCACTCTCAACTCTCGCTCAGCTGTCAAAAACTCCTCTGACATCTGTCGTCTCGTGGAAGAACTCGACCTTGATGTTCTCCGTCTCATGAGACCTGGTTCACGGCCAGTTCTGTCATGAGTTCTGACACTCTCCTCTCTGATGGCTACAGGATCCTCTCCGCACCCAGATCCAGCCATTCTGGTGGGGGTGTAGCCTTTATCTTCCCGGAGTGGATTCCTGCCTCTATCATTCCTATGCAGGCCTACTCCTCCTTTGAATGTCTTGTCTGCAGGCTTTCTCTCGCTCCTGGCCGCTCTCTCATTGTGGCTACTATCTACCGGCCACCCGTTCAGATAACCTCCTTCCTCTCTGAGTGGGCAGACCTCTCCTTGCTCGACCACTCAACTCCTATTCCTCGAAAACCTCAACATCCACCTGGATGCTTCCTGACCCTCTTCTAGACTCTTTGTGACCTCTGCGACTCTCTCTCTCTCTCTCTCTCTATTCTTCCCTCTTGCCAGACTCACTCTGCAGGGCACACTCTGGATGTTCTGATGTTCTGATCTCCTCATACCTCCCCCTCTCTAACCCTTTCACCACTCCTCTCTCCTGGAATGACCCCTTTCTCCTCTCCTCACATCTCTCTCTCTCTCTCCACCCCTCAGGTCGAGCCAACCCCCACACTGCCACCCACCTTCTCGGTCATCTGACCCATGAAGCCTGTGTCCGTTGAGGCTTTTGCCACCACTTTCTCTCCCCCTCCTACACCTCTGGCTGACTCACATCCTGACATATCCCTCTCCAAGCTCCACAGTCCTATCTCTGATACTCCTGATGTACTTGCCCTTGTCATGAGGATCTGCTTGACGCCCAAAGCCAAGTGCAACTCCTGGTACAACGCATACCTCGTTAAACACAAATGTAGGGTGGCTGAGAGGAAATGACTGGTATCTTGTGCAGCCTCTGACAAACTGGCGTGCCGCCTGCTCCAAAGGCAATACCGTTTCTCTATCCTCACTAAGAAGAGAGCTCACATTCAAGCCTGTGTCTCTGCGGCATCTAACAACTCGGGCAAACTCTTTAAAATCTGCAAGTGGCTGACCAATCCTGCTGCAGTCTCTACCTCTCCTGTCCCCTCCCATGCCCTCTGCACGGACCATGGTTTTTCATGTCATCTCTAAAACCCAGGACATCCTGTCCACCCTCTCGTCCTCTGCTCCTTCTTCCTCTACTTTCTCTTCTACCTCTGGCCTCCCTGCTGACACCTCTCCTCTGCCCTTCCTCTGTTCACCCTTGAGGGTTCGAGACAAGTCCAATCTATAAAAGTCTCATCAACATAGGTTCTTGCCTTCCAAAGCCATCAAGAACCACATTGACGCCCTCGCTCCAGCCTTGGCCAACTTTTGCAATCACGCATTCACCACTGGAACCTTTCCTTCCCCCTTGAAGCACTATCTTGTGCACCCTCTTCTCAAGAAACCCTTAGCCGACCCCTCCTGTCTGGCTAACTATCACCCGATCTCCATTACACCTTTCCTGGGCAAAGTCTTGGAAAAGCTTATTATCTCCCAGCTTATTCTTCACACTGAATCTGTTGGTTGTCTCCATGACCATCAGTCTGGCTTCAGAGCTGCCAGAAGCACAGAAACTGCTCCCCTGAGCATCCGTGAAGACCTGCTCTCTAACCTTGATGCCAATCACCCATCTGTCCTCATCTTACTTGATCTCTCTTCTGCTTTTGACACGGTCAACCATGCCATCCTGCTCAACCGGCTCTGTGATAATCTGAGTATCACTGATCAGGCTCTGGCCTGGTTGACCTCTTTCCTCTCGGACCGACCCCCCCAGGTCCAACTTGGGTCCTTCATCTCCTCTATCTCACTCTCTACCTGTGGTGTTCTCTAGGGGTCTAACCTTTCTCCCTGGCTGTTCAACCGATACCTGGCACCTCGCGTCCACCGCATTGCGCTCTCTGCTCCAACTTTCAGTGCTATGCGGATGACACTCAGCTCGCTTCCAGGCTCCCCTGTGCAGCCTCTTCTCCCTCTCTCAACCCGAATTGTCTGTCTGCAATCCAGGAGTGGTGTGCCGGCAATTTTCTGTGCCTTAAAGCCAGTAAGGCGGAGATCCTCCTCATCAGTCTGCAAATCCGGCGTGTCTGGATATGCCCACCTCAGCGTGGCCCAAAACTGTGATCTGATAGCGTTGAAGTGGGCCCTGTCATGTGAATCACCATCTATATTTACTCCCAGGTAGCCAGCCTTAGCCCACACGTCTTTCGCCTGCTCTCCCACAGTCACGACAAACAAATCTTTCACATCCCTTACTGCTAAAGGTATACCAGCCGTTTGTTTTTCTAAGGCTTATATCCACTGTCAAGCCCCTGCAGTGAGGGGCAGGAGCACCTTAATCAGATTGGTCTCATCCATCTGGGCCCATGGAACATACTGCACCCGACCTGGGCTTTTATGCAGCAATAGCAGCTGAGTGCCCAGTGCCTTTCTCCCTCTCTTGTTGTCATTCGCTCTTTTCCTTACCACCGCTTTTCGGCCAAACCTATTCCGCAGCTGCGGGCCCCACAAGCTCTCTACCCTTGGGGTTATTATTGGCACCTCCTCTTTTTCCTCCAGTTCATCCATCATGTCCCACTCTTCCTCCCGCAATTGTCTACTTGCACCTCCATCTGACCTCACTGTCCCGAAACCTACGCTTCCTGCTCCTCCCTCTTCACACTTCCCTGGATCCTTCTCAATGTGAACGTTGTCAATGGCAGTGCTATCCAGCCTGAATAAAATATCTCCTGCCCTCCATTCATCTACTCCACATCCCAGCTTATTCCCATCCTCCCCAAGGGCCCTCAACCGAAATCAACCTATTTTTCGCAGCTAGTAACGCTTCTTCTAACTCCTTCTGTGATTTTTGATCTCCCCTCCCCTCAGTCTTTATTGGCAGAGCAGAGTCAGGGGTAATCTGATATGGGGTTGTGGGGGGTAGGGGCACATAGGTGGGGTTGGTATAGCCTGTGCCTGAAAGGGTGGGATAGCATCCTACTGGGGGCAGAGGTAATGGTCTTTCTTTCAATTGTGCATTCGGGGCTGGGCCTTCATTGCTCTGGAGTTTACCCTCAAAACTATCCTCTAAATCTTCCACCATTTTCCACAATTCTAAAATTTCTTTCCTCCAATGAAGCTTTTTACCTTTATATTTAGCAGCCAGAAAGGTTTACATGTGTTCTAGTATCCCCCTATTATTTGTTCCTTGTTCCGACTAAGGGTGTAACATTGCCCCCGCGTCTCCGCCACCCACTGTTTGTGGTACTTTTCAATCTTATCTCGGTATAGTGACAATGCACCGCACATATACTCTACTGGCGTGACCAACCCCATATTAAACAATATGTTCAATGAAAAGGTCAAAGCATGTATACAATACAAAAAATGTCTTGCACCTGTCCTACCAGTCGATATAGTTCTATCCCAGTCTCCCTCTATTCAATCTTCCCTCCCCTTTTGCTCCTTCACTCCCGCATCGACACACACACTATCCACACACACAACACCTGCACTGTCTTCTTACAGGCCCTCCCGTGGCCCCCTCCTGCCACAATATATGAAGTTAAAACACTGCAACAACAAAACTAAAATAATAAGCTAAAACAACAACCACTACTTCACCTTATTCCCCCACCCGGGATACATTGGGCACAGGAATTCGGACCATCTACCTCACTCACACCTGTACATTCACTTCGCCCTTTCCTAATCCTCTCTCAAAGTCCTCACCCATTGTTCTCACCCACAGAAGGCGTGTCCACCCTAGCTCCTCTGTTACGGGGTCCCATCAACAGCCTGCATCATCCTAGGAGCTGTGACCCGCGTCAAAGAGCAGACAGGAATTCTGTCAAAACGGCTCCTGTACACCATTACGAGTTGTGATCTTGGGGACTGGTCGCTGCGGCTGGGCGTGGCCCCTCCAAAAGTGGGGCCTGGAATACTCTGTCTCTGCAGTAAATTGGGGTATCACGCTGGGGACATCAATTTGTCTACCAGACCTCCAACGCACAAACTTAGAAAAAATACAACCTGCTAAGGAAAAACACCCAGCAAACCTTTTGCAAGGAGAACAAGGATTCATCACACTAAGTAGAAATACACTCCAGCAACGAACTCTGCTAATCTGGTGCACATTGAAGAATCCAAGCAAAAAAGAAGATCATAAGAGCACATGTCATCGCTTGTGACGTAATCACATACGTTACAAAACCAGGTAGCTGATTCGTGCAACCCTATACACGGGCAGCCCATTCCATAGGGGATGCCAGGCGATTGGTCCCAGCTTCTGCAGTCCATCTTCTCTCACGTGGGGAGCTTCTTGGTATGTCATCAGGCTCCCAGCTCCCAACTGCCAATTATGAGAACAAATCATTTCACCCCCTACCTATAGCCTAATGTGCACCTTGTACTGTAGACATGGGCGCAGAGGATACTTTCGAGGTCACGAAAATGTGCCGGACAGGAAGGGTCGGCAGAAGGTTTTTTGAGAAGAGATTCCACAAAGGAGTTCTTGAGGAGGGAGGGGAAGGATCCAGTGACAAAGGAGTGATTGCAGAAATTGCTCAAGGCTGGAGCAAGGGAGACAATGTTGTCCTTGATAGTTCTGGAGGAGTTTGGATGAGACCTTCATAGAGCAGACTTGTCTAGAAACTTTAACAGGTGTTATGGGAGAAAAAGAGGAGAGTAGGAGGGGAGTGCAGAGGGGGGGGGCAAGGGAGGCCTGAGAGTGGGTGAGGGAGAAAGTTGAGGAGTAGAGTAGAGTGAGGACAAGATGTCCTGCGCTTTAGAAATGAAGAAGCCAGAGAAGTGCAAAGTGACAGGGAAGGCAGAGGATTATTGGAGACTGCAATAGGGTTGGCAAGTTCTTTGCAGATTTTGAAACGTTCAGCTGCGTTGATAGTGGCTGCAGAGGCTTGGATATTGGCCCTCTTCTTCGAGCAGATGGAGGGTCTGTATTACCTTTGGAGCAGGGTGCAGGCCAGTTTGTCAGGGGATGTGCTTGAGGCCTGCCAATTCCGCTCAGCCACTCTGCATTTGCGTATCGGAGCAGACAGGTCAGAGTCATACCAGGAATTGCACTTGGGGGCAGGCTTCATGTGGATCCTAATGACAGGGGCAATTATGTCCAGACTGTTGGAGATGGAGAGTTGAAGGTTAATAAGGGCTGTGTCAGAGTGAGAGTAAGATGTGTGAGTAGGAGGGGGAGTGAAAGTGGCAGTGAAAGCGGCAACTGACAGTCGCTTCATAGGTTGAATGATGGAGAAGGAGGCTGACAGTGCAGGCGGGGGCTTAGCCGGGGGACTCAGGCAGTCCAGGTGAGAGGAAAGGAGAGCGCGATCATATCAGGAGAGAGGAGTAATGAGAGGGTTGGAGATGGGGATGTCTGAAGAGACGACAGCATCCAAGGTGTGTCCGGCTGAGTGTGTCGGACCGGCCGGAAGAATGGAGAAGGAAAGAGAGTCACAGAGGTTGAGGAAGAGCCAGAGGGGGCATCAGGTGAGTCAATGTGAATATTGAAGTCTATGAGGAAGAGAAGTTTGGAGGAGGAGCCAAGGAGAGAAGATGAATGTTTTTGGTGGCTAACCATACCTGATCTCCTACTTGAAAACTAGGGGCTACCCGATGTGACATATCTGCATATTTCTTGTAGGAAAGCTTTGCTTAATGTAGGTTTTTTTTGGCTTTTGCCAGTGTGTGGATAATCCTCACGTTCAGGGTCTGGACTGCTTGTATGGCGTTATATGATCATAGACAGAGGTAGGTGAATACCACACATGTAGGATTTGTGTGGGGTGTTATTGTATGCATACTCTACGGTCCATAGGATATCCCCCCATTCTTGATCTGGGTTGGTTAACAATCACCTCAAGTATTATTCAAGCACTTGATTAACTCACTTGGTCTGTCTGTTAGTTTGTGGATGGCAACTGGTGGACATTCAGAGGTTAACTTGGACCACTGAGTGGGTCCAGAAAACTGAAAGGAATTGGTTGCTCCTGTCTGAAATGATAACCCATGGCAACCCATTTAGAATCACTACTTGTTGCAAAAAGATATGGGCTGATGTATTGGCATTTGGCACCTCCGTCAGTAGCATGAAATGAGTAATTTTAGAGAGATCATCCATTACCACCATGATGGTGGTGTATCCATGGCATGGTGGTAGATATGTGATCAAATCTAGGAGTACTGTGTGCCAGAATGACTGGAGAATTGGAAGGGGTTGTAGCAATCCTACTGGTTTTGGATGTGAACCCTTATTTTGGGCACAGGTTGAGGAAGTTGAGATGCAGTTTGTGACATCATGTATTAGTGGCGGCCACCAATACCCTTATTGGATAATTCATGTTTTTTATTCCTTGATGGTAGAAACAACTGTCCTTGTTAACAGGGTAAACCTTTCTCTGTCTATGGCCAGGCTCTTTCGCCACCCATGCATTTAGGCCTTTTTGAGGTAAAGACTGACCAGTTTTATCTCTTGAAATGTTGGTAACATATCATCTACTGTGCCTCCTAGAATGTTGTCCTTTGGGATGATGTGGGGTGGTTCTGGAATCTTATCAGCTTGTTTCTTTTCTCATACCAATCCCTAATAAAGGCATCCACCTTCCTGTTCCATTTCCAAGGCTGATAGGTGATAATAAAGTGAAAGTTAGCAAAAAAGAGTGTCTACCGCAGCTGGCACGCAAAAAGGGCCTTAGCTGATTTGAAAAACTGTAAATTGTGATGGTCCACGCAGATGTAAAGAGGACAAATCCTCCCTCTACTAAAGAAACCCACTCTGGATCCTGACAACCTAGGTAACTATCGCCCCATAACCCATCTTCCCTTCCTAGGTAAGATCATCGAGAAAACGGTATCCTCACAATTGCAGCAAAAAATCGACACCAACAATATCCTCCAAACCTACCAATCTGGGTACAGAGCCAGATGCAGCACAGAGACAGCAACCATACAGGTAGTCAACATCCCTGATGACGGCCACCCCTGCCTCCTGGCTCAACTTAACCTCTTGGCCGCTTTCGAAACAGTCGACCACAGGGCCCCGCTCACGGACACCCTACATCGGCGCATTGAGGATCAGTAACTTTGTCCTATGTTGGTTCAAGTCCTACCTTGCCAACCCCCAGCAGTTTGTTGTGATGGACTCCTATAGATCGCCAATGCTACCCATCACCTGTGGAGTCCCGCAGGGTTCCATCCTCTCCCCAGTGATCTTCAATCTATACATGGAGCTGCTGGCAGCCCTCACAGCCGCACACAACATCCACCAATACGCTGACAACACACAGCTATACCTCAAGATCGACTCCATCAAGTGCATCCATTGGCTCTAAACCTGCCTCTCTGTGATCCAGTCGTGGATGTCCAGTGCATTTGAAGCTCAACCCCTCAACCCCTCCAAGACCGAATTCCTACTCCTCACCAATAACACGGAACAGCCAGATGTACAGACTTGCTATCAACCATGAACTCTGAGGGCTTCACACCTGAGCTCACCTCCTGTGCCAATCCCCTTCGGGACATCGACAAACGCCTCTCCTTTCAGACACAAGCAGCTAAGAAAACTCAAACAGCTTGGTATCAGCTCTCCCGCCTATGGAAAGTCAAGCCCTTCCTCCCTGCGGACAGCTTTAGATCCACAGTTCAAGCTCTGGTCCTATCCCACCTGGATGGGTAATGCACTCCTTGAAGGCCTCCCGTGGTCCTCCCTTGTGACCCTGAGAAGTGTCTCTAAAGGCCTAACACACACGAGTAACAAAGACAAGTAGCTTACTAGTGCAAACAATTCAAATCATGTTATGTTATGCTATTGTGCGTTTGTATAGTGCCTTAAATACCATTGGTATTATCTGAAAGTGCTGTGAGTTGAATGGCCTTGGGGACTGTAGTCCAGGTTAGTGGAGAGAGTAGGGTAGTTAGTACATAGTGCTTGGGTGCACTCAGTTGGCCTCATTACGACTTTGGCGGTAGCCATGCCCTTAACAAGGGCATGTCTGCCACCAAAACCGGGCCCGGGTCCGGGTTCCCTGAATGGGGAATTACCGAGACATTCCAAGTTTGGAGGGCCCGGTAATTCCTCCTTTAGGGAACCCGGCCCGGACCTTCCCCATTCCCATTTGAGCCCCCATAGGGCTCAATGGGAATGGGTGCAGGGAGCTAGCAACGGGCCGATTACGACTGGTCTGTTGTTAGCTCCCTGGTCCACTCGCAGGACCCGGTAAGGACGCCTGGTTTTACCAGGCGTCCTTACCGAGTCCCACGAGAGAACCTCGTAATCAGGCGGAATGGGTTTAACGGGTCCGCCTCCATTAGCGGCACCCGTTAACCCATTCCGCTAGGGTCATAATGAGGCCCAGTATGTGTAAAGCCAGTGCAGTTTGTGTGGTGAGTGGCTGCATTCTAATGCTAGGCACAGTGCACTCATTGTGAGAGATCAGTGGCATCTGTGCAGCAAGGTAGTTGGTCTCCGAGTCTGCATTCTGGCGGCGATGGAGGCTGTGAATGAGATTGTGTGTGCAGCTAGGCCGATTTGTTTTGTGGGCTATAACTGTGTTCTAAAGACTGTTGAGGTGTTCATGGGGTAGTGTAGGTATGTGTGCAGGTAGGCTGAAATTGATCGAGGGGTATAGCTGCATTCTATAGTTTGTTGGTGTAAAGGAGAAAGTGAGCATATTGAAATGAGTAAATGACTTTGCTTAATGGTGAGAGACCCCTATTCCTGGTTAATTTGCAGATCCCACTGAGCTGACTGTGTCTGTCCTGGTGGTTGGGGTTAACAGGTCTCCGAGAGAAATTCCCTGACTAGTGCAGAGTATGTTGTGATTACCCGGTTAGAAAGTCCTTGTTTCTGAAGTTGGGTTGAAGATGCCAGAGGGCTAATTTTCAGGGTTCCTGGTCATTGTTTACAGCGGGTGGACGGGTATTCCTGACACATTTATGGTTTGAGTTGTTAAATTCTATTGAATCAATGTTGTCCTTCCGAGAGCAGAAGTGCTAGAGAGCTGACTGGTTGGAGGATGCAGTGCATATTCGTAGGAGATGAGAGCAAGTCTAACCAGGCATAGTTGCTATAGGGCCTCAGATGAGGGAATTCATGGCATTATTTCTTGGTAGACCAGAGTACCCTGACTTGATCAGATGCTGTCTAGTGTACCCGATGGGTGACATGATCTGGCCCAATCGTAGTGTTTCAAACATAAGTGCTATTATGCTCTTAAATAGTGGTTCTGCATGTTATTTCCCAGATAGGTAAAGCTTGACACAGGTTAACAAGAACATGACCAATCGTATTTGACTGACAGAGGAGCTATTGCACTCTGGGATTGCATTTATGCACAGTAGTTTAGGGATAAATTGGCATCTCCTGTAGCGCTAGAGTCATGTATACTTAGGGGAAGATAATGTTAAAGCTTAAATATGGCAAAATAGAAGCTGTTGAGCACTAGTTTGGGGTCAGGGTATTTGTTTCCAGGTTAATAGATACAGACAGACATCTCCTGGTCTTAGAGTGCAGTGTATCTCTGAGCAGTTGACTGTTGGCGGCCCTGATAATAGCATATGATTATAGTGTTATGTCATGTCTCAGTTTTGGAGTCATGGGCATTTAAGATTGGAGCGCAGGGGGGCATGGCAAGCTTGTTGGCACACACATTTCTCTTGTCCCTTTGAGCCCTTTGTTTAAATGAGTTTATTTATTTACTAACTTTTTCTTGTCTCATTCAGTCTCATCTGCTTGCACCCCCCTTGTGTCCACCCCAGTGTCTCCCCCCTTACTGTTCTCCCACTCCTCACCTCCCCCTTTTCCTCTCTGCTCTTTCCCCGCCTCTGCATCCTCTATGGTGCTGTCTGTTTCTCCCTTCCTCTGTAACTGCTTCTCTATTGACTATCCTGCCCTTCTCACTATGTCTGATAGGATGAAGTTCAAAAAGGATATCCTGGTCTCCAGCCTAGGCCTCCCTATCATTGACACCTATACCAGCGCCTCCTCCAGACAGAACCTCACCAACATCCTCTTTTTCATTCCTTCGCCAGACCTATTGACTCCTCATATGGTCTCTGTGCTCTCTCCTTTCACTTCCTCTCCCATTAATGGTGGCACCCAATGGGAGGCCCTCCTGGTGCCTTTCCACTACTCTAAAGTCATCATTAATGTTTACTCTACACTTAAGTCTTTCAAGGGTGGCAACCCTCTCCACATTGCCACTCTCAACTCTCGCTCAGCTGTCAAACACTCCTCTGACATCTGTCGTCTCGTGGAAGAACTCGACCTTGATGTTCTCCGTCTCATGAGGCCTGGTTCACGGCCAGTTCTGTCATGAGTTCTGACACTCTCCTCTCTGATGGCTACAGGATCCTCTCCGCACCCAGATCCAGCCATTCTGGTGGGGGTGTAGCCTTTATCTTCCCGGAGTGGATTCCTGCATCTATCATTCCTATGCAGGCCTACTCCTCCTTTGAATGTCTTGTCTGCAGGCTTTCTCTCGCTCCTGGCCGCTCTCTCATTGTGGCTACTATCTACCGGCCACCCGTTCAGATAACCTCCTTCCTCTCTGAGTGGGCAGACCTCTCCTGGCTCGACCACTCAACTCCTATTCCTCGGAAACCTCAACATCCACCTGGATGCTTCCTGTCCCTCCTCTAGACTCTTTGCGACCTCTGCGACTCTCTCTCTCTCTCCCTCTCTCTCTCTCTCTCTCTCTCTCTCTCTCTCTCTCTCTATTCTTCCCTCTTGCCAGACTCACTCTGCAGGGCACACTCTGGATGTTCTGATGTTCTGATCTCCTCAGACCTCCCCCTCTCTAACCCCTTCACCACTCCTCTCTCCTGGAGTGACCCCTTTCTCCTCTCCTCACATCTCTCTCTCTCTCCACCCCTCAGGTCGAGCCAACCCCCACACTGCCACCCACCTTCTCGGTCATCTGACCCATGAAGCCTGTGTCCGTTGAGGCTTTTGCCACCACTTTCTCTCCCCCTCCTACACCTCTGGCTGACTCACATCCTGACATATCCCTCTCCAAGCTCCACAGTCCTATCTCTGATACTCCTGATGTACTTGCCCTTGTCATGAGGATCTGCTTGACGCCCAAAGCCAAGTGCAACTCCTGGTACAACGCAGACCTCGTTAAACACAAGTGTAGGGTGGCTGAGAGGAAATGGCTGGTATCTTGTGCAGCCTCTGACAAACTGGCGTGCCGCCTGCTCCAAAGGCAATACCGTTTCTCTATCCTCACTAAGAAGAGAGCTCACATTCAAGCCTGTGTCTCTGCGGCATCTAACAACTCGGGCAAACTCTTTAAAATCTGCAAGTGGCTGACCAATCCTGCTGCAGTCTCTACCTCTCCTGTCCCCTCCCATGCCCTCTGCACGGACCATGGTTTTTCATGTCATCTCTAAAACCCAGGACATCCTGTCCACCCTCTCGTCCTCTGCTCCTTCTTCCTCTACTTTCTCTTCTACCTCTGGCCTCCCTGCTGACACCTCTCCTCTGCCCTTCCCCTGTTCACCCTTGAGGGTTCGAGACAAGTCCAATCTATAAAAGTCTCATCAACATAGGTTCTTGCCTTCCAAAGCCATCAAGAACCACATTGACGCCCTCGCTCCAGCCTTGGCCAACTTTTGCAATCACGCATTCACCACTGGAACCTTTCCTTCCCCCTTGAAGCACTATCTTGTGCACCCTCTTCTCAAGAAACCCTTAGCCGGCCCCTCCTGTCTGGCTAACTATCACCCGATCTCCATTACACCTTTCCTGGGCAAAGTCTTGGAAAAGCTTATTATCTCCCAGCTTATTCTTCACACTGAATCTGTTGGTTGTCTCCATGACCATCAGTCTGGCTTCAGAGCTGCCAGAAGCACAGAAACTGCTCCCCTGAGCATCCGTGAAGACCTGCTCTCTAACCTTGATGCCAATCACCCATCTGTCCTCATCTTACTTGATCTCTCTTCTGCTTTTGACACGGTCAACCATGCCATCCTGCTCAACCGGCTCTGTGATAATCTGAGTGTCACTGATCAGGCTCTGGCCTGGTTGACCTCTTTCCTCTCGGACCGACCCCCCCAGGTCCAACTTGGGTCCTTCATCTCCTCTATCTCACTCTCTACCTGTGGTGTTCCCTAGGGGTCTAACCTTTATCCCTGGCTGTTCAACCGATACCTGGCACCTCGCGTCCACCGCATTGCGCTCTCTTCTCCAACTTTCAGTGCTATGCGGATGACAAACAGCTCGCTTCCAGGCTCCCCTGTGCAGCCTCTTCTCCCTCTCTCAACCCGAATTGTCTGTCTGCAATCCAGGAGTGGTGTGCCGCCAATTTTCTGTGCCTTAATGCCAGTAAGGCGGAGATCCTCCTCATCAGTCTGCAAATCTGGCGTGTCTGGATATGCCTACCTCAGCGTGGCCCAAAACTGTGATCTGATAGCGTTGAAGTGGGCCCTGTCATGTGAATCACCATCTATATTTACTCCCAGGTACCCAGCCTTAGCCCACACGTCTTTCGCCTGCTCTCCCACAGTCACGACAAACAAACCTTTCACATCCCTTACTGCTAAAGGTATACCAGCCGTTTGTTTTTCTAAGGCTTATATCCACTGTCAAGCCCCTGCAGTGAGGGGCAGGAGCACCTTCATCAGATTGCTCTTATCCATCTGGGCCCATGGAACATACTGCACCCGACCTGGGCCTTTATGCAGCAATGGCAGCTGAGTGCCCAGTGCCTTTCTCCCTCTCTTGTTGTCACTCGCTCTTTTCCTTACCACCGCTGTTCGGCCAAACCTATTCCGCAGCTGCGGGCCCCACAAGCTCTCTACCCTTGTGGTTATTATTGGCACCTCCTCTTTGTCCTCCAGTTCATCCATCATGTCCCACTCTTCCTCCCGCAATTGTCTACTTGCACCTCCATCTGACCTCACTGTCCCGTAACCTACGCTTCCTGCTCCTCGCTCTTCACACTTTCCTGGATCCTTCTCAATGTGAACGTTGTCAATGGCAGTGCTATCCAGCCTGAATAAAATATCTCCTGCCCTCCATTCATCTACTCCACATCCCAGCTTATTCCCGTCCTCCCCAAGGGCCCTCAACCAAAATCAACTCATTTTTCGCAGCTAGTAACGCTTCTTCTAACTCCTTCTGTGATTTTTGATCTCCCCTCCCCTCAGTCTTTATCGGCAGAGCAGAGTCAGGGGTAATCTGATATGGGGTTGTGGGGGGTAGGGGCACATAGGTGGGGTTGGTATAGCCTGTGCCTGAAAGGGTGGGATAGCATCCTACTGGGGGCAGAGGTAATGGTCTTTCTTTCAATTGTGCATTCGGGGCTGGGCCTTCATTGCTCTGGAGTTTACCCTCATCACTATCCTCTAAATCTTCCACCATTTTCCACAATTCTAAAATTTCTTTCCTCCAATGAAGCTTTTTACCTTTATATTTAGCAGCCAGAAAGGTTTACATGTGTTCTAGTATCCCCCTATTATTTGTTCCCTGTTCCGGCTAAGGGTGTAACATTGCCCCCCGTGTCTCCGCCACCCACTGTTTGTGGTACTTTTCAATCTTATCTCGGTATAGTGACAATGCACCGCACATATACTCTACTGGCGTGACCAACCCCATATTAAACAATATGTTCAATGAAAAGGTCAAAGCATGTATACAATACAAAAAATGTCTTGCACCTGTCCTACCAGTCGATATAGTTCTATCCCAGTCTCCCTCTATTCAATCTTCCCTCCCCTTTTGCTCCTTCACTCCCGCATCGACACACACACTATCCACACACACAACACCTGCACTGTCTTCTTACAGGCCCTCCCGTGGCCCCTCCTGCCACAATATATGAAGTTAAAACACTGCAACAACAAAACTAAAATAATAAGCTAAAACAACAACCACTACTTCACCTTATTCCCCCACCCGGGATATATTGGGCACAGGAATTCGGGCCCTCTACCTCACTCACACCTGTACATTCACTTCGCCCTTTCCTAATCCTCTCTCAAAGTCCTCACCCATTGTTCTCACCCACAGAAGGCGTGTCCACCCTAGCTCCTCTGTTACGGGGTCCCATCAACAGCCTGCACCATCCTAGGAGCTGTGACCCGCGTCAAAGAGCAGACAGGAATTCTGTCAAAACGGCTCCTGTACACCATTACGAGTTGTGATCTTGGGGACTGGTCGCTGCGGCTGGGGGTGGCCCCTCCAAATGTGGGGCCTGGAATACTCTGTCTCTGCAGTAAATTGGGGTATCACGCTGGGGACATCAATTTGTCTACCAGACCTCCAACGCACAAACTTAGAAAAAATACAACCTGCTAAGGAAAAACACCCAGCAAACCTTTTGCAAGGAGAACAAGGTTTCATCACACTAAGTAGAAATACACTCCAGCAACAAACTCTGCTAATCTGGTGCACATTGAAGAATCCAAGCAAAAAAAAAGATCATAAGAGCACATGTCATCGCTTGTGACGTAATCACATACTTTACAAAACCAGGTAGCTGATTTGTGCAACCCTATACATAGGCAGCCCATTCCATAGGGGATGCCAGGCGATTGGTCCCAGCTTCTGCAGTCCATCTTCTCTCACGTGGGGAGCTTCTTGGTATGTCATCAGGCTCCCAGCTCCTAACTGCCAATTATGAGAACAAATCATTTCACCCCCTACCTATAGCCTAATGTGCACCTTGTACTGTAGACATGGGCGCAGAGGATACTTTCAAGGTCACGGAAATGTACAAACCCCTGCTCAATCTCAGACGCGTCAGTGTCATTCCAGGTCTCCCCGTCCCAGGCTCAGATTTGTTACCTTCCCCCTTGGTACCTCGCAGCACACATCACATGGATCCCAGGCAGGGTCAACTCTCTGTTCAACTATGATGCTCCTGATATGTTGGTACACTAACAGTTTTATCGTCAGTGGTCTGGGATTGGCTGGTACCCTGGAATGAAAGGGTCTCTGAGCAGTGGTTTCTGGCAACTATAACTTAGGATTAACATTGGTGAAGGTTGGAGGCTTGTGCCCTCCTCGTGGGATAATTTCACAATGAGCGTTCTCAACCCCCTCATGGCCTTGCAGGGCACATTCCTTTTGGGATACATGTGCTAACAGTATGAGACAGTGAGAGGTTATGAATCTCCAAGGATCTGGCCTTCTACGTGGCTGTGTACGCTGCGATCCGAACTTGCATGCATGCAATTATTTCAATGTATTGGGTTTGGGCCTAATGCCCTTGCTGCAGTGTGCAGTGTTAGGCCTCGATTTCAAGATGGCTGCTATTGTCTAAGATGGTGTTTCACTAAACATGCGATCTGCGCCTATGCTTGTGATGCTGTGCCACTGATGAACTTATGCAATAACACCACCCACCCTCTATAACCTCTCCAAACACCTACAACATGATCTTGTGCCTATACCTCATTCGGAACCTCTTGGGGGCTAGGGACGATTCCCCTCGCTCCCCAAAACTGTTGAGAGGAATAGGGTTGTGGTGGGTCAGAGTTTGAGGCTCGAGTGCAGAGGTGGGATAAAGGGGTTTTGTGGCGTGCAAGAAGGGTTCAGGAATGAAGGTGCTAGTGTGAGGGAGGTAGGGCAGATGGGGTGCTTTTTCGCTTGCCAGAGGGTTCTTTTAATGTGCAGAAGTTATACGCTGGGTGAGTGTGGTGCAGATGGATCAGAGGTGGTCTCGGTTGTCATGGTGTCCCTGTCAGTTTCAGATTGCCCGTCATGGTTGTGCAAAGTAACACTGCAGCAAGTGAGAAATGTTCAGGTCTGAGTGAACAGCAGTAAGTGGACAGCTATTATGTCTGAGGTACTTAGGCCGAGAGAAAAAGCTGACATCTAAGACACTGCAGTTGTTAAAGAAAGATAAGGGATACCTGACTAGTTGGAGAAGCGTCCAAACCTGACATCACAGCAGCAGGCAGTCAACAGCTGAATGCGAGAAACCTTGACAGCAAAAGAAGCACCTAAATTTGAGACAGCAACAGCAGAGAGCAAATAGCTAGTTGTGAGATACCTAAACAATGGGAAAAAGTGCTTAAATTTGAGACTTTGGCAGGCAAATGGCTAGATGTGGGATACCCTAGAATTGGGAGTAAACAGCTAAATCTCAGACAACAGCAACAAGTAACAGGCAACTGGATGTGAGACGCCTGAACAGAGGGAGACAAGGCCCAAACCGGAGACAGTAGCAACAGGCAGCAACTGGCTAGATGTGAGATACCTTAATATTGGGAGGATGCACCTAACTTAGAGGCAACAGAAACAGAAACAAGCAGCTAGATGTGAGCACGACAGTAAATGCAGCAGCACCAACACCTGAGACACCTGGATAGAGGGAGAAAGCGCCTATGATGGGGCACAACGGTAAATGCAGTAACACCTAGATTTTGGACACCTGGATAGAGGGAGAAAGTGCCCAAAATGGGGACACAACCATAGGCAGTAGACAATTGGCCCACACGCAGATTATGGTTACCAAAAACAATTCATCTGGATACGAGATATGGCTACCTGACATAGTATGCCTAAATGCGAGATATGGCTGACTAAAACAATATGCCCATATACGAGATACGGCTAACACAATATGCCTAAATGTGAGATATGTCTGACTAAAACAATATGCCTAAATGTGAGATATGGCTGACATACAACTGTACAGTAATGGCTGTACCCCCTGCCCGAACCACATACACAAATCTCAGACATACAACAGAAGGTGAGTAAAACAGGAAGGATTCTCTTGTTCACAAATAAATGGGATTTTCTTTTTAGATTTCACAAACAAATGGGAATACAAAAGAGAACAATATTTTATTATTCTCTGTTTAAAGTCCAGAAAAGGAAAAGAGATAAAGTCACACAAGCCTAGTAGGACAACCAGACTGCCAAACGGGATTTGCAAAACAAAGGTGAGAGAGGCCACTTTCTGCTTATTTAAAATGTTTTCGTGGTGACACAAGGGAGAAATTTAACAAGGTAAAAGATAGGGAAACATTTGGGAGTGAGGAAAAGTAAGGGCATAAAGGAAAGATAACATGGGGACCTACATAAAAAATGACAAAAGATGACCATTAGTGTTTGAAAATCACACAAAATTAATCTTTCCTAATTGCAGCATTTTCTTTTAAATTCTGGGACATTTTTCCAGTACATTAAAAAAGTTGACTCTTTATCAGCGTTTTCCCATCAAAACAAACACAGAAAACTGTGTTTCTACAGTGCTAACATTTTTTTCTTGTATTTCTGCATGTATGTCACAGGGTCTACTGGAAACAAATATTTTCTAAAAAATGAAAAATATTGCTTTTATTATAAGTATAAATTCTCTTTTGGCACTAGATGCACAGTCCTCATTTTCACGCAATTGGTGTCTATTTGCTTCATTACTTTTGGTAAGCACACAGATCAGCTTCACTTCAAGTTTATTTCAAGGGTGGTCTCCAAATATTTTTTGCTGCAGATGCAAAGAAACATTTACAAATGCGGAGCCATTCCTCAGAAGGATACCTATACAAAAGTAGAAGAAGTTGTGAGCCAGTTTATGAGGGTGTGAACAAAGTGGGACATAGACTAGGGACAAATCAGAAAAGGTGTCTTTGAAAATGTGATCATTAACCTTGGGGGGCAAGTGTTGCAAAATAAAGAGGAGTACTTGTCAAATTTACAAAAATACATTTTTACACAGCACTGTAAGGAGTGGTGGGAACAAGTAGAGAGGATGGGGAAGAGGGATCCCTGTTTCGGCCAATAGGTGAAGTTTAAATCAAGCTTTGTAGAGAGCCACATCCAGGCTTACTTTAATTGTGATGAGCATCTGGTTCCAATGGAACAGGCAAGGTCAGATAAAGAGTGGAGGCAAGTGGAGGCACAAGGCACAAGGCGACAGCGAGGTTGAATGCTAAGGATGAGCGGAGGAGGCAAGATGGTGAGAAGAGGGAGATACATTCAGCCAGGTATTGAGCATGAAGTTCTTTGCCAGCTTTAATGAATAGGCCATACAGCATGGTAACAGTAGGTAGAGGTGGGGAGGATATGGGTAGGTTGCAAAGAGAGCAGGTAGCAACGTTTTGGACTTTGTCTCGAAGGAGGAAGGAGAAGAGAGGAAGGCCAAGGAGTAATCATGAGTTATAGTCAAGATGTAGGAGTGAAAGCCAAAGGAGGAGATATGTTTATGTAAGGCAGAGGTATTGATGGCAGTGGTGTAGCACAAAACGTGCCCCCCCCCGTGAGCCATGCTTAGGGCCCTCCCACCTGAGCTCAGCAACATTTCACTGGTCGTGCCACACACTGGGCCGACTTAGACTACCAAGCCCAGAATTACCTCCACGTCCCTCTTCCTTGTCCCAGTACTTGCGTATGAGGTACCTTGCCTCATAGGTAAGTGCTGGGATGAGGAAGAGTGAGACTAGGAGTAATGGAGGTTACAAGTAACTAAGCCAGGCGTTGCCTCCATGTCTCTCTACCTTGTACCAGTACTTGTGTAAGAGGCAAAGTGTCTCATACACAAGTACTGGGATGAGAAAGAGTAGAGCTAGGCGTAATGAAGATTATCAATAAGTAATACAGGCTAATACAAGCACACACACCATTTACATACACTCACACGCACCGATCCAACCATACATTTACATGTGCACTCTTTCACCATACACTCACACACACACACACCCAGGAAGCCACCCATACATCATGCATTCACACACATTACATTATATACATATACACACACACTTACATGCACGCACATTTAAATTAAATATATGTTCTTATCTTTTAGAATCTGTTGATCTAGGCAACGAGGCCTTCAGCTCTCTGCAGCAGAAAGCTTGTTCCTTCCATTGCAGAGAAGTTGGAGGCCTCCATGTCATGTGGTGAGGGTGGGGCTATGACTGCAAAAAGAAATAGTCTTTTTTTGAAGTTACTCTTCTTTGCTTAAAAGCATTATTTCCAAAAGGAAATAATGTCTTCATAAAGGCAGAGTGACTTAAAAAAGAAATGTTTCATACCGACAATCCCCTCAATGGAGTGGGGCTAATTCAGTAGGAGAGGTATCTGAGAAGTAGGCAAGAGTAGAAAGGGGAAGGGGACAGGTGGTGAACAGAAGGAGGATGCAGAAGGATAGAGGGGAGGATTGTGAGAGTATCAAGTATTCCAAAGCTTTTAGAGGAAAAGTAATGAGAAACAATTTGCAAAGAGGGAGGAGACAATGGATATTGGCTTGGGAGATGTGAGAAAAGTTTAGATGATAGATGAATATTTGTGGGGGAGATTAAATAAGGAGATTTGGCTCATGAAATTAGAGAATTTGTCAGACTCCAGGGCAGTGGAGAGAGCAGCAAGGGAATTACTGCATGCTTGGAGCGGGTCTGAGATCTGCACCAGGGTCTTAGTTCATGGCAAATGTTTGCTTTTAGGGCCTGGAACTCAAAAGTGATCCAGGGCTAAAAGTGAAGGCGGGATAGTGTGCATGTGCGTGCAGAATAATCTTGGCCGAAGGGAGTCATAAATACATATTGAAAGTCACACAACCAGTTAAAAGAAGATGCATGAACAGAGAAGGGAGGGAGACATGAGAGGGTTCTATGTGAAATTTCCAAATATTGAAGGTCACACAGAAGCTGATATTGGTGCAGCCTTCAATATTCTGAAATGTGACTATTTCCCCTGCCTCCCCCTCTCTAACAACCTACCCATGCCCTACCTCTTTCACTCGGTGGGGGGGTCAACCCCAGAATCCCCTTTTGCTTCCCTGCACTTGTTAACATCACTACCTGGCCCTCGGCCCCCTCACAGGCATATATGCACATAAGCACCAACACACACCTATACACATGCACTTACCCGCTGCATCCATGGCTCCCGTCCTCTGTGCCTTTCAGCCCCTGTGCACACTCGTGTGTGACAGGGGTGTGTCAATTTGCTTTAGAAAGTCCGCTCGGGGTGTTCTCAGAGTGGTCTTTCTAAAGCAAATTGATTTTCGGTCAAGTGAAAAATGGATTTTCACTTGATACCCATGAGAGATGTCCTCACATTATCAAGGTAAGGGGCAAGAGAGGCCTGCTTGAATTTCCGTTTGGTCATTGAAGTGGGCAGAGGAGGAGGAGTACAGGGTGGAGGGACTCAGACATTAAAGTGAACAATAGCATGAACAGAGTGGGAGTGGTTAATGGAGAAGTTAGAGAGGGAAAGAGTATTAGAGAGGAAGACAAGTGCAACTAAATTCCCACCACAGGTTGATCATGGAGGGAGACAATTATGTGGTCAGATAGCAGGAAGGTAAGGTGAAGGTGGGTGGCTGTGGTGGGCCTGAGAAGGTTAAAGTCCCCCAACATGGTAATGGGGATGTTGGTGGGAAGTGACACAAGGAGAAGGTTCAGTTCAGGAAGGATGGAGCTGAGAGGACCAGGGGTATGATAGAGAGAGCCAGAACAGTGAGAGGAGAAGAAGAGGGGGATTGAAGAGTAACATTTTCAAAGAGGAGGGGAAGGTGTTGCTAAGGAACCCCATTTCACCACCTTTCCCAACAGGTTGTGGATAGTGGGAGAAGGTAGCAGAGTGAGTGTGAAGAGCCGCTAGTGTAGCAGGGTCATGAGGGGAGAGCCAGGTTTCCTGTGTTCTCAAGAAGTAAAGCTGAGGATGATACAAGTCGAAGTGGACAGGGATGTAGGAGGACTTGTGCAAAAGGGTTGCACATTCCAAAGACCAGGTGAAAGAATGATAGGTGGTGGGGGTGAGGCGCAGGTGTTGTGCAATAGGCAAGGGCGATAGATGATGAGGTTGGAGATCTTGAGAGAACACAAGCATTGGGTTTGAGGGGTGTGGGTGCAGGGGTGGAGGAGGCAGATATGAGTGGTGGGGTAGAAGTTATCCCAAGTTGTAGCTGAAGGCTTTTAAAAAAGGGAAGGAGAAGAGTGAAAACAAGGAGGAAGGCAGAAAAGTAAAGGTGCAGGAGAGGAGTAAATGAAGTATGAAAGTGAAGACAGTGGAGGCAAAGCCCAAGAGGGAAAGGGAGAGCTTATGTGGGTGAGCAGCAAGGGACGGGATAAAGGTTGGCTAAGAAGGAGCTGGCATAAGTTCTGAGTTGGGCTAGAATGGGTCTGCAGGCAACCAAAAGATAGCAAACCCAGAGCAGGGATTACCCTTGGTCATTCAAGGTAAGGACAGTTCTAACCGGCAGAAGTCAAGCAAAAATCAAGTTAAGCAACATCCTGATTCGAGCATGGATGCTGGCTAGGGGCTCTTTCCGGCCCTGCCAGGTTCAAGAAGGGAGTTTCCCTTTGATGCTGTTGGTCCTTAGCTGTGGATTGTAACAGTTTATTGAGAGACCACCCTCAACGCGCGAGTTCCTTCCCTTCCTACTCAAGGTGTCATGCAACAAAATATTTAACTGATTCTTTTCTTCAGCCCTACTTCAGACGCATATCATGCCCCTTGGATCCCTCTCTCCTGACCTAACTATGAGCGAAGAACCAGGCCGGTGTACGGGAAATATATTGGTATCTATTTGAATAAAAGTAATAGAAATTAGCACTTTATCCATGGCACAACACAATCAACTTGTCTCAGCATTAATACATCATAAAAGCGAGTTGAAAACAATACCATCACAATTCGTCACTTTCTGCAAATTTCACTTACGAAAATAATTACACTGATCAATAGTGAAAGCAATTATCATGTAGTGTTGTACGATTTTGATTTTCCTGCGAGTTTAAAGGCTAGCAGTAGGATTTCAAGATTGGTACAAATACATGTGGCAATTATGATTTTGCCCACACGTTTGGTTTAAAATAAACACAGGATGATTTAGTTGTTTGTTTTTCAGACCCCCCCTTATTTTGGTCTGTGTAGGGGAAGTAAGACAGAAACATTGGAATGATTTGGGGAATTTGGGATTTCAGCCCCCCCTCCACTGAAAGGCCTGTGTTGGGGAAGCTGGATAAGGTTGGGCTGATTTAAGAACAACACCACCACCCTTCCTTAAAGAAGTTGGGGTCAGCTGGACAAAATAATTAAACAATTAATTTATAGGGTATATTTTTCAGTGTACACTGTGAAGTGAGCTGTGTTAATTTTTCCAATTTTAACAGAATTCACCCCGTAGTGTTCTGCTAAATGGGGAATTAATTCAATAAATATGTTTAGTCAACTAGGATAAGGATCTGCACAGTCCCCCCACACCCCATAAAGTATTCAAGGCAAGTAGACCTCCCCACCTTTTGGTTTCCCAGGGCTCAGTTCTACTTACATGGAAAGCCTCTGTTTAAGATTCAGGAAAACCAGTTGCATCTCAGGATTGGCCTGAAAGATAGGGCAAGGGTCTGGTCACTCCACTCTCAAAGATGGCCTCCCGCTCTCCACCATAGGAACCGGTCAGCTTTGAGACTTTCCTAGAAATAGACAGCTCCACCCAGATGCACTCTCAGCAATCTCCTTTGGTGTTTCCTTACAGATGTCAGATGGTAGGTTTCAGCAGCCTTCCTGGTGGTCTGTCTCTTGTCTTTCTGTCTGTCTCCTGTTCCTGTGTGTCCCATCCTTCTAGTGCAGTCCCCCTTATATAGCAGCAATGACACCACCAATTTTACAATCTTGGGGAAGTACCCCACAATAATTCCCGCAACTAAGATTGGACAGTTACCTTTCTCTCTCCTCCCAAACCCAGCTTCCAAGTCAGGATTGGTTTAGAGGTCTGGAGCAACATATGGCAATTTCCATTTGTAATCACCATTTTTTCTCCTTTCAAGTTTTGGAAAAAAATGTGTTATGTATCACAACTTCATAATTTTACTAGCAACTGCATATGATACATATTTTCTGATTCAGCTAATTATGTGGAATTAGATAAGCCGACCACCAGGTCTGTACCATGTAGCCCCGCCATGTGGCACATTTCTGCCATTTCCATAAAAAGCATAACAGCTATGAATATATAAGTCATCACCCATATCCTTAATTTTATTCTCCACCTGCTCACCAACTCTCACATTTGGAACATGTTTATATCAGCCAGAAACCTAGTTTAACTGGCCACAGCAGTTCCCTGGGTCGCAGGTGGAGGAATTTTACATCACTACAATCGCCTGGAAATTACATATAAAATGGTACATAAATAAAATCAGTACGGCTTTTGGTTACTGAGAAAAAGGCCTAATTGATAATAGTCCTTTTAAACTAATTGCGAATCTTCATGGGGAAAAATGGCCATTCTACTGCCATCCAGCTATTTGTTTTCACTGGGTTAGCCTGTACCCAGAGTTTTTTTTATCAGTCTCTTTGTGTTGGAAGCTTGCTTTTGAAGTTGTTACTCCCATTTTCACACATATTAGTCATGTTCCAGCCAAGAGGAACATCTCCTGCAGTCAATGCCTTCAGAGCCAGCAGGTCTGGAGAGCACTGGTTTTCTACACCTTTAGCAGTACACTTTATTGCAGTTGGTAATTAGATGGGCTGACATTTTTCCATGAAAACAGAATGGCTTTTCAAATGTTACTGTTGTTTTGTATGTGAAACATAATATAGATTGCTTTTTGTCAACCCGCACATCATGTTTTTTCCCTGTCATTTTTCTGTGAGCAGTAATACATTTTCCCATTTAAACTGCTTTTATTTGCACACAACTGTGCAAGCCGTTTTTGTGTCACTGTTTAAAAATCATGTTTTCCATGTGACAGGGATCTTTGATTCCTCTGTCTTCATTAAATTAAAATGTTGCTTTTCCTTTGATAATGACAGGTAGGCCCCTTTTCAACATGGCTCTTCAATTTTACTTGAGAAAATAAATAAAGGCCATGCCGTATTTGTTTCAGTGTTTAAAATCCTGCTGTTCATATGAAAGGGACTTCTGTTTGGGGCCTTAGAACGCCCCCCACATGCCCCACCCTGTTCTTCCATGACTCTTAGTTGGGGAAGAGCAGGGCAGAGTGGGGCTTCTTTAGGAGTAATGTCCTTCATTAGGAAGTGGGCACTCCAGTCTCCTCTTGCATCTCTGGGTTGGGGGTATGGCATGCCACCCCCTTTTCTTCCTTCTTTTGGGCGTGGGCACTCCAGCCTCTCCTCCCATCTTTGGGTTGGAGGGTATGGCACGGCACCCCCTTTCTTCCTTTATTTCCATGTCCATGGGTTTCTCACCGGACTCCAGTCTCACCTCTAGGCTGGAAGGTAAGGAGGTTAGTGCTCTAATAAAAGATAGATAAAATGAAAAAGAGTTCAGTACTTTTTAAAAACAAATTTCCCCAGAGGATTAACATAGAATTTACAACCACAACAACATATATTTTTTTCTTCATTTGTACGATAAGACCAACTACATTACTCCCTGTTATATACACATTTATCTTAGTTTCCATCCGATTATTCATCCTTTCTTTTCATATTCAGATGGTTCCTCTGCTTGACTTTCATTTGGGTCTTCAATCAGTTGTAAAGCGTGTCTGGGGTGACAGCTTTTCAACTGATTGATGTGGAGCCATTTTTCTTTGGTCTGTTCTCCTTTTGGGATGCAGATCTTGTAAGCAACAGGTGATATTTCATCTACAATTTCAAAGGCAACACGCCAAGATGGGAGACATTTCTGCTCCTTTGCCTGATTCCTTTGAAAACTTTACAAGTAAACCTTGTCACCTACTTCATACTTTTTGTTGTTGGTTTTTAGATCATTGTAGGTCTTCATTCCTTCAGCCGACTTTTCTAAATTGCACTGAGAATAAGAAAAAGCATGCTAGAGGTACTTTAAATTTTCAATGTACACATGTGTAGCGGACACATTTATCAGTGCCCGCTCCTGAGTCCTATAGGTCAGATATTGCAGTAACACAATTTTTCGTCTTGTCATGAGCTCAAATGGAGACATCTTTGTTGCAGAAGATGGTGTAGACCTAATAGCCATCAGGACAAGCGGCAAACAGATGACCCAACTGGGCCCAGAGTCTGCCACAAACTTCTTTAAGGCTCTAAATTGTGTGAAGCAATGACAAATTTGACAGGCACAACAGGCTCAAGCTCTATGCCCTGGCTGCAATTTGTGAAGAGTGGCTTAAAGAAATTGGGAATGGGGCTTCTCTGGACAAGCCTGGAGATTTTATCCCAGAGGGGCAAGGCTGTGCTAAGGATTAAGTGCCATGATGCTATGCTTAATCAGATGAAAACTTCACATGTGAGGCTCTAAGAACTGGGGCGCCCCACATAATTCTGAATCAGGACTATGGCTGAGAACCATACCTTGACTGGGTAGCTCCTGCTTACGCTCTGTGCTTATATATTCAATTAGAGACCAGCACTCTTAAACTGGCAAGTTATATGGTAGTGTGGTCCTCTGGACCAGAGTTGGACTGTAAGGTTTGAGGCAACACTGAGAAGACAGTCATGCATTTTTTACTATTTGGCCCAGGCTATTTTTGGTTGAGAAGGTTTTACTTGCACCCAGTGCTATGCCTAAAGGGTGTCAGATTGACTACTGGGGCAGTGAACCTGTGTAAGAACTCCACATACCTGAATTTGTTTTGCTATATCACAGAATTTGTACACAAAGCATGGCTGCATAGGGCAAAATATTGACTATTGACTATGCAATGGGACTGGGTGGATAAACTTTTTGTCTCGTAAGTGATTAATTCTGCATTATCCTGGATTATGGATTTTACTAACTGCTATTTTTACCCATTTTGACAACTGTGATTTGCTGAATTTGAATATGAAGATATTTATGTGATTGTTTTTATGCTTTATGTTATTTTTGGCGAATAAACCTATGCTTAGCACTTCTTTAAGATACTCACAATTGTTGTGTTGTATCTCTCTACCCTCCTAGTTGAGGCCAGGTGGTAGGCAATTTGGAGTTTTCTTTTTACCCCTAGAATCTCCCACATCTTCCCCATCACCTCATTGGTAAAATGGCTTCCTCGGTCCAACACAATCCTTTGCGGGAGGCCGAAACGAGAGAACATGTGGTTGATCATTAGTGCAGCAGCCGTCTCTGCCTTACAATTGGGGGCTGGAAGACATTCCACCCACTTTTTGAACAAGCAAGTCATAGTCAACATGTACTTGTTTCCTCTAGAGGAGTGAATCACTGGGCGGATGAAATCGACTTGCAAATCTAACCAAGGCAGTGTCATTACCTTTTCTGCAGGAGAGCTCTGTATGCAAGTGAACTGGGATGAAATTGAGCACACACCAGACACCCCTTTATGTAAGTGTCGAGGTCCTGGCCCATGTGTGGCCAGTAGGCAACCTTCCGCAGGACTTTCAATATCGTATGAAACCCCTATTGCCAGCAGTGGCCACATCATGGGCATGGTTCAACATCAGACCTCAGAATGAGGTAGGTACCACCCACTGGTCACAGCCATATAGGGTTCTCCTTACCAACAAATAGTCTTGGAGCTGGAACATCTTGGTAAACCTCATCAACACCCGGAATTCCTTTTTACCAGTATAAGCCGACTCTGTTAGTGGAAAGCTTACCGGGTCTTCAATCTGTCGATGCAATTTCCTAATGATCGTGTCCTCTTTCTGTGCAGTGATCAAATCTACATCTAGACTATCTTTACTCTACTGGGCTGTTGAGAGTTCACTGTTAGCCCAAGTTTGTTACCTGGTAACAGCTGCCATTTAGATTTCAGCCAGCAGGGATTCCGTTTCAATGAAATCCCCCCTGCAGAGCTCTGGTTTTCACTAGCTTGTCAGCCAGGTAATTCCCAGTCTTATCTGGCCCCTCTATTTTGAAATGTCCTCTTACCTTCTTCCAATAGATGGTCATCTCATTGGAGGTCACCAGATCGTCGATTGACTGGATCAGTTAGGCATGCATTAGGAATTTGTTGTTGGACAAAGTACACCTTGATTCTTTCAGTTAATCAGGTGCTCCACAAACCCATTCCTGACATAATCAAAGTCAGTGATTATGACCAGTTCATTGAGTTGGTGGTGCACTGCAGTGAGGATGGATTGATAAACGGCCATCAACTCTGCAACCTGACTAATTCGGGGTCCTATTTCATGAACAGCAGAGGGTTCCGGGGTATCATTTACCCAGGCATTCCCAATGCCAGCCACCAGTTCTTTTACCTGTTGCTAACAACAAGGTAGGGGCACCCATTCACATAAACCGTGGGTATCCCCTGACACGTATCTTCTTTATAGACCTTGTGTGGGGAAGTTAAGGACGCCTCAATGTTGTTGTTGGTCATTAGACTTTCGTCCTTGAGACAATTTTCTTGAGCACAATCACACAACTCTGCCAACCCTTGTGCTAGGGGACTATTCTTGTTTTGGCCATATCTGACCTCCACAGGAAAGCCTTGCATGGACAGAATCCAGGAAGTAATTCTGCAATTACTAATGTTCCCCGGCCATATTCTGTCACTTTGTAGATATTGCAAGGGTTGGTGAGGAGTCTCGACAATGATGTGCTCCCCCTTTATGAATGGGCGGTAATTTTTTGCAATGCCCTCACCATTGCCAGGAGTGCCTTCTCGCAGTCAGTGGCCTCATTTTGAGTATGCTGGGCCGGTAACAACATTGCCGGTGAGCCTACCAACACCATTGTTACGGGACCAACATAGTACGACTCTGCTGGCAGGTGCTGTCCCGCCCGCCAGGGTCAGACCTGGAATGCGGAATGGCACCTGCCAGCAGAGTTGCACAGAAGCACCGGCACCATTATTAACGGTGCCGGTGTTTCCGTGGTCCCCATTCGCATTGAGTCCTGTTGGACTCAAATGGGAATGAGGATTAACATTTACCGGTGCCTGACTTCCCGGAACGCTAGGGTCGTAATCCCCCGGTGATTTCAGCAAGCCACAAGCTGGTAAATATTGCAAGTCCGGCGGCAAACCATTGATAGCACCAGCAGGGTTACCGCCAGACTTGTAATGAGGCCCATTCAATTTTTCCTTCACAGAGGACAAAGTCTTGCTCGCGTATGAGATGACTTTGTTGACCGTGTCATGCTTTTGATACGATACCGCTGGTAGGCAAGTATCTGTGAACCCTGTCTCCAAGAAGAACTCCTTGTTCTTTATGGGTAAGCCCAACAAAGAGCCTGGGAAAGGCTTATTTTCAGTTGTTTAACTGCCTCAGATTGTTCTGGACCACATTTCCACTTGACTGCAGCCTTTAATCAATGGACCAAGTGTTGAGTGACCTCTGCGAGTCTTCAATGAACTTTTGACTATAATTAGTCTAAGAAGGCTTCTTAATTCTCACAGAGTGGTAAGGTCTTTTAATTTCAATAAGGCTTTCACCTTCTTCACCTGGGGATTAAGCCCCTCAGGGGTGATCTTGTGCCCTAAGAAGTTCACTCAGGTCTATCACCACTGTGCCTTCTGAAAGGACAGTTTTGCACCAGCTTTCTGCAACTGAGTTAGAACATAGCAGATTTCTGCTATATGTTCCTCCACAGTTGAGCTCTTATTCAAAACATCATCCTGTTAAGCGGCTTCACTTCAACACTACAGCTAAGTCAATGCATAGTCTGAGATGCTGAGGGAAACCCTTATGGATATATTTCTAGGTCCAGTTCATGTACTCTGGATGACACCGTTAACAACCCTCTCTTAGAATCCCCCTGACCCCACTGAGCCAAGAAGTAGGTCTGTTTTGCAAATTTAAAAGGTTTATTTGGAAGCGTAAACAATATATATATATATATATATATATATATATATATATATATATATATATATATATATATATATATATATATATCACACTTCTATAAATAAATTGATAATGGATATTACACTTGTGAATATGAGCAGTAATCAGCAAGAGGTAACTTATGAATAGGAACAGAAGAATAAGGTGGGAAAGAATGCTTTATATAGTTCAAGGAAACGCAATGATGAATGAAATGCAGTACAGAAAATAACTTGATATGGCTTCAACAAAAGACAATGTAATCACTTTTCCCCTAGTGGCAATTCACCCCCCCCTATATGCAATGCAAGGAGATGGAAGTAACACACACAGTCTTCGGGAATACAATCAAATACAATACGGAATTCAGTTCCCCCCCCCCAGCAAGCTTAGAGGAAACAGGCAGAAGTTTGAAACACAGGCCCAAAATGCTTTTAAATGTGATGGCAATGGATGGGAAAATGTGCTAACTGATTTTAATTCCCTCTAGAGATTCAGGGTGAGTGAGAGATGCTTGTTGGCATTAGTTCGGGCTCACTTTAGCAATGCTCTATGTGTTATCACCAGGTTGCAAACAGATTTTTAACAAAGGAAAGAATGGAGCTGCTATTTTGACAAGTGGAGAAATTGAGCTAAATCGCAAATCGCGGTAAATTTCGCGAGTGCGTAAATTGCGATGGCGGAAAAAGTATAGGGAGTAGGAAGTCGGTTCTAGGTTCGTTGGAAAGCCTAGAATCACAGCTTTAAAATGAAAGTTAAACCAAACGGTTCAAGAGATACGGATGATTTAATAAAGGTAGATTTTCGGATTTAAAGTAAAACTCAAAATGACAGGTGACAGTTTGCAGCTTTAGAATGACAGATGACAGCTTGCAGCTTTAGAATGACAGATGACAGGATTACTAGGAGGCTGTTCTAATTAGGTTAAAATAGTTTGGATTAGATTATTTTAACTAAGAGATTGGGTTCTGCACAGTTCTGGCGGATACTCACTCCTAATTTTGAAATGAATGGGCCTCGTCACGGATCTGGTCAACACGTCCAGCGGTGGTTCTCTCTGCTCGGCGGGTCAATCAGGCACCGGTTCTGCTCACAGCAATCTGGATCTCTGGTTCTGCTCACAGCGGTCTGGGTCTGGTCTGCGGTTCCGGCACAAGTTCTTGGCAAAGAATTCAAACAGCTCGCCCGGCTGTTGAATAGTTTGGTTAGGTTTGCTGGATTCTGAAGGCCTGCTGAGAATACTTTTGCTTGCAGTGGGCCTTCTTGGTTCAAAGTTCTGTAGTCTCTGTTTAGCTTGGAAGTCTAAGTGTTGGATCTCTGGATGTGAAGTCGAGTCGACGGTCAGCATGCTCCGCAGCAAATGGAATTGAATGTCTCTACCTGTCCCAGCAGTCTCTTTTTATGTGTTTTGGAAGTTGGTGTGTGCGTGGTATAACTGAGCCTGCCCTTCTCTACTTGTCATTGGTCCAATTCTCCCCTCTCCCATGATTGGGGGAAGGAAATTGATTGTCATCATGATGAGGTCTGTTTATGGGTCAGAGGATCCTCCCCTGGTCAATTTGCCCACAAATCTATATTTGATTCAAATACATATTTCCCAGATACACAATTTGTTACATGTACACATTATATATTCCTTATGGTCCATGCTTGTCCGCCTCTGATCTTCCTGGGGGCTTGCATTAAAAAATGACAACATTTTGTGCTTTTTGACTGGTTTACCAATATCGGACATTTACCAAAAATTACCCACATGTGCGCAAGGAGTATGGACATTAATTGATGAAGTGTCAGATTTTTAACATGCAGACATTTGGAGTAAGACCCTATTTTCCACTAGCAACCCCCCAGAATACACCACAGGGTCCTAACACCTCTTAAAACGTGCACAGAAAAATCACAAGAATAATGATATTACTTATATAATTCTGACAAGTCCGTACTATGAATTATCCATCTTTTTAACTTATGCCCTGGTCAAAAAGGGGTGTGGCTTCCCACATCACATGGTGGAATAACTGGTTTATCCACTTCCCCCAAGCTCAGCTGCTAGCAGAGGCACTTCTCCTCCCACTTCTCCCAAGAGGAAGCTATTTTACGACCCCTCCAATATAACATTTGCCTGAGCCCAGGACAGTGCATTGTTCTGTGTCTCTGCCCTAATCTAATCAGCAAGGGGTCATCTCCTCTTGGTGGGGCAACAGGATGCAGCCAGGCCTGGGAAGAGGGGCTGAGCAGGTTTCTCCTGTCGGGGGTAGTTGTCAGGCAGAATTCAGCTAAATGTCACTTTAGTTCCCAGTTTAAATCAAACTTACAATTTTTACATATACCTTAAATAATTACTTCCTTCAAGTCATTTCAGAATATAGTTTTACATAGTATCCACCTCTTAGCAAGTCTTTGCTTGGCCTGGTTTCGGTTCATTTGTTCAGTTTTACACAAAAGTCTGGTGGTTTTAAAACGCCGGCTTTGTGATAGTGGTGAGTATCGGTATTGCATCCATTTTTGGGATCTGTCTTGAATTACTGCATTTCAATAGAGTGGTCTTTTGCTTGATAGTATAGGACCCTTGCTTAACATTGTTTTGATGGCATCCTTACAGTAGAGTGGTGATGTGGAACCCCCCACCAGAAGGTTGTATCTTTGGAGTGGTCTTGTGCCAACTGCGCAGTTCTCCTGGATTCTGGCGTGAATGTGGGCAGCGACAGCTCATCCCCACATCCACCCAGTCTATTGATTTAGTTTGTTCTAGGATAGAATAATGGGCGGCGACAGCTCATCCACACATCTACCCAGTCTAAGGATTCAACATGGGTCAAAACCCTTGACAATCCACATAGGCCAGGTTTCCCCTTTAGCTCAAATCGGACATTGCCTTATGTAGGAAGATGTTGAACTCATTGCCGGAGTTTATGTATCCAACGGGGGTTTGGGTCCATGTGTACTGCTGCCCCCCGAAGTTAAAGGCAAGCTTGTACTGAGCTTCCCTAGTCAAAGGTAAAGTCCAGTAAACGTTGGTCTGGTCAATGATGGTGTACACCTTTGACCCTTGCATCTGGGCCAGTCCCTGATCGATGTAGGGAAAGGGCCATCTTGACACGTGGACCCGTTTGCTCAAATCCCTCAGGTTTCACATAGTCTCTATTGGCTGTTTGGTTTGAGGATCCCCAGTACCAGGTTGTTGAAGGCACTGTGGATCGGACAAATTATCCCATGGGATTCTAAATTCTTAATAATCTCTGTGAGTGACTCTGTGGATGAGAGAGGTAACTGATATAGCTTCACAAATACTGGATGTTTATATAAAGGAGATAGGAATGAAAAATGTACTCAATGATTTGACCGTGCACCATAGGATCCCAGATTACCCGGCACACTAAGTCTGTAAAAAATACTGTATGCTACAATGTATCAAAAATAATATATACATTTATTCAGAACAAAGTAAGTTCAAGTAAAAACATAAATCGACCCAAAAACATCAAAACACAGTGGAACAAAAAACCTAATACCTAGACATATCATCTGAACATACTCCTAACACTTATCAACACAATAGACACTCTGATAAAACAAATGTGTTTTAGCAGAATGTCTATTATGTTGTTAAGTGTTAGGAGTTTGTTCAGACGATATGTCTAGGTATTAGGTTTTTTGTTCCACTGTGTTTTGATGTTTTTGGGTAGATTTATGTTTTCACTTGAACTTACTTTTTTTCTGAATAAATGTATATATTATTTTGATACATTGTAGCATACAGCCTATTTTTTACGGACTTAGTGTGCCAGGTAATCTGGGATCCTATGGTGCATGGTCAAGTCATTGAGTACATTTTTCATTTCTATCTCCTTTATATAAACATATAGATTTCCCCTGCCGGTGGAGATAGTATTCTTTTTTGTGTATGGTAGGGGTATTATATGCCTATTTATAACACAGTTCACAAATAACGGAGCCATCTCAGGGTAGATGGGAATGGTGGTTGAATGAATGGATGTGTGTCCACAGTCATGTGAGTCCACTGAAAAAAAAATCTTGGAATTCCAGGAAGACCTGTTTTAGCTTTTGTCTTTGCTCCTCAGCCTCACAGGTATCAGCAAGATCAATCTTTTCCTTGGCCATCTCTTTGAAACCTGAGAAGATCTCAAGCTTGGCTTTCAGCTGTATCGTCCAGTTGGGTAGAGAGATCTCTTTTGATGGAGTTGACCTGGACAGAGGATTCTAGGTAGTGGTCCTTGACTCTGAACACTACCCCCTCCCTCCTAATGTCACAGGTCACCTCTTCCACACTGTAGGGGCAGGAAGAGTACACCAGGAAATTCCCCCCCCATGCCTAGTAAAAATCTTTTCTGCAGGGAACAGTTGAAACAGTCGCATGGGATTTGTCCCATGATTTTATTACCTAAATCAATCGAATATTGTTGTGCGTCAACCGCCATTCCAATAAAGATGTTTGCGCCCAAAGTGATACTTCGAGGGTTGCTGTTACCCACCAATATTTCAATGGTGTCGTGTTCTAGGTCTACTAGAGGTATCGGATTTAAATACAACCCTTGTTGTTCGAGATGGGATTTTAGATTTATATATTTGTCCTGATGTTTGAGGTTCTGTCCTCGCTTAATTTTGAGGGGAACAATAAATTGTCGCACCTTTCCTAGGATGGTAACCTCTTCTTGCACTTGAACATCAACCGCAGAAGGCAGCAATTGAGCTGACCGGAATGCTTTTTTAATGTTGTCAAAGCCCATGGGGTTACCCCCTGGTCGGGACAAGGCTTTACGATTAATTTGATCCAAATTGACTGCAAATCAATTGAGAATGTCACTTCCCAGATAAAAGGCGCAAGGGACATCTCTCACAACCCAACAATTATGGTCTATGCTTTTGTTGCCAAAGGACATTTTTAGCATACACCTGCTAGGCAGGAGATTTTTTGGAATTTGGACTTTCCAGACCCATTTCCCATTTGCTACTCAATTTAAATGTGGGTCTGATTTGATCTTTTGGGAGTTTCCTGAATAATTCTTCGCTGATGAAGCTCCTTTCATTATTCAGGCATACTCTGGCAAGGACTTGTGCCTCCCCCTCATTTAACTGAATGTCTGTCAGACTTTGAGCAGGTTCTTCCTTGTCTGGTTTCACAGGACTCACTGTTTCTTCTGATTTTGGACTGGAGGAACATTTTAGGGTGTCTTCCAGTGTAGATTGCCACTTAAAACTGAGAGGAAGGTGGATTTTCAAGAATGGAGAAGGGTTCCACCACCAGTTTGTTCTCCTAAAGAGATGACAGTGATGCCTGGGACTTGATTATTCTTGAAATGGAGCTCTACATTCTCAGAACGTTGGTCAATTATGTGACTGGTATCATTCATGTTTACATAATTGGTACTCATTTTTAATTTGGTAGAGCAGTTAGTCTGAGCCCAGAGTACCCTGTTTACAGAGTTGATCAGAGGTAATGACCGCCTCAGGAGATCATTCCCTAGTAAACAGGGTGTGACCTCTGGAGTCACAACTATCACCGGATGTTTCAGCCGGTGCTGTCCAATTTTTATGGCCAGATTTGCAGTGCCTTCGATGGAAATATTATTCCTGTTGAAATTTTGGAGTTGTCTGGGAAGTGGTGTGAGTGTAATTTGGTGACCCTTCCCAGTCCTGAGTGTAGTTAGTCAAAGGACCTTTTTGACAGGAGGTTGGCCTGGGATCCAATATCCACCAGAGCTGATAATTCACACTGACTCTGCACCCTGACCGGTGCATGAAATCGGCCTTCTTTCTCCTCCAAGGTGCAAATAAAGTGCGAGTTATTTCACAGTCCGGTGATCATATTCTTAATCATGAACTACGACACTGTGTGATCTTTGGCCATTTTCTGTGTCAGAGTTCCGGAATCTGTAAACGAAACTTTGCAACTCGCAGTGGGAGTTGTTGGGGAATCCCCCTTTTGCCTGTCTCCTTGGCTGTACGCCGTTATGTGGCAACAGTTCTCAGAACCTGTTTGGAGAAAGGACACTCCCTCTGTTTTACTTCTGTCTGGCTCACATGTTTGGGGTTGAATAGTGTCTGGTTCTGAGTCAGTCTTCATACTTATCCTGTACCACTCAGGGTCTTTTGGTACCCAATTTTCTTTGGAGGGGATTTCCCTGTTTTTGAAAGAGATGGTCTGCTTACCTGAATCCTCCAGGGATTCCTCTCTTTCAAAGGGGATAATCTGGAGTACCTCCAAGAAGTGAGTTCTTCTTTGGCCTCTCCTACTTACCCTTTGCTCTTTGGGTTCTTTTTTTTTAAAACATATTTTTATTAAGAGGGCAGTTCACAAGCACGGCATTAATTTATACACTGTCATTAACATACAAAGAGGGAGCATTCAAAAGTGAGACACCGCAGTATTCATATTATAAGTACAAAAAACGTCACTGGCAAGATAGGCAGATAACACAAATCAGGGTGTGTGTTCAGATGCTGTGTCCGAGTCTGAATCCAGGTCACAGAGATAGAAGCGCAGCAGTGACCAGATGTCATTGGGGCGAGAGGGCGATGGTACTGACAGTATAAATAATTCTTCATCATCATTTACCATACATAGTTCCTTCAGGAAGGAGGCCCTAGTCGGGGCATTGGGGGATTTCCAGTGTTTAAGAATACAACGTTTTGCGATGACGCATGATATATTGAATAGCCTCCTCGTAGTTTCCTTCACCTTCCCTATGTCGCCTAGGAGATATTTCAGGGGCGAGAGGTCTGCCGGAATGGCTGTGATGTCCTCGAGGAGCGTTGCCACTTCCCTCCAGAATTCAGCCACCCTGGGACACATCCAGTACATGTGATAAGACCCTGCAGCAGGGGAGTCGCATTTAGGGCAGGCGCCCGTACAAGTATTCATAAATTTAGCTACCCTGGAGGGGGAATAATGGAGTTGGTTCAGTACTTTAAATTGGATTAGACGTAGTCCAGAGTTCATAGACACCGATCGGGTTAGTTGACAGTACCGGGCCCAGCGGACCTCATCTATCTGGGTGCCTGTGTCTCGTTCCCAGACCTCTCTCATCATGTTACGTGATGGGGAGTGGACCTGAACCAGGGTGTATAGCATGGAGACCCCCTTGCCACAGCTATCCGTTGACACCATTGATCTAATACATTCATGGGAGTGGGGTTCTTGTGGGAATGTTGGCCATTTCGCCGAAAAGGCCGCCCTCATTCTGTAGTATTGGAGGTGTTTAAGTTGACCTCTGCCCACCACAGCAACGAAATCTGTGAGATCACAGAATTCCCCTTCAGGGAACATATCGCCCAGTGTAAAAAGCTTGTTAGGATCCCAGGATTGCTGGAGGGCCCGATCAAACGTGGGGGAGATGCCAGCGTCGTTGTATATACCGGGTCAAATGGGCATATGGGTTAAGGAGGACTGAACGTATGTCGTTAGGGCGGACTGAGTGTTTTTCAATAGGTATGTGTGGAGCGGTGTCCTTAGGATCAAACCAGTGTTTTACGAATTGTGCTTGTGCACATAAATAATATAACTCAAAGTCCGGTGCAGCAATGCCACCCTTAGCGAAAGGTTCCACCATTTTATCCCACCCCATCCTGGCCGTTTTCCCATTCCAAATGAACGAGGAAGCAAGAAAGTTTAATGAAAAAAGGTTTACCAGGTCAGAGAGGGATATTATTGAAATAATAGAGGAGCTTGGGGAGAACCACCATCTTTAGTAACGCCACCCTCCCGTATAGTGATAGTGGCAGGTTAGCTCACATCTGAAGCTTAGTCACCAGAGTTGACAGCAATTCCCCATGGTTGTGTGCGTATAGCAGGTCTTTGTCTCGAGCCACTAATATCCCCAGGTACCTTACCGTGGAGGGGGCAAAACGAAAACCCTCTATACCAGCCAGGTCCCCTGTGCCATCCGTAAGGGGGAATATTTCGGACTTAGGCACATTGATTTTGTATCCAGAATGTTCTGAGAATTCCTGTATGTCTGCCATGATGTGTTTTACGTTCTCGATGTGGTCTCGGACGTAAACAGGGTATCGTCCGCATAAAGCGAGATAATCTGAGGTCCAGACATCCTAAGCCCTCTATGTGCGTGGTGTTGGCGTATGAATTCCGCCATTGGTTCGATGGTTAAAGCAAAAAGTATGGGTGAAAAGGGGCATCCCTGTCTAGTCCCCCTGTATAGATGGAAAGCGGGGGAGAGAGTGGCGTTAGTCAAGACCTTAGCTGTCGGCTGTGTATATAACAAACGCACACAGTTGATATAGTAGCGACCCAGGCCAAACCGCTCCAACACCAAAAAAAGGTAGGTCCAGGACACCGAATCGAATGCTTTCTCGGCATCTAGTTCAATTACAGCCGCCTTGGCATCCGGGTCTAACTGTGCCATGACATTAAAGAGGCGCCTCAAATTTAGGGCAGTAGATCGGGCTGGAATAAAGCCCGCCTGGTCGGGGTGGACAAGGATTGACATGAACGGGAGGAGTCTAGTGGCCAGCACTTTTGCAAACATTTTTGCATCAGTGTTAATTAGGGATAAGGGTCTATAGGACGCCATGTCGTGTGCTGGTCTACGGGGTTTCAAAAGAACAGTAATGATTGCCTCCCTCATTGACTCCGGAAGCACCTGCCGGTCCATAGCCTCCTCCCATACCTTCAACAACAGCGGGGCCAATTCATCACTGAACTCTTTATATAGCTCCGCAGGTAGACCATCAGAGCCAGGGGAGCGACAAGGCCTTTATGGACTCAACAATCTCTTCCACAGTAATAGGACTATCTAGCGCCTCCCGGGTCGCACTGGTTAGTGTGGGAAGGTCAAGGTTGTCCAGATATCTGAACGTGTCTTCTTTATTTTTTTGATCATGATTGGAATAAAGAGTGGAGTAAAACTCCATGAATGCCGAGTTAATGTCCCATTCTCCATTCACCAGTGCGCCATCAGGGGCGTATATACTCGGGATCGGGTTGTGGTGCCTGTCAGATCTAAGCATGTTGGCGAGGAACCTCCCAGCCTTATTACTCTCCCCATACCGTCGTGCTCTGGCCGGTGCGGCCATGTACAGGACCTCTCTATGAGCTAGTTTATGGAACTCGTCCAGTGTTGTGTGCAGTTGAGCAAGGGTTTCCTTGTTCTGTGTAATACTGTATTCGGTCTGTAGTAAATCAAGCTTCGTCTCAGTAGAACCCAGCTCCTCCCGCACCGACTTCAACATACCTGTCGACTTCCCCAGGATATTACCCCTGACCCAGACCTTAAATGCATCCCATAGAGTCGCATAAGTCGGGACTGAACCCTCGTTTATTTCCAAAAATTCTGCGATCTCCACATGCAGCGACTCACATACATTGGGGTCTCTTAGGATTGTGGGTGGCATTCTCCATCTTCTCGCCGGGGGGAGGGCGTCCCTCAAATTTATATCTAGTGTAATCGGTGAGTGGTCAGAAAGGGCACGGGGGTGTATATCACATCTAGAGATAGCCTCGGCTAGGGATTGACTAATGATCCAGTAATCAATGCGCGAGTGGGAATCGTGCACCGACGAGTAGAAAGTATATTTCTTCTCCTTCGGGTGTAGTGCTCGCCATGCATCAAACATGCCCATCTGTTCCATCAATTGTTTAACCACTAGAGCCGCCCTAGCGGGGGCCCTAGGGGCCGTCGATGAGCGGTCCAGGGATTGATCTAGTATCATGTTGAGATCTCCATCCCAGACGACCCGCGCCTCCCCGAACGAGATTAACATATCTGCCAGGGTACTATAAAACTGTGGATCATCTAGATTAGGGCCATATGTGTTGATCAGGATCGTCTGGTGTCCCGCCAACTCCCCTACTACCAACACCTATCTTCCCTGTGGGTCTATTTTGCTGGACTGATATTTGAAACATAGTTTAGGGTGTATAAGGGTCAGCACTCCCCTGGATTGTGACGAGTAATCAGTGTAATACCTGTGGGGTCCCCATTTAGGCAAAAATTTAACATTGACCTGTCCAAGTGCATGCGTTTCCTGTATAAACAGTATTTGGGGGTTATGTCGCACCACATATGCTGAGATCTTTCTTGCCTTAACTGGGTTATTTAACCCCCGGATATTCCATGATAGGAGCCTGATGTCTAGTCCTTTATTGTCCCGTGTCATGTTCATACCACAAATCAAGTGGGAGCCCACCCTCTAGTCCCCCGTGCAAGGGAACCGAAGGACCTGCTATAGAACTGCTCTCAGGTTTAATCATAGCAACACTTAACGTACAATCCCCCAACAGAGCCGGCAAAACCGCTGGCCTAACCGTGCCAATTTCCCATCCCCACCCCCCACCCGCATCATCAACCCCAACTGGACGATGTACCCTTAGAACCATAACCTAGGATCACTCCTAGGGGGTATGAGCGACACTCACGCGGCCTCCAGCCCAAGAGATCTGCGAGGCCTCGTTAAACCAAACATTAACATTCAGGGCCGCCCAGTGGCCAACAGGCCGCAGCATTATAGTAGTGCAACATCAGGAGAACCACATCAACCCTCGGGGACTCTGGGCTCCGCCCCACCCCGGGGCGGCGGGGTACGACCCCCAGCCCGGTCCCGAGCTGGCAACGGGATGGAGGCCTCAACATACAACATGGCTTCCGTTGGATTCTCGAAAAAATGGGCCCGGCCGCCATGCTGTATCCTCATTTTCGCCAGATAAACAAGTGAATACGGGACCTGGCGCAGCCTTAGCTGCCTCTTGACGGGTTCATAAGATCTTCTTAGTGTTTGGACGTTCGTAGAAAAGTCTGGATATATGTGTATTCTGTTATTCTCGTATAGCAAGGTGCCCTTTACCCTGGCCGCTCGCAGGATAGCGTCCCTGTCCCTGTAGTTTAGGAGACGGGCGATTATCGTACGGGGCGGAGCGCCCGGTTTGGGCGGGGGTGCCGATGTACGGTGTGCTCGCTCAACCAGAAAGTGGGCCGAGAATGTATCCGGGCCCAGTAGTTCCTTCAGGAGGGTTTCTACTTGGCGCTCCATAGCTCGTTTACTGAAGGTTTCGGCCACCCCGACCAGCCTTATGTTATTTCTCCTTGAACGAGATTCCAAATCTTCACACTTATCAAGAGTTTTCCGGAGGTCCCCCTTCAGTTGGGCAATGTCACGGTCATGTTGCGCTATCGCCTCTTCGTTGGTGGCGATTCTACCTTCGGCCTCAGTGGTGCGGGTACTCTCCTTGTCCACCCTCGCCTTGAGGGAGCTAATTGTTGCCCCAATGTCATTGAGTTTTGTATTCACCGCCAAGAAGCCACCCTGGACCATGGCCATCAGTCTATCTACCCTCTCCTCCATTGGCAGCTCGGGCGAGCCAGCTGCCCGCTGCGTTGGCGGATCTGCGGACCCACCGGGCTGAGCACTTGCAAAGGAGTCCATTGGACCGGTTTTCCTGGAGCGCGCTCCCTTCAGATCGTGGCGGCCCATATGCAATAGGGAGCGAGCCGGGGTCTCCACTACCTCCAGTGTTTCCTGTGTCCGCGTGTTGTAGAGGCGTTTATAGGGTGTTTATCTCAATAGCCGTTTCAGGGGGGTGAGTCCAACGAAGCCGCAGTGGGAACCAACCAGGCAAGGTCGCAGTGGCCCTTATAGGGGGGAGTTACGGATAGGTGACTACGGGGTCAACAGTACACTGCATGCCGATGTGTGTAACCGCCAAGTTCAGGCATACGGATAATATTGTGTCGCGTAGTCCAACGCCCCAGCCGCCTAGGCCCAGGCCCGCACCAGGGACGCAGGGAGTCTCGCTATGTGTGTGGCGGGCCCCGTAGACCCAGGATTATTGTCCGGGGGGGACCTCCCCGAGTGCGTCCACACCCTCCAGTGCCAGTCCCCAGTTGAGGACGGTCTTCCCTCCGTCAGCCACCACACCGGACCTACTTGTGGCGGGAGTCGTCCAGCCAGACCCCGCAGATGTCGTCGGAGGGCGTCCTCCACGGGCTTCGCGCAGGCTCAGGAAAAGCAGGGGAGACGCACGGGCGATCCGACAGTCGCCCCCGTCAGATCCCCGGTCCACAGAATCAAGACACCAGCAGGGAGCCTCCGCGTCCACCAGGTCTAGGCGGGCCACACGCGGACAGGATGTCTATTCGTACGCGGCCCCTCCCCCCGCGGCTCCGGATGGGTAGTGCGCAGAGCCCGCAGGCGGCCAGCGACGCGGCCACAAGCCGCCGGATTTTATGGGCGGTGTATCTACCTCACGGTCCGGTGCCCAAGCCCCAGTTTTTGCTGAGTGGGGGCCGCGACCGTCCGCCACACAATGGCGTGTTGATCGTGCTGCTAGGGCGGCGCTGAGCAAGGATGGTCGGTCTTCAGGATTGATCGAAGCCGGAGCTCACGGGCTAGTCGGCCATCTTGTCGTGCGCTAGCCACGCCCCCTGCTCTTCAGGTTCTAACATTTTGGCGGTAGAAGATACTCTTTCAGGCTTAGAGGTTTTTAGGGGTTCTGTTTGTGTGCGAAAGGAAGCTTCCTCCAGGGCTGGGCATCTCCCTTCACCCGAGCCCCCTCATCTGGAACCTGTGGTTTGTCAGAGGTTTCCTTCTGTCATTTCCCCCCTGGGTTCTCAGACCTGGGTGTTGAGGAATTCTGGGAAGCAGGGTTAGGTTGACAGTTGGACTGAGCCCTCAGCATGCACCCCAGATCATTGGTCAGTTGCTGGACCTGTCACTCCAGTTGCAAGAGCTTGTCTGGGTGGTGGGAGGTCTCACATCATACCTCTGTTGCTCCTGAAAGGGGTAACTGTCCCTTCTCCCGGAGTACCTCAGGTACTGGAAATTCCCCACACAATTTTCCATCTTGAATCTCCCTTCTCCGGGGATCAGGGATCTATTGTCTGGGAACCGGGGAGAGAGAGGAGGATTGTTTTATATGTTTTGATTTGGGGGATATCTGGGGAAAAAGTTCAGATTGGAAGGTGGAGTGATACTTTGCTCCTGAGGGAAGTTTGAAGGGAAGTTTCCTGGGGAAGTACTTACATAATAAGGTCCCGCCCTTGGACTGGGGGAGTGTATACATACCCCAGAATTGGTTTAGTACCTTTGTACCACGGACCTATATCGGTGGCAGGGTCAGAGTGATCATTGTTCTAGGCCCCTCCGTGACTACCATTTCATCGGGCCAGGTTGGGGCGTCCCTTCTGCTTTCCATTTTGCTTGTTGGCAGGGGGGTTACTTTTAGACAACCCATCTCCAGATCCAATGGAGGGGTCGTTTTTAACTCTGCCACCTTTGCAGCAGCAGGGTTGATAGTTGGTTTGGGGGTTTTGGTGACATTTCTACTCTCAGCAGGCTTTTGGACCTCATATATCCTGGTGACCTGTTCAATCACCCAATCCAGGGCCATATGCTTGGGAATGTCATGAACCAACTAAGCCATTATGTATTTGGGGAGAGCATGGAAATATGTAATTATGAACCGCCGGGAAGTCTGAGCAAATGTCTGCTTTAACTCCTGCACAAACTCCCTATGCACCTGATCTTCCCCACACTGCAAGTTATATCCAGCCTTACAGGCATTTGTGGGGTTCGGTGGATGTAAAAATGTTTTAATATAGCTGCATTATAAGTAGACCATTCATGATGATCCTGGTCCTCCAGTCCTCTAAAGAAACTGGAGTTTTCAGGTGAGAACGTCCATTTAGCAAATGCTATACCATGCACATCATACCTGACATGGAATGATGCGATCATTAGCTCATAATGTTCCAAGTTCTCCCAATACCAAATACTTGGCATTCTTGTGGTATAGGGTCAGGTAGCTCTTTATGGCCTTGATTTGTCTGATTGGGTCTTTGACAAAACAATTTCTTTGCTATCCCTGTATTTTTCTTCCTGTGTACCTGAGTCCATTCCCCTTCTGACTCAGTGCTGCTTCTAGTACTCCCTTCCCTGTCTGCTAGGCGTTCCCTATCTCTATGAGAATATCTCCAAGAACCACAGGGTCTAGACTCTTCTCGCCTGGGTAAAAGTGAACTCTTAGTGTCACTCACCTTGGAGTTCCGTTCAGGCCCAGGATAGAACCCAGTTTCCTCATCCCTCATACCAGGGAGTCTGGGGAATCCCCCCTTTCCCCTGAATATACATAGGTTTTTAGAATGCCCTTCCTAGGCTGCGGGTCTGGCTTTTCTCCTTCAGCAAAGTGGGAAAAGTGGTCTGTTTGTAATCGCATCTTCAGCCAATCTAACTCCCTGACTTTCCCATAATACGAGTTTTCATGAGTCTGAAGTACTTACAGTATTATTCCTTAATTCGCAGGACACACTGGTACGGCCACTTTCCCTTCTGTGTGGTAGAGATGAAAACTCATCAATATTAGACATGGATTGGCCTTCTTGATCAGCTGGGTAAATCTAACTGCCTCATGTCACCCTGTTCTTGATAGGTGGCATTCATGAGGTTGGTTCCCATTTGTGCATGAGAAGTTGTAAATGACTGGCATGAGGTCCCTGATGGGTAGGGCACCTCCCCTTGATCTGTGGGCCTTGAGCCGTATTATGATTGTCAGGGTGCTGTTCATACTCAAAGAGCTGGCTTTTTAATTCTGCCACTAAGGCCTTCCCTCCCCCCTTAAGGTGACACGCAACAAATTATTTAATTGATTATTTTCTTTATCCCTACTTAAGACGCATATCATGCCCCTTGGATTCCTCTCCCCTGAGCTAACAATGAGCCAAGAACCAGGCTGTTGTACAGGAATTATATTGGTATTTATTTAAATAAAAGTAATAGAAATTAGCACGAAAATATCAGACACCTTTTTATCCATGGCACAACACAAATAACTTCTCTCAGCATAAATATATCACAAAAGTGAGTTGAAATGAACACACTCACAATTCTTCACTTTCTGCAAATTTCACTTCAATAAATAATAATTACACTGATCAATAGTGAAAGCAATTATCATGTAGTGTTGTGCGATTTTGATTTTCCTGAGGGCTTAAAGCCTAACAGTAGGATTTCAAGATTGGTACAAATACATGTGGCAATTATGATTTCACCCACACTTTTGGTATAAAATAAACCCAGGGTGATTTAACGGTTTGTTTTTCAGCCCCCCCCTACTTTGGTCTTTGTTTGGGAACTCAGACAAAACAATTTGAATGATATGGGGACTTTGGGATGTCAGACCCCCCTCCACTGAAAGGACTGTGTTGGGGAAGCTGAATAATAAGGTTGGACTGATTTAAGAACAACAACACCCCTCTTATTTAAAGAAGTTCTGGTCAGCTGGACAAAAAGGATTACCCAATTAAATTAAAGGCTGGGAACTGGGCTTTGTTAATTTTGAATTTTAACAACATTCACCCCTTAGTGTTCCGCTAAATTGGGAAATAATACAATTAATATGTTTAGTCAACTAGGTTAAGGATCTACACAGGGTTGCCCCCGCCCACTATAAAGGGAAAGGATTTAAGGCCAGCAGACTCCCCCACCCTTTGGTTTCTCAGGGCTCGGTACTTCGTACATAGTTCAGGAAAGCCAGCTGCATCTCAGGACACTCTGGAAAGATAGGGCAGCGGTCTGGTTACTCCACTCTCAAAGGTGGCCTGCCACTCTCCACCATAGGAACCAGTCAGCTTTGAGACCTTCCTAGAAATAGACAGCTCCACCCAAACCGATCCTCAATATCTTCAGGACAAACTAAAACCTTATCATCCACCATGCACCCTAAGATCAAGCTCTGCCGGCCTCCTTGTGATACCAAAAAGCAACTCAGTCAGGTTAGGTGGATCATCATTCTCAGCGCTGGCCCCCACTCTGTGGAACTCACTTCCACCCCACATCCGTCTCACCGGGGACCTCCTGTCTTTCTGCAAATTACTGAAAACGTAGCACTTCCCCTAAAATCGACTCTTAACTCAAACAGCATAACAGCAACAAAAGACAAAAAAAAGACAAAAAAAAAAGAACTTGCCCAAGGCAGATCAATCAAAATTAACAATCCGGCATCGAAACCCGAGCGAGAAAAATCAAAAACAAAAACTGCTAATGTAAATGTAAACTAACGTAAATTATAACGGATAAACTGAATAGAAGGAGTGAAGTGGATGCAAGGAAAGAAGTGGATGAAAGGAAAGAAGCGGTTGAAAGGAAAGAAGTGGATGAAACTAATGAAGCTGACAAAATAAATGACGTGGAGGAGGAATAAAGTAGATACAGTGGGTGAAATGGATACCACTGATGAGAATTGGAATGGCTGGAATGGATAGAGTGGATGGAACCGACGGAGTGGATTGAACGGATGGAGTGGATGGAAGGGACGGAGTGCATGGAAGGGACGGAGTGCATGGAAGGGACGGAGTGCATGGAAGGGTCAGAGTGCATGGAAGGGTCAGAACGCATGGAAGGGTTGGAACGCATGGAAGGATCGGAATGCATGGAAGGGTCGGAGTGCATGGAATGCCAGGAGTGGACTGCAAGAATGAGCAGGACTGAAGTAGATGGAACAAATGGAATTGATGGAATGAAAGGAGTGGACGGAACGGATGGAGTAGAGCGAACGGATGGAATGGATGGAATGGATAGAGTGCATGGTATGAGAGTACATGGAATGGACGGAACAGATTGAGTCCATGGAACGGATGGAGTGCACAGGAAGGATGGAGTGCACTGGAAGGATGGAGTGCACAGGAAGGATGGAGTGCCTGGGAAGGATGGGGTGCACAGGAAGGATGAAGTCTATGTGACGAATAAAGTGCCTGGGACGGATGAAGTGCCTGGTATGGATGAAGGGCGTGGGACAGAGGAAGGGAGTGGGACAGATGAAGGGCATGGGACAGATGAAGGGCATGGAATGCATGAAGCACGTGGGACGAATGAAGTGCGTGGAACGGATGAAGTGGCTGGAACGACTATAGTGGGTGAAACGGATAAAGTGGGTGGAACGGATAAAGTGGGTGGAACGGATAAAGTGGGTGGAGCGGATGAAGTGGGTGGAATGGATGAAGCAGGTGAAACGGATGAAGCAGGTGGAACGGTTGAAGCGGACGGAACGGTTGAAGCGGGTGGAACAGATGAAACGAGTGAAACGGATGAAGTGAGTGGAACGGATGAAGTGAGTGGAACGGATGATGTGGGTGGAACGGATAATGTGGGTGGAACGGATGATGTGGGCAGAACAAATGAAGCGGGCGGAACGGTTGAAGCGGGCAGAACGGATGAAGCAGGTGGAACGGATGAAGCGGGCGGAACCGATGCAGCGGGTGGAACGGATGAAGCGGGTGGAACGGATGAGGCGGGTGGATCAAATGGAGTGGTTGGAGTGGATGGAATGGATAGAGTGCATGAAATGGATAGAGTGCATGGAACGGATAGAGTGCATGGAACGGATGGAGTGCATGGAATGGACGGAACAGATGGAGTGGATGGAACAGATGGAGTGGATGGAACAGATGGAACTGATGAAACAAATGGAGTGCATGAAATGGACAGAGTGCATGGGATGATCGAATACATGGAATGGATGGGACGGATGGAGTGCATGGGACAGTTGCAGTGCATGGGACGGATCGAGTGTATGGGACGGATCGAGTGCATGGGACGGATCGAGTGCATGGGAAGGACCGAGTGCACGAGATGGATTAAGTGGGTGGAATGGATGAAGTAGGTGGAACGGATGAAGTGGGTGAAACGGATGAAGTGGGTGGAACGGATGAAGTGGGTGGAACGGATGAAGTGGATGGAACGGATGAAGTAGGTGGAACAGATAAAGTGTAGGGATCAAATGGAATGCTCAGATCAGATGGAGTGGTTGGTTCGGACTGAGTGGATGGCTCAAATGGAAAGCATGTAGCGGACAGAACGCATGGCAAGGATAGAACGCATTGGACCGATCAAGTGCGTGGGATGGATGGAGTACGTTAGACGGATTGAGTGCGTGGGACTGATATATCACATCACCATGCCTACTCTCTCCTATATACTACCACTCAACTAGAACAGAGCGATACTATGACACATTCGGTATAGCTGTTCTCATACTAACATCCACCACATACTCCACATCATCCTATTAAATACAACTGGCTCAGCACACCCTTTAGCCTATGCGTCTCCTCAGGCCTAATGCAGCCAGAAATCAGTCTGGATATTAACTCACCAGAATGAACACATATTCCTGACCTTCCAACCACCGCACCTACTGCTAAGAAGCAGCTAACATGCAAGTGCCACACCAGCTGCATACATATCCGGTGCACCTACACACCTTATGACTCTCTCTCTATCTCTCTCTCTACTGACATGAACTACGGTTCCCAAGGGCGTTCAACCTACCAGCGCCTTGAGATCATACCAATGATCCATAAGGCGCTATACAAATGCAAAGTAACATAACATAACAGATGCACTCTCAGCAATCTCCTCTGGTGTTTCCTTACAGCTGTCATATGGTATGTTTCAGCAGCCTTCCTGATGGACTGTCTCTTGTCTGTCTGGCTGTCTCCTGTTCCTGTGTGTCCCTTCCTCCTAGTGCAGTCCTCCTTATATAGCAGCAACAACACCAATTTTATAATTTTGGGGAAGTACTGTGCAATAATTCCCACAATTAGGATTGGAAAGTTACCCTTCTCTCTCCTTCCAAACCCAGCCATTTGTTCTCCTTTCACATTTTTGGCAAAAACTAGTTATGTATTACAACTTCATAATTTTACTAGCAGCTGCCACAATATACACATTTTCTGATTCAGCTAATCAGGGGAATTAGATAAGCCGACCACCAGGTCTGTACCATGTAGCCCAGCCATGTGGCACATTTCTGCCATTTCCATAAAAATCATAACATTTATGAATGTGTAAGTTATTACCCATATGCCTAATTTTATTCTCCACCCGCTCACCAACTCTCACATTTGGAACATCATGTTCAGATCAGCCATAAACTTAGTTTAACTGGCCATTACAGTTCCCTGAGTCGCAGGTGGAGGAATTTTACATGACTACAATTGCCTGGAAATTACATAGATTTAAATCTGTATGGTTTATGATTGCTGAGTAAAAGGCCTACATGAAAATAGTCCTTCATGCGGGACAAATGGCCATTCGGCCATTTGTTTTTACTGGGTCAGCCTGCACCCAGAGTATGTTTTTATCAGTCTCTTTGTGTTGGAATCTTGCTCTTTGAAGTTGTTGCCCCCATTTTCACACATATTAGTCATGTTCCAGCCAAGGGGAAGTTCTCCTGCAGTCAATGTCTTCAGAGCCAGCAGGTCTGGAGAACACTGAATTCCGACACCTTTATCAGGACACTTTATTGCAGTTGGTAATTAGACAGACGATGTGACATCCAGGTTGGCAGAGGGGGATTTCTTTGTGAAGTGTTCCAGAGCCAGTAAAGGGGTTTGTCTTGGGCTGACATTTTTCCATGAAAACAAATCACTGGAGTTGTGTATGTGAAACATAATATGCATTTATTTTGTCAACCCGCACATCATGTCTTTTTCCTGACATTTTTCTGTAAGCAGTGATACATTTTTACATTTAAACTGCTTTTATTTGCACACACCTGTGCAAGCCGTTTTTGTGTCAATGTTTTAAAATCTTGTTTTCCATGTGACAGGGGTCTTTGATTCCTCCTTCTTCTGTAACTTAAAATGCTGCTTTTCCTTTGCTAATGACAGGTAGGCCCTTTTTCAAATGGCTCTTCGATTTTTTTTTTACTTGTAAAAAACAAAGGCCAAGCCATGTTTGTTTCAGTATTTAAAATCCTGCTGTTCATGTGAAAGGGACTTCTTTTTGGGGCCTTTGTATGCACGCCACGGGATGCCAGTTCTTGTGTTACATGGTGCTTGATTGATTGATAGGTGAATAAGTGTTCTTGTGAATCCTTCATTTAGCTTGTATGTTACTGATTTTTCAGGTTGCATTCCTATAGGGCAATCTAATTAATATTGTATTGTACTGCATGACATACATTCTGAAGGAATACATTAACTTTCAGCAAGCAGACATACAACCATTAATACATTAATCTAGTGCATGTATTATTATAATGCCAAACAACTGTCCATGAGTTTGCACGTGTACATTAAATATCGCCCAGGCACTGACTTCGCGTGTGACAGATGAAAGCAACATCACAAAATATGTAAATAATCTCTAATGAAATTTACCACATGTAAGCTTTTCTTCTACTTGTTCATTGGGAACATACCACAAATCTGAATGGCTTATACTGTTCCTGGAGTCCATGTACCCGGCCCTAATTGAAGAAGGGCCACCGGATGCACTTATGAACGCATTGTTTACCCCGTGGGTGAACCGCTGGCTTCTAAAAATGAATGTGTAGGCCACAGTGTCAAATCCTGGCTGGGCTAAGTCAGTCTTCCCTATTTCTGAGGTCGATAAATTAAGTAATGTTATGATACGTAATTTTATGATTTGCATAACTTTCAGAAAACCTTAAAAACCCAACTGTAATAGCGCCTCGATGCCCCCGGGCTGTTTGTGCGCTATATAAATATAAATAAAATAAATAAAATAATACTGCAGATTTCATTGGTTTGAGCGAAGATTAACACAAATATGAACCTAGTATCACCTATGATTTAGAGTGTTATGACACAGCTTTAAATGGGTGTCGCGAGCTGTACCGAGAAACACAGTGATGGTACAGTAGCACTGACAACAAAACCTTTCATTGCAGAAATAATGCTAATTCCTATTTGTACCTGAAACCACTCAGATCATTATAAGTAATTCAAAGTAAACTACATAGGCCGAGGATCTTCTTGGTCTGCAGCAGACAAAAGGATGCACTCATATTTGTACTCCTGGGATGTAGAGAGTGAGAACCTAGCGAGAAGCCAGGCTGTGCTTTGCACAATAGAATAAAGAGAGAGGGGGACAGGGAGACAGAGGGGTGGGTAGTGGTGCGAAGTACTATCGATATCGGAAGGTTACTGGGGGATGTGGTGTTACTTGAAGATCAGGGTCCTCAGTGCCTTCCTGAAGTGCAGGAGAGATGGGGCTAATGTGATGTGCGCTGGAATGCTATTTCATAAAATATTTCCATACTCCTAATTTTTTTAGTTTGTATCCCTGTTTAAAAGCAGACTCCATCCATATCACCTAACCCACACATTGCGCATCCAGCAAAAAAGCACGTCCACCAAGGTTTGCTTTGTTTGAACATTTTTTTTAGTATGTGTATGTGGTGACGCAGCCGGACTGTTTACATTTGCTAAAATGTGAGAGCGACACGCAAACCAGATGCCGTTTTAATTAGTTAGATAACAGTAGGCAGCAACCTCAATTGAAGTAGGAAATTAAACTACGGAAGCCGAACGGCATTCTTAAAGATTTTAAATGCGTGGTTTTTTTTTCAGTTCGAGCCTGGAAAAGAGAGGAAATCATTAACCACAAAAGGCGCTGAAGCAGTTTAATGATTTTTTCATTCCAAGAAGAAAAAAAAAATTAGGCGACCCTTTTAGGGTCGAAAATGAGTGGGACGTTTGATAAATACAACTTAGCCCCGTCCCAGCAGATCGGCTGATAGGACTATTAGTGAGGAAGGTCTATTAACTAATTGAGCTGTGAGGCTCCACAGACAGCTCCAGCTGGAGATCAAAGGCGCCCGGCTGCCGAGGCCGGGCCTGCTGCAGCCTCCGACCAGATGTTGCTGCTCCGGCTCTGTCGTGCTCGATAATTGTATGGTACTGCCGATTTTAGCCATATCTCCCGAACATGAAAGCCGGGTGCCCACTGAGACAGATCCGTGCACCCAGTTTACAGGCGTGTTTACTGTTAGCCCCTGAGATAAGCGGGCGCTTTAAACACCATTCATCTGCCTGCGTCTAAACTTCTGCCAGCTTCTAAACTAGATCCACAGAAAGTTTCACATGCTGTTTGTGCAAAAGGCGAAAAGCCATGCGTTTTCATTTTCAAACAACGTAACTCGCCCTTACCTCTGGTAATAATTATGAAAGTTGATTTTAGTTTAAATATTAAAAATAACATATCGCTGCCCAAAATAAATGGCAGGAAACGTGGCTGCTGCTGCTGAGCGCCACAGCACCCAGCGGTCTGGCCTGTGTGTTTGTGTGTGTTGCCCGAATGCCTGCTATAGGAATAATGTCATAACCAGGCCAAAGGCTTAAGTGGCTCTGGAGTGAGGGGGTTGTGAGCTAAATGTTTCCAGGAATTCTGAAGGCAGCGCTCACAACTGTTCCAAGAGTGCAGCAATGCCACTCACAGTGCGGTATCTGCCAACATTCTTATGCACAATATGTTTTCTTTGTGTTGTGGGAGGTGTGGAGACAGGAAGCCAGATATGAGCATTCATTTTTGCTCAGCTTTTGTTTGGCTCATTTAGACTCCATTAACCGTTGGCGTGGCTCTAGCCATGAATCCCCTGACTGCCACACCCCCAGTGCTGGTGACTACTGTCAGCCTACACTTTCCATAAGTATACAAACGGACTACCACTGACCTAAACCAGCCATAAATACACAAAGATTCAGGGAAGATTGTGTGAACGTTACTGTTAGTGGCAGAGACAAATGCAGGGATGATTTGTTAACAAAACAAGGGTTGTCCCCTACAATTATTTGTGCTAGGTGGGGGGCACTTTCACTCATGTTAAATGTTAAATGTTAAATGTTAAAGGTATTTGTACCGCGCACCGTCACCAACGGAATTGGTCCCCAGGCGCTCTGGCGGATCTGTAAATGATAAGGTGGGAGGGGTTAGTTAGGTGAAGAGGGAGTAGGATAGTGAGAGGAGTGGTGTTCTGTTGGCAGCTTCAGCTCGGTATACACCAGATACTGAGCTTTGGTGCAGGTATTGGATCGGTGTCAGTCCGCGTGTGCTGTTGCTCCGGCTTATGAGTTGTTGCAGTGTTGTGAAGTGCGCGCGGCTTGTGGTGTGAGAGATGGTTGTGTGAGTTTTGAGTGAGATAAGTATGCATAGTTTGAGGTTATATTGGTTAGTGGGTTACCTGACCTTTAGCATGCTAATATTCACAGTTTTCTCTAAGTGATCACAGTCCTATCTAGAAGCGGCGCAGGCCAGTGTTCACAGTTCTATCTAGGTGTGGTCATGCTAACATTCATAATGTTATCTAGGAGTGGCGCAGGCTGGTGTTCACAGTTCTAAGTGTGGCACATGCTAATATTCGAGTTTCATTTAGGCGCGGGCATGCTATCCTTCAATCAAAACCCTTCTAGATGCGACGCAGGCTAATGTTCCCATTCTATCCAAGCGTGGACATGCCGACATTCACAATTATATCCAAGCGTGGACATGCCGACATTCACAATTCTATCCAAGTGTGGACATGCTAGCATTCACAACTCTATCCATACGTGACACAGTCCAATGTTCATAATACCATCCAGATGCGACGCAGGCTAATGTTCACAAGTGGGGAAGATACATATTAAACAAAAGAAGAGTGAATAGCTACCCTTCACTCAGATCGCCAGACCTAGTTGTTGCAGGGTGAAAGTGAGCAGACCACCTTAAGTGTGGGGCCACCTTAAAGGCGAGGAGGAAGGAATTGACATGAGGGACAGGGGAGGAAGAGGAGGAGCTACTAGAGCCCGGGACCAGAAATATGTAGAGAGCAATAAAGGAGGTTATTCCATAAGCTGGGTCCTGTGTTTCCTTATATGCCATGTCCCCCCTCGGGGCCCGCAGACGCAGGGGTGCATGCTGACACCCTACCATGGTCAGGTGAGGACTATAACAACTGGCGATGAGACGAAACGCTCCACGCAGTGCCGACTTCGTTTTAACTCAGTTTAGCAGAGAGGCGCCCATCAAGAGAACCATGACACAACAGCAGACACAGAGCCCTCTGCGAGAGGGGAGGGACGCATCTCTGTATATGGGACATCGCACGAGGGACATCACTGTGGTAAGAAGATGGCACTTGCAAGAGAACTGGAACTACATCAGAAGCAGCGCTGATTCATGGACATGCCAGCATTGCCAGGGCGAGACTGCCAAGCTTGACAGTGCTGCACAAGACCCAGCACACGGTGGGCGAGATCGACCCACAGGAGAGAGACCATGGTAGTGTAGGGAGGAAGCAGAGGAATTGCAGGAGAGTTCACTGCACGCACGTGACCCAGCGACCAGAGTTACGAGACAGAAAGAGATGACACTGCACGTGAACAACTGCACTTCATGATGCCCAGTGCTAAAGACAGCTCTGTCTGTTTGAGATAGTTCATGTCTCTGCATGAGAGTGAGGGCTTGATTGCATCCTGGCAGAAACATTGTAAGAGAGAGTACACGCTGGAGGAGACAGATCACAGCACTGCACTATAGTCTTACACCGCAGGGAAGTGAAAGCACAGCTTGGTGGAGGCGGTGCATGAAGGAGCAGCACTGTATTGAGGAGGGACGCACTGCATGAACCCCAATACTGCATGAGAGAAACACTACTGCCTCAAAGAGAACCAACACTCACAAGAGAACATCATGAGGATTAACATTATATGACTGAGACACATCACGGAACCAGAGAAGCCCGTACTGCAAGTGAGGCAGCACCACCCGAGGGAGAAGGCGCATCAGTGGACACCTGTCTTTTGGGTGACAGCACTAAAGGAGGCACCCAAACAGGATAGAGGTGGCACTGCACCATGCAAGCCAAGTCAGTGTGAGAGGGAGAGGGGCCCAGAGAAAAACAGGTGCAGTAAAGAGAAGTGCCACAGAGAACAATATCATGTGGTGCCGGAAAGTGCCACAGCCCAGAACAAAGGGCTCCAAGGGAGAGAACACGCATAGTCAAAACAGGCAGCCTGAAAGTATGGTGCTGACACAGGCCACAGCCCAGGTGACCACAGATACACGTGACAGCCCATGTTTCCACCTGCAACGGTGACAAGAACAGGCTCGCAACAGAGACTACTAGAGACTGCTCATCTGAGTGCCGCCAGTAACACAGGAACGACTTGGGAGCTGGCAATGGGAAAAGGCGGTCTGGTGACTCCACACATCACCCACTTAGGACCCAAGGAGCATCAAGAGATCTTATGCAGAACTAAGAACTGCTTAGGACCTAATCCTCTCAGCTGGTCAGCAGCTAACCCAGTAAAACACACAATAGTGGGCCAAGCATGAACGTTTAGTAGAGTGGTGTTGCAGAGGAGCTAACACAGGGACAACACAAGGACGATTGCCACGTGAGACTCATGGCGCACACAGCATGTAGCAGACCACCGACGGCATAAGGACCAGGACATAAAATGGCCTGCTGTGAACCAGGAGCATGGCGCCAGAGGGCCACTAAGGGAGAGAAGAAGCAAGGAGGTGACCGGATTGGCAGCGGGACCGGAGAACGTCAGGATAGCAGTACCGCTGTTCTGAAACCTTGATGGTCGTGCAGATTATGTGATACCTCCGTCCCCAAGTACCTCACAGACAGAATGTAATCACTGCCTGTGAAGTCTTTGCGGCCACAGGTGAGTGGTAGGTCGTCAAGGTGGAACCAGGAACTGCCGAAGAGACCCCTTGAACGCTGAAAGGCAATAGGCAAGTAATCAAGCAGTGCAAAAATGGCAAACTGAATATACAGGTGATGTAAACACTGCTTACCTAAGGATGCATATGAACTGGCAATGAAGGAGTACAGAGGACTTGGCACCAGGTAGGAAATATGAAAGGGGGTCTTAAATGACAACCAGCGGACCGGTGTTATGTTGCAGTCTGGTAGGAGCCAATAAAGTGACAAACCATGGAAACACACACACCAGGATCAACGGGAGTCAATCCACGTGGTATCCGTTGAAGCAAAATCCGTAGGGAAAACCATAAAGCAAAGTCCGAGGTCAGTAGGAGGAAGGCAATCGAAAAGTCCAAGGCGACGTAACAGTTCAGGGGGCAGAGTCCGGAAACAATTCCAAAAAAAGTCCGTAGTCGTAGGTTCCGAAAATCCAGGTGAAGTCAAAGCGCCACGCAGTACTTGAATAAGCAGCTGAGAAGCACCGTTTCCGAGTTCTCAGCGGGCCTTAAGCAAAACAGCAGCAGTCACATGACAGACCCACAAAGCCACAGTCGACGTGCAGGAGAGTCACGTGATACTGGCTGCTGATCACGTGACAACTAGTCCATCTCGCCGTGACGATTGCGCCGATAGCGGCGCCAGAGGAAAGGGTACCTCCATTTCAGTTGCCAGAGGAGGGAGGGTCGGTAAACGCCTGAACTACCAAACGTACTGGTAGGGAACCGTTGCCTTTGCCTGTGGAATCGTGTGTGAGCATGTGAGTGTTTGGGGTTCTGTTGGGTTGCGAGTGACTGCGGGTTGCTCCTTGCATCAGTGTGCACCCTGGTGGACGTGACAGAGCCCCCCCTCAAAGGCCCACGACCCCGTGGGCTGGAGGGATTGTCCCTATGAAAACGGGAAATCAGCAGAGGGGCTTGGACATCACAGGAAGGAACCCAGGAGCGATCCTCAGGACCGTAACCCAACCAATCCACTATATACATGAGCCTACCCCTGTGCAAATGGGAACCCAGAATAGCACTAATCTCGTAGACATCCGGGGAAGACACAGAGACAGGGGCAGGCGGTACAAGGAGACGGGTAGGAGCAAGGCAAGGCTTGAGTAAGGAGGTGTGGAAAACAGGGTGGATACGCCAGGAGGGAGGAATAGAGAGGCGATAAGCCACGGGGATAAGAACCTTGGCGACCCGGTAAGGGCCAACAAAACGAGGCAGTAGTTTGCGACAGCCGGGAATATGAAGATGACGTGTTGACAGCCAGACACGGTTGCCCACACGGTAAGTAGGGGCTTCCGACCATTTGTTGTCTGCCTTGGCTTTCATTGCTGTCTGGGCCTCACGTAAATGGACAAGGGTCTGGGCATGTATGGTAACTAGATCCCGGGCACAGGCATTGGCAGCAGGGGTTGCGGAGGCAAACTCGGGAAGAGGTAGTGTACGTGGATGTTGGCCGTACAATGAGTAGAATGGGGAAAAGCCAGTAGATGAATGCTGTGAATTGTTGTAGGCAAATTCTGCAAGATGGAGTAAACGAAGCCAGGAGTCCTGATATTGGAGGGTCAAGCATTGTAAATATTGTTCGAGGGCCTGGTTTACTCTTTCAGTCTGACCATCACTCTCTGGGTGGTAAGCTGAGGAGTAGTGTGAATCAATACCCAGGAGTTTAGTAAGTGCCTGTCAAAACCGGGATGTGAATTGTGTGCCGCGGTCTGAGATTATGACCTGCGGTAGACCAAACAGACAAAAAACGGACTCAAAAAACAACCGGGCTAGGGTTGGAGCCGATGGTATCCCGGTACAGGGTATAAAATGGGCCATTTTTGTAAAGGAATCAACTACAACCCAGATTGTATCATAACCTCGTCTGCGGGGCAGGTCTGTGATGAGGTCCATAGTAACTGTATGCCAGGGCTTGGGAGGAATAGGCAAAGGGTGGAGTAAGCCTAACGGATGACCCCTACGTGATTTACTTTGTGCACATATCGAACATGTGTTTACATAGTGTTCGACGTCACGCCTCATTGACGGCCACCAACACCAACGTTGCAATAGTTCTAAGGTACGATGTTGTCCCGGGTGACCGCTGATGGCGGCGTCATGGGACCATGCAAGCGCCTGGTTTCGTACCTCACAAGAGGGAAGAAACAGTTTCCCTTGGATGAAAGGCAATCCCGACTGAAGTACCACATCCCATTCTGTCAAAGCATTCGGGTGATCGGAAACCCATTGTTTAATGATGGAGATCATGGGAGGGGACGGGGTTCACACACACATGACATGGCCTGTGTCTAGTATGGTATCAGGAAACTGAGACAGGGAATCCCCCCCCAGGAGAGCGAGAGAGAGCATCCGCTTTACCATGGGTAATGCCAGGTCTGTGCTTCACCACGAAGTCGTAGGCTGCAAAGAACAAGTGCCAACGGACCTGTCTACTGTTTGAACATTTTAGGCTGGCCAGATCCTGCAGGTTCTTGTGGTCGGTGTAGACCACTGTTTGATGCTTAGCCCCCATAAGATGGTGTCGCCATATTTGAAGTGCGTACTTGATGGCTAGTAATTCTTTTTCAGTGACCGTATAATGGGACTCTGCTGATGTCCATTTTCGTGAATGGTATGCCACCAGATGCAGGCAACCGGTGGTCGGGCAAGGCTGTGATAGAACGGCCCCCATGGCAAAGGAGGATGCATCAGCTTCTAGGATAAACGGGAGGTCCGGGTTAGGGTGTTGTAGGACAGGGGCCGTGGTGAACCTGGCTTTCAGCGTTTCAAAGGCGTGCTGTTGCTCATGCGACCAAGAAAACGGAACAAGAGGACTAGTCAAGGCCGTAAGCGGGGATACAATTGATGAAAAACCGGCGATAAATCGACAGTAAAAGTTGGCGAAACCAAGAAAAGTTTGAAGCTGTTTTAGGGTAGATGGGACGGGCCATTCAGTGATCGCACGGACCTTGGACCAGTTCATGGACAGGCCACCAGATGTTATATGGAAGCCCAGAAAATCCACCTCATTGGTATGAAAGATGCATTTTTCTGGTTTGGCAAACAGGTGGTTACTTTTTAGGCGGGATAACACTTCCTTGATATGTTCCTCCAGAGATGACGAAAAGACCAAGATGTCATCCAAATAGATCACTACATAGACATCAAGGATATCTGTGAATATTTCGTTGACAAAACGCTGGAAAGTCGCAGGGGCGTTACAAAGCCCGAAGGGCATTACTAGGTATTCGAATAAACCCTGTCGGGAACAGAATGCCGTCTTCCACTCGTCTCCCTGACGTATACGGACCAGGTTTTAAGCACCCCGCAGGTCTAATTTGGTGAAGACGGTCGCCCGGGACAACCCGTCCCGCAGCGTGGAGATGAGTGGAATTGGATATCTGTTCTTAATGGTAATGGTATTCAATCGTCTATAATTGACACCAGGGCGTAAATCCCCTTCTCTTTTAGGCACAAAGAGGATAGGGCTAGCAGCAGGGGAACAAGAGGGTCTGATATGACCTAACTTTAGTGCTTGCTGGATGTATTCCTTCAAAACCTTCTCCTCGGACCGTGACAAGGAATAAACCCTACCCTTTGGAATCATAGCATTCGGTACCAAATCTATGGGGCAATCATAAGGTCTGTGTGGTGGCAAACATTCGGATGTGGCTTTATCGAAAAAAGTTAAGTATTCGTGATATTCGATGGGAATGCTGGTTATCACTGCCCCCACGGTGTGTGCTGTGGGGACATCAGGTGTACTGTCAGCAATATGGGAAGGGGCCATAGCGCCGAGGAGACTGGCGGGAGAGCTGGTCGAATCGGGTTCCGATAAACAGAAATGTTGGCAAATTTCCGATTCGAAAACCACCTGTCCTGTTCCCCAATTGATTAAAGGGTTGTGTTGTCTCAACCAGGTAATCCCCAATATTATACCAAACTGTGGAGTAGTAATGAGGTCAAAGGACATGGTTTCTTTGTGGATATCTTGGATTACTACTTCTAATGGTGCGGTTTGGTGGATAATTGGACCAGAAGCAAGAGTGGTCCCATCCACCGCTTGCACGGGTTCTGGATGCGTTTTCTTAATCAGTGGTAGATTGAGCCGTTGTGCTAGTGAGATGTCAATGAAGCACCCAGAGGCTCCGGAGTCAATCACTAAGTGTACTGGGTGGGTGATTTCCTTGGTGGGTTTTAGTACTGCTTGGACTACTATGAGTCTAATGGGACCAAAAGCTGGTTCAACGGGGGTTGTGGAAGTGCTCGTCTGTAGCCCCGATGTTAAGGACGAGCCTTCTGAAAACCCGTAGTTTTATTTTTAGGTCGGCGGGGACATTCTTTCACGTAATGCCCATTTATCCCACAGTAAAAACAGGCGTTGTCCGTCCTCCTGCGTTCCCGTTCGACCTGAGTTATGGGACTCCGAATCCCGCCTATTTGCATGGGTTCTGAAGTAGTGGTTGCAGGTGCCAGGCTTAGAGAGGATTGATTGAAATGACCAGCCTCGGTCTTGCGCTCGGTCTTACGGGCGTCCACCTGTAGGGTTAGATCGACTAGGTCCGAAAAGACAGAGGGAAGGGATGGTACCACAGATAATGTGTCTTTCATTGCATTACTAAGACCTCTGTAAAACACTACCGCCTTTTTTTCTTCAGGCCATGAGGTTTCCGCGGAAAGTTGATTGAAGCGAGTGATGTATTCAATCAGTGATTGTCTACCTTGCGTAAGGTCCAGGAGTTCTAGATCTCGAGATTGGGCTTTATACTTGGGGTCGAATACTTTTGCCATCTCTGTGACTAGGAGATCGAAATCATACAAAGCAGGATGATTGTTTTCCATGAACGGGTTTGCCCAGGTCGCCGCCACACCAGACAAATGGGAGAGAAGAAAGGCAGCCTTAGTCACTGAATCGGGGAAAGCCTGAGTGTGAGAGAACGGACCTCAACGACCGGTGGGGGGTGTCTGTACTCCCACTCCCTATATGGTGGAGGAGAGGCACAGGAGACCCCAGCCAAGATTCTCTATTCGGTAGCAATGGTCGAGCAATCAAGGCCTAGCTTCTCAGGAGGTGATGCAGGCATGTTCTTAAGTACAATGTATCCCCAAGCCCCCACAAAGGAATATCCACGCTCTGTATTGGTTAGAACACAGTCTTTATATAATCAATAGTTAAGGTTATGTACATTCATCATGATAACTCACTTTGTACTCAGGCAAAATCTACAATGACAAATATTTACAATCCTAAAGTGGTACCACCCTAGATCTCATTGAAGTGCATGAACAATACTGTACAATGTCACACAGACCAATAGAGTGAAACCAGCAATAGAGAGAGGAGAGAAAATAAGATGGTTGAGCAATAGGCAGAATACTGACCCCTACCACTAGGCACAGTTCTGTGTGGAGATCCCCCCACCTGGGCAACCTGTAAAGAAAGATATAGCACAAGCCCAGTCCATATATTGCTCTGCAAGTCTTATTTTCTCCTATAATGTTTTTACCCCCCCAATGTACCTGGTGGAGCCGAGTTCCTCGAAAAGGCGTCGACAAACGTCGAGGGACTCGCTGTTCGGTGACGGGGAATCGACGGCCCTTCTTGAATGCCTTCCCTTTCAAGCGGGAGGCACGGGGCGTCGAACGTCCGTCGACAAACGAGGTAGAACGATGTCGAAGAGGTGGCAGCTTCGTCCGAGCGATGCTCGTCGGCGTCGGGGCGTCGGCGTCCTGCAAGGCGGAGGTGTGCGGGGCACCTCGATGACAATAGTTCTGGACCGCAAAGATTGTAGAGACGGGAGCCCAGCAAGGGCGTCGAGTCGTCCGAGTCTTTGAGGTCGTCGGGTGGCGGGAAACCCACCGGCAGGTTTCTCCTCGGCGCGTTGGTCGTCCTCGACTTTCTCCGGCAGGATAAGAGGTCGACGAAGCGGTCGAGAGAGTCCTTCGATTGAATGTTCTTAGGCAAAGGAGCGGACGCCTCCGGTCGTCGGCGGCACGGCGTCAAGTGGTTCCCACGGCTGGGCAACACAACTTCGACGGGCCTCCAGCGGTTCCACAAACCTGCGAACCCTGGTCGACGGCAATGGACTTCGACGGCGTCGATGTCCGGGTGCTTCACTTCGATCTCCTCGGCGGTCCCGTCTCGGGTCGACAGCCTCTCGAGGGTCTGTCTTCCAGGGCGCTTCGGCGAAGATGGAGCGGTGCTCGATGGTCCCTCGGAGCACGGGAAGAGGGCGCCTTACCAGGTCCTCTCTCGGGTCAACCCTCGACGAATTCGTCAGCCTTCGGATCGGTCGAAGCAAATGCAGCAGCAAGTCTTCTTCTTCCAGCTGGGCGTCGAGGGTCAGCAGTTCCAGTTATTCTTGAGTGGAGACTCAGCTTCTGAACGCTTCTGAACAACTTTCAGTGGTGAGAGGTCCCCAGATATACTATTCTGTCTCTCATCCACACTGCTGGCACACACACAGCAGCCAATCACACAGAAGGGCATTCATGCAGTCAGTCAGCCAATCAGGCACACAGTGCATTCAGGCCACACTCCTCCCTTTCAGACACTCACAACAAGGAATGTGGATTGGGACAAGTACCCAGCCATTCAACACTACACACTGCATTCAGGCCAGTTTCGGGCAGGGCTGTCTCAGTCTTTGTCTCACATGCCAGAAACCAGACAACCACAACAAGGAGTGTATATTGGTCACCCACTCCATTCACCCAGGTCCCACCCACAGGAGGTACCCACAACATACAGTCAATGGGAAGGCTCCAGTCAGTCTAGCTGGGCCTTCACAACAACACCATATATGGAACTTCCACCCAACAGCCAGTCAGGGGGAAGGGACAGAGTCAGGGCTTCCCAGGACTTTGGGAAAAACAAGACAACAGGCAATAGAAAGCAAGAGGCCACAGGGGCCATCTTGTTTCTATCAGGAATCAACTGATCCCAAAGGCAGGGCCTGGGTGTCCCAAAATGGAGGACACTCAGAGCACCTGGCAGATTCAGCATGGAGCTGCCACCAGCCCATACCCTGCTCTGTGGGCCACCCACAGGTGCCCAAAAACATACACTAGGGGCACAGGGTTGTACCCCTACCCATGGGTGCCATAAGGGTATCCCATGGGTCTGTTCACCAAACCAAAAGAGAGAGCTGCACTGCCAGGAGTCCCTCATGGACTCCTGGGCAGAAAACATAACAGAACACATGGTATAAACAGAGAAAGGACAAGGATTCAGAGGCCCTGTCCCTCAGATGCATTTCCAGCATCACACTGAGGTTTACATAAGAAGTGTAACTTGCACTGGTTGATGAAAGTGCGATATTTCCGGGGGTCACCCTGGTATCTTTCAGGAGCCACAAGTGGAAATGAGGTCGAAAGGAAGACTGGGGTAGGTGTTGTGGGAGGCGTGGGTGGTGGCAGGACTTGAGGGCCAGGGTCGCCTAATTCCGCATCTGCGGGTAATGGGTGGTGTGCACTTTGCAGAGTGTCAAGACGATGGTGAATCGCGGCTGTGGCTGCGGCCATGTCAGTCCTAAGAGCCGCACCCGCCTGCATTAAAGTGGTCACAGGGTCCCCGGCAGAGGGATCCATAATCTGGATGACCAAGAGGCTTCTCAGTCTGTTCTGAAACCTTGATGGTCGTGCAGATTATGTGATACCTCCGTCCCCAAGTACCTCACAGACAGAATGTAATCACTGCCTGTGAAGTCTTTGCGGCCACAGGTGAGTGGTAGGTCGTCAAGGTGGAACCAGGAACTGCCGAAGAGACCCCTTGAACGCTGAAAGGCAATAGGCAAGTAATCAAGCAGTGCAAAAATGGCAAACTGAATATACAGGTGATGTAAACACTGCTTACCTAAGGATGCGTATGAACTGGCAATGAAGGAGTAGAGGGGACTTGGCACCAGGTAGGAAATATGAAAGGGGGTCTTAAATGACAACCAGCGGACCGGTGTTATGTTGCAGTCTGGTAGGAGCCAATAAAGTGACGAACCATGGAAACACACACACCAGGATCAACGGGAGTCAATCCATGTGGTATCCGTTGAAGCAAAATCCATAGGGAAAACCATAAAGCAAAGTCCGACGTCAGTAGGAGGAAGGCAATCGAAAAGTCCAAGGCGACGTAACAGTTCAGGGGGCAGAGTCCGGAATCAATTCCAAAAGAAGTCCGTAGTCGTAGGTTCCGAAAATCCAGTAGAAGTCAAAGCGCCACGCAGTACTTGAATAAGCAGCTGAGAAGCACCGTTTCCGAGTTCTCAGCGGGCTTTAAGCAAAACAGCAGCAGTCACATGACAGACCCACGAAGCCATGGTCGACATGCAGGAGAGTCACGTGATACTGGCTGCTGATCACGTGACAACTAGTCCGTCTCGCCGCGACGATTGCGCCGATAGCGGCGCCAGAGGAAAGGGTACCTCCATTTCAGTTGCCAGAGGAGGGAGGGTCGGTAAACGCCTGAACTACCAAACGTACTGGTAGGGAACCGTTGCCTTTGTCTGTGGAATCGTGTGTGAGCATGTGAGTGTTTGGGGTTCTGTTGGGTTGCGAGTGACTGCGGGTTGCTCCTTGCATCAGTGTGCACCCTGGTGGACGTGACAACCGTAAAGAGCAGGTGATGGGGGACGATCTTGATGACATTGAGGCAATGGCAAATGAGACAGCCCCAAGAGAAGATTGCCCAAGAGTGCGGGGGCAAGGAAAGGTGAGAGGAAGAGGGGGCAGTCCACCTGGAGCTAAAAAGGGGCACTCCGCCCAACAGCAAGAAATGAGAGGAAGGCAATCCGGCCACACAGACGGCAGCCCACCACACGAGTAGCAGGAAGGCTCAAGACACCCACAGCGGAAAATGGAGCCCAGAAAGGAGGGCAGCAGAAAAAGGAGCCCAGAAAGGAAGGCAGCAGAAAAAGGAGCCCACAAAGGAAGGCAGCAGGAAAAGGAGCCCAGAAAGGAGGGCAGCAGAAAAAGGTGCCCAGAAAGGAGGGCAGCAGAAAAAGGAGCCCAGAAAGGAAGGCAGCAGAAAAAGGAGCCCAGAAAGGAGGGCAGCAAGAAAAGGAGGGCCACATGAAAGGAAGCCCAGATGTAAGGGCCAGAGGACAGAACAGGAAGGTGTAGAACACCCACGACAAAGGGAGCCCAGAAAGGGGAGCCACCGAAAAGAACAAGGCTGTATGCTGAATGTCACAAAGGGTCGCTAGAACATGTGACTATTGCACAGCAATCACATCAGCAGCAAACAAAGGAGTATCCTGCAAGGAGAGAATGACATCAGCAAGGAGTACTGCAGGACAACCATGGAAAAGGAGCGATCTACAAGAACAGAGAGACTAAAGGAGGCGGACACAGGAGCAACGGCTAACAAGACCCATGCACACAGTGGTGACCACCAGAACGCAACACAAGCCGCCGACCCCACCAAGATGTTAAGCATGGGGGAGGTGTTGCAGGGTGAAAGTGAGCAGGCCACCTTAAGTGTGGGGCCACCTTAAAGGCGAGGAGGAAGGACTTGACACAAGGAACAGGGGAGGAAGAGGAGGGGCTACTAGAGCCCGGGACCAGAAGTATGCAGAGAGCAATAAAGGAGGTTATTCCATAAGCTGGATCCTGTGTGTCCTTATATGCCATGGCCCCCCTCGGGCCCAAAGACGCAGGGGTGCATGCTGACACCCTACCATGGTCCAGGTGAGGACTATAACACTAGTGTCCCCTCTACGTTTAGTGCAACAATATGATTTGTTATGCACAGTGCCTTTCTTGTCTTTTTCGAATACATAGAAGTTTATTCATTTCTTATCATTATACACAATTCATGGCATTCATAGTGTCAATAACCAACAACACATACGTATCACAAAAAAAGTAAAAACATCTTTTCAATAAATCCCAAGGTATAACAGATCAAACTGATTATGACGTGATTCTATACTGTGGGGTTAGTATTCAGAGTGCTTCAAATGCGGATAAGTACTTTAATCAAATTTGACATAATTTATTGTTGGGTTTATATAGGTACCACTATTTTTAAAACTAGTTGGAGATGATGTGACACCATTCTCCCCAATCTAGATAGCATTGTTTGTTTTTTGACAGTGGTTGTTCAAAAATATCACTGAACGGCTACACAAAAGTACATATATTAGCCGCTTTTCTATTTGAACCCAGGATATTTCTTCTAATGTTGCATTGACACAGGGTGTTTCGGCCCTTATGGGAATGATTCGCGCATCCAGGCGATCATCTCATTAGGAGTTCTAGTGTGCCTTCATCAGGACGAACAATAACTTGATTGCAGAATCTTAGTTGATAACCTAACCCTTTTTGTGTGATCTATATTGAAAAATGACATACAAATAAAAGACAGATTTTTATTATATGGTGTCTGTCAACGTTGTATTTAGAGGTGGTAACTGACCTGGTGGTTGCTCAGATACTGGGGAAATGATTTTGTTTAATGGATAACAATTCCATGAGACCACGCTAATATTCCTGGAGCGGGGTCGTCCTCATAAAATGAGATAAGCCTACAAAACAGAGGCACATATAACTTAATTAAGGCACCCACCTTGTGTTACCAAACATAAATGTACAGTTGTGCCATATTGTCTTAAAACATTGGCTTTTGTTCTTTACTTCGTGTTTTAGAATCACTTTATCTCATTGATGGCTAACAAAGAGAAAGGCATAAGAATGCGTGTGTGTGTGTGTGTGTGTGTGTGTGTGAGACTACCCCAACCCAGGTCACGTTTGATGGCTACAAAGAGAGACACATTTGAATGTGTTTGTCTATGTAACTACTCCGTTGGGGTTACCTGATGTATAAGTAAGTGTCCTCTCTAGAGCCCCCATACTCCCGGATACAACAGTGCTGTTTTTGGTCGGGTGGGGTTTTTCAATAGAAAAGTACTGATGCCATGATCTATGTACAAGGCCCCTCAATGACAAACAAAAGCATGGTGGGTGCAGAGCGAGACTCGATACGAATTAAGTCGCATGTTCACACTTATTTTTATACTTATCAGACCCTCCAGCTTATTGCGATTTTGCGATCCCGCAAAATGCCGCGAAAACGGCCGTTTTGCGCAAAATGCCGCAAAAATGGCCGTTTTGTGCAAAAACAGCATCTTTTTAAAAAAAAAAAATTTTTTTTTTTTTTTTTTTTTTTTTTTTAGTAATCTGCAAAAATTACTGTTTTGAAAAAAAGAATCCTCAGGGTGCCAGGTGCTCAACTTTTTTTTTTTGTTTTTATTTACACAAGAAATGAAATCACTTGCGCCCCAAAAATTGCAGCCCAATCCACAAGGGACACATGAATGGGCACATTTTATATGCGCACCCATTCAGATGGCCTTTTTCACCTCCTTGATCAAATAAAGTGGCGTTTCTGTCAATTTAAAAGCACATCCCTCATTTCCAAGCAAGATGCACTTTTAAATGTGCAGAAATTGTAGGCAACCCTACGCGCACGGGATGTGGGGCTGCCACTGCATGACAGGGTCTTTCCTGACCCTGTCATGCATTTCTTTAAGGTATGAACCGCTGCTGAGTCGCTTGCATTTCTGTTCCTCAAACAGGATAAAAATGCATTTTTTGGGTCACATTTTACAGCGGCAGGCACCTAGAGTGCCTGTCCCTGTGAAAGGCGCTGGGAGCTTGCAGAACACTGTCGGGAGAGCGATTCTATTCAAAGTGCTCCCCATTTTGATGACAAAAATCTATCGAATGTTACAATTTGACCAATTACGTGCAGTACTATTCGATCGATTTTTATAAATACTGAACATGTGTTGCGGGGGTGTCACCCGCTCCCCTTGTTTAGTATTTTTGGTCTAGGGTGGTTGCAGAAGTGTTTTCCCCTTTTTCCTCAAAATTGGAGGCGGGGACAGAAAAAAAAGGAAAATAACGAAAAAAGGACCCTGCAGAGTCGGATCCGACCCGCGTTAGAGGGACGGATCCGACCCGCGTTAGAGGGACGGATCTGGCACCGCAGGGTTGCAGGGGAAGCTGCAGCGACCAAGCGGTTAAGTAGGGGAGGGGGTCGGGTGGTGGTGAAAGGTACATTTTGGGTTTTTTGGCTGAAGTGCAAATCAATTTGCAGCAAAATTGACTACGGTCAATTCCGCCGCAAATAATTACACTTCGGTCAAACAACCCAGAACACCATTCAAGGCAGCTGCCAGCGCACAATTTGCGCTACAGCTCAAGCCTGTGGAAATGCGCCGGTCACCTTTGAGAATAAGGTGACCTGCTCATTTCCAAAAATGGGTTGTCTAAAAATAGCATATCCTCCGTTCTTTTTTTAAATGCCCCCTCATTTGAGGAACTGGGACAAAATCTACATTTAAAAAAAAATAATAAAAATGGTTACACTATGAGAGAGAGGGAGAGTGATGGGTGAGATGTGAAGTGATGGGCAAGAAAGCAGAGGAAGAGCAGTGGGTCAGAGGAGGAAGTGCTGCACAAGAGAGCAGAGGAAGCAGTGATGCGGTGGGCCAGAAATCTGAGAGCGAGCAGAGGTACAGAAAGTAGAGGAAGCGGTTGGCCAGAAAGAGGCAGTGAGCTGCAGATTGGGAAAAAGGATGAGGGAAGAATGTGATAGAATGGGAGAAAAGATGCAAGATGCAGAAGCAGCACAAAAGAATGAAGGACTGTATATTGAGGGAGGAATTGTAGAGTGTAAGGTGTGAGTTGGGAGTATGATTTGGAGTGTGACAGGGGCTGGGCAATGCAGATTGTGACTTGACAGTGTGACATAGCACGTGAGTATTTGTATGACAGAGTGAGAGGTTAAGGAATGTAAGTTATGATGGAGAGTTGGTGAGATGTTTGTGGGTGTTTGGGGGATTGGAGAACATAGAAGGGGAATATTTTCAGCATTACAATTGATAATGATCAATTTAGTTAATACTATTAAATAGGCATGAACATTAAACCAGAAATGTAGCCAAATCAAACACTGTTCTGCCAAGCCAGAGACATCTGGGACTCTTCCTATTAAATTAATACAAAAGACACATAATAATGATACCCTGGCTCTCTTCTAGCCTTGCACTCTACCTATTTCCTGCAATGTGGCAATCTTACACCCTCCAGTTAATACAAAATGTCCCGCAAAAATGCCGCAATAAATAAAGGTTTGTGCCGCAAAATTTGCCATTTCATGCCGCAAAATTTGCCATTTCATGCCGCAAAATCCTGGAAGGTCTGACTTATATGTCCACAAGGCAAATGATATAATTAAAAATATATTTATGCAAGTGTCAGCCAGCTAACCCTTAAGTTGAGAAAACCTTATTGGGCAGAATTGCATGCAGTACCCTCTGGGACCACCACATACAATTAGGACTACAGGTGTAAGCAAGACCAACCTTTGGTATAAGTCTCTACCACACAGCTTTTGGTAGCGAGCTGAGCAGCCAGGCTTATCTCAAGAGTGAATGTGAGCAGTACAAGTAATTACACAGAGGACTTTCAATCACAGTGGTTCAAGTAGACACTTATACTCAAGGTTTCTTGGTAAACCACTCATTAATTTATTACACAATCATTTAGAAAACATTTCTCTAGGAGGAGGCAACTTGATATTATATACCAATACACTTCAATACAAAACTCTAAGATTTTGAGACAGTTTGAGATCCCCTGAAATTGGAGCCAAATGGCAGTTGAGTTACTTAGAAGTGAGCAAAAGGGACCAGGTAAGTAGAATAGATCACATATACTTTTTAGACAGTGCAAATATTTTCAGTTCACCAGAAGAGTTCAATTCAAGTCAATAGACCAGGCCAAAGTCAATGGGCTAGTGTTCTGGATAGGAAAGAGCAGTTCTGGCATCAAACAGTAAAGTCTTGCAAAAGTTCTCCGAAGTAGTTTAGGCAAAAAAGAATCATTTGTGGGGTCACAAGCTTATTAGGGCTGCAAGTTGGGAAAATGTCACGAACTTTCACCGCGAGATTGACGTTCTCTCAGTAGGGTTGGCACAGTACCTTAGTATGAAGTTAAGGCAGCCCAGTACTGGACCGCACTCCCACTTGACCTCAGAAAAGACCAATCCTTCTACAACTTCAGATGAAACATCCTCACATGGCTACACTCTAACGACCGCCTTGCTTGACAATATACATTGTACCTGTGATCTTTTGACTCCCGCTCCCCTTGAACCTACCCCTATGCATTTATGTACTCTTTTTGTATATCCACTAGTTAGACCTGTTGATGATGTATTGCCTTTATATTTGTACTTATCCTCATTCTGTAACTAAGCATGAAGCAACCTTGTATGCTGTGACGCCCAGTTACCTAAGGGTCCGGCACGCTTGACAAATAAACAAACAAGCAAACAAACAAATGCAGCTGAAGTCGTTGGTTCCTGGCAGTTCCTGCAGATCTCACTGTTCCTGAGCCTCAGTCATAGGGACAAGAGGGAGGACGTTGAGGGACTCCTGCACTCCATGGGATCGTCGAAAAAGCAAACAAGATGGAGTCACTTCAGTTCCAGTAGCTGTAGATTCAAGCACACAAGCTTGTATCCCTCTCCCTGGTTAATCCTAACTAGCCTTGAGAATCGTATCCAGGTGTCTTACGAATTGATTGATCCCACCAGCTCAAAGGAAGAAGTCGTCCTTGAGAGGGCCTTCTCTGTCGAGATGAACTTGGCTATTCTGACCTGCAGCAGGGCTTCACCGGGCAAACCAACGGTCCAGGAGTGGCAGCAGGCATCGTCTTCCAGCTCTTCTTTGGTTCTTTCGTTCCAGTGGTCGACTCTGCTTTCCAGTCCAAGAGACTCGCCTTTTAAACAGTTCTCTCCCTTTCATTCCAGCCTAGCTGTCACTCACCCAGCAGGGTGGCTGTCCTTGCTGGACAGTCAGCCAGCCAATCACGCCAGAGTGCATTTGGGTCTCCTAGGAGACAAAGCACATGGAGCTTCAGGCACCTCCCTCACTTCCTGCCCACCCCAGACAATCAGACGCCAGAGGCTGGCTTCCGTCCAGAAGCCCGCCAAAGGCACACAAACTAAGGGGCCAAACCTGGTTTGGAGTGGAGACAAACTCTAGAAGGACCTTTCCAAAAAGAAATGGTGAAAAAAGAAGACCGGCTCCCGTTTAAACAAAGGGGCTTAAGACGCCATCTTGAAAAACATGGCTCCCGTGATTTTTAGCTATCGGTGTTCGCGGTCGGGAAAAATCATGGTAGTTCGTTGTAAAACCACTGCCACCAGTCTTTTCAATAGGAAAGAGTAGCATGTGACTGCTACATGAGTATTTAGACACAGGGGATACTATGTAACCCCTCCAGCACTCCATTGTAAGATGGTGTGTGCTGGGTCTAGGACTTTGGAAAGACTAGTAAAGTCACTTTCACTTTACATTCTCTGGGAAACAGTAGTTCATCCCAGAGAATGTATTTAAACCTTTGGGAAGTCTAAAAAGACATCCCTGTGTCACTGCAGTGAAGGTGCTGTGTAACACACATGAAAAGATGATGCCTATGGAGTTATCTAAAACTTCATAATCAAAGAACACAAGTGAAAAACACACATCAAAATACATGAAAGAGTGGGAAAAAGGGCTCACACTCTTTCCAGGTAAACAAATTAAGTCCTCAAAATGCAGCAAAGTTGCTGGGGGTCTCTAAGGTGAAGGGAATTAGCACATTTACACAACTCTCGTAAGGATGTTGATTTTTTTGAGAGGGTCGCACCTGAGTGTAATCCTGGAAGTTCCCGAATTGGAAAATCTGGTAAATGGTACAGCTATTACCTCCAGCCCCATTACAGTTCTCCCTTATGCAGTAAATCAAAATCGGTAACCCCAACGGGGGTACTTACATGCACGCATTTACATGCATCTCTCTTTGTATCCATCAAAAGAGACCCGGGTTGGGGTAGTCACACACACACACACGCATTCTTATGTGTCTATCTTTGTTAGCCATCAAAGAGACAAAGTGATTCTAAAACACAAAATAAAGAACAAAAACCAACGTTTTAAGACAATATGGCACACCATGCTTTTGTGTTTGGTAACACATGGTGGGTTGCCTTGATTAAGTTATATGTGCCTCTGTTTTGTAGGCTTATCTCATTTAATGAGGACGACCCCGCTCCAGGAATATCAGCATGTTCTCACAGAATTGCTATCCATTCTACTAAATCATTTCCTCAGTATCTGAATCTGAGCAACCGCCAGGTCAGTGGCCACCTCTACACCAGCTGTCTATTAAATACAATGTTGACAGATGCCATATAATAAAAATCTGTCTTTTATTTGTATGTCATTTTTCAATATTGATCACACATAAAGGGTTATGTTATCGACTAAGATTCACAATCAAGTTATTGTTTGTCCTGATGAAGGCACACTAGAACACCTAATGAAATGATTGCATGGATGTGTGAATCATTACCATAAGGGCCGAAACACCCTGTGTCGATGCAACGTTAGAAGAAACATCCTGTGTTCAAACGTGGCTAATATATGTACTTTTGTGTAGCCACTGGGTGATATTTTTGAACAACCACTGTCAAAAAACAAACAATGCTATCTAGATTTGGGAGAATGGTGTCACATCATCTCTGACTAGTTTCACAAATTGTGGTAGCCTGTATATATCCAACAAAAAATTATGTAAAATTCGGTTAAAGTACTTGTCCGCTTTTGAAGCACTCTGAATACTAACCCCACAGTATAGGATCGCAACAAAATCAGTTTGGTCTGCTGTACCTTGGGATTTATTTAAATTTTTAAAATCTTTTTTGTGATACGTATGTGTTGTTGATTATTGACACTATGAATTACATTAATTGTTTATAATTATATGAAATGAATAAACCTCTATGTATTGACGAAATCTACCAAACCATCTTGGCTTGGAGGGCATTGCACGGTATATGCCTTAATGACGGAAAAAACGAGCTACTACTCATAGACACACAAAACCGTCTGAATAAACTAGACAACCAGTACAAATCCTTTGTCATAGACAATATCATGATCAAAGTATCTAAAGAAGTGAACATCCTAGGTGTCTATCTCAATTTAGCCCTTACGCTCACCAAACAAGTGAATGCCACAGCCTTAGCTGCCGCTTATACATCTAAGCTTATGAATGTCTGTAGACCCTTCCTAACGTCAGACAACTGTATCACCCTGGCCAGAACCAGGGTGATACAGGCTAGGCTATTTTAATGCCCCGTATGCAAGTACAAACAGCAGCAATAAAAAAAAAAATACAGGTGATACAAAATAATGCACTAAAAGTCGACTCAATATCACAAGGAAAAAACACTTCACCACGGCAAGACATAATGTTCATTGGCTGCCAGTGCAAGAGCGAATCACCTTCAAAACCCTCTCTCTAACCCACAAATGCCTGTCCAATTCAGCTCCCAGATATCTTGCCAGCAAATTCACCAAACTACAATCTATCAGACCACCACGCACGCTCCACCCATGCACAAATACTAACTTTTCCCAGATACAGGCTGCAGAAAGCAGGTGGCAGGAGCTTCCCAGTTGTAGCTGCCAAAATCTGGAGCGCACTGCCCCTGCCTTTAAGAGCCGAACCATCCCTCTGGACCTTTAGAAAAACCTGAAGACGTGGCTCTTTGCATAGTAACACCTTTCTGTAACTGACACCTTACACATTTAACCTGATGATACACTGTTGTCATTCAGACCACACCTTAAACCTATTCACAACTGCATTTGCTTCTGTTATTAACTTGACCATCCTTTCTGTGTAATTGTCTGTGTAACTCGACTAGTGATTTACTAACTGTATAACTGCCTTAACGTTGCTGCTGTAACATGTAACATACTTGTCAAGAAATGCACCCAGATGCCCCAGGGTTAGGCGCGGTATACAAATGAACAAATAAATAAATTAGAAAAAGACAAGAAAGGCGTTGTACATAAATAATTATATTGTTGCACTAAAAGTAGAGGGGACACTAGCTCTGGAGATATGAGGGAGGGGTAGCTATTCAAATACAGTGATGAGACTGAACTAAAAGGACAAATCACCAAACTGACACCCATCCCTTGTAAAATGTCCAGATATTGGATTATCTACCCACAAATATATTACCCACAGCTGATCCTTGCTGCCCGGCTAACTATCACCCAATTTCCATTACTCCTTTTCTGGGGAAACTTCTGTAAAAGCTGGCCATCTTGCAGCTTAACCTTTGTTCTGATTCTGTTGGCTGTCTCCAAAACCATCAATCTGGCTTTGGAGCTGCCAGAAGCACAGAAACTGCTCTCCTGAACATCCATGAATTTCTGCTCTCCAAACTTTACTCTAACATTCCTTCTGTACTCATCTTCCTCGATCTCTCTCCTGTGTTTGACACGTCAACCATGCTATCCTGCTTAACTTTCTCTGTGACAACCTGGGAATCACCAATCAGGCTCTGGCCTGGCTGAGCTCTTTCCTTTCTGATCGACCCTCCCAGGTCCAACTTGGGTCCTTACTTTCTTCTATCTCCCTTTCCACTTGCGGTGTTCCCCAGGGGTCTAACTTCTCGCACTGGCTCTTCAACCTATAACTGGCAACTCTTGCCCACTGCATTGCCATTTTCTGCTTCAATTTCCAGTGCTATGCTGAGAACACTCAATCTATTTTCATGCTTCTCTCTTCCACCTCCTCTACTTCTCTTATCTCTGATTGCCTATCTGCCATTCAGGATTGGTGTGCCGCCAACAGTCTCTGTGTAAATGCCAGCAAGATGGATATCCGCCTCATCGGCACACCTTCACCCTTCTTTCCCCTCGCTCTTTGCCCGGCCTCCCTTTGCCCTCCCACTACCCCCACCTTCGAGGCTAAGAACCTCAGGGTCATCTTTGATTCCACGCTTTCCTTTTCTGCCCACATCTCTGATTTCTCTAAAAAGTCAAACTTCCTACTGCACCTCCTCAGAGGTACTCTGCCTTTCCTCTTCTTCCCCCAGAAGCTCACTGTCTCCCGACCCCTAGTTCTTTCTAGCTTGTACTATTGTAACAGCCTCTTTCTAAATCTACCTGCCTCTACTCTCCGCCCTTTGCAACTCATTGAGAACAGGACTGCAAGACTTGTCCTTGGCCTCAAGCCCTGGGATCGTATCTCTCCAGCCCTGAAATTTCTCCACTGGCTCACAGTGGATGCAAGGATTACATTTAAAACCCTTTGCATTGTCCACAAGGCTTTCTGGGGCCTGGGTCCAAAATACTTTCAGCTGTCCCTCTGTAAATACCTCCGCTCTCGAGCTCTTCACTCCTCTACCTCTAACTCCCTCAGGGTCAGTCGTTTTTCAAAGAAACAAGCTGGGGGTAGATCTCTCTCTTTGGCTGGGGCCTCCCTGCAACTCTGAAACATGAGGAGAACCATCTCCGGTTCCATAAGAACCTCAAGACCTTCCTCTTTGCTTCTGCCTTCACTCCTCCTCTCCCCTGCTTATCTTCTCTCTCTTGGCACTGTGCACCTGGCCTACCCTCTGACTTCCGGGCCCAGATACCTGCTCACCCTGCCACCCACCCACACTGCCTCTGGGCAACCCCTTGCACTGGTGTCTGTATCTGTAACCTTAGAGCACCCCCTTCTGCACTTATCAGAAATACCCTGTCTGCTGCCTTAAACCCAGTACTTGTCACTTGCTGGCTGCACTACCACTGTTTGCTGCCCTTTATTATTTATTTATTTATTTATTATCTGTTTTTCCTTTGCTCTGCACTTTCCACTTTTCCTCCCTTTCATGCACTTTTTCGATTTCCCTCTCCCATGCACTTGCACGTTCTCAATATCACTGGGCCTATTAAGATAGTTGTTTTTGTTCTCCCTTGTTCCCCTCCCTTGCCCTCGTCATGCTCTGAAACACTTGTGTACGAGCGCGATGCAAATACAATATCATATCATTAAATAGTTTGCCCAGGATCACCCACATCAGTGAAGTTGTGAACCAGTGATTTGAGCCCGATCGTCACTTTACCCACTTAACCACATATCGTTTTATCTCTAGTTGCATTTGCTACTAATATATATTATAGTTTCACTTTAAAGAACTAAAATAATACACTAATTTTCAGAGAGGACTTGTACACAAATCTCAATATATATCAACCTGACATTACATGGCCTGCAGTAGCGGCAGTGTAATTATGGTTAAGTTGCTCAACCAATAGGAAGAGCACTTTTCGGGCAGCTTATAACTTTGCCCCCGGGACAAATCCTCATGAATCTTTGACAAACAAGCATATGGCCTGTCAGATTGATTCTGTGCAGTTTGGTGAGGTTTTGTGCACAGGGCAAAGTTATAGGGGGTCGCGAAATCTATGTTTTTTTTCCGATAGATGCAATGGAAAAAAAAGTTTGCTCATGCCTACAGCCCAAACCGCTGGATGGATTTTCACAAAATTTGCGGCAGGAGCGGTAGCTTGGTCCTGAATGCATGCTTTTGAAAATTTAGTGTAACTCCATCCAGTAATTATTTTTAAAATGGCCAAAAAGTAGGTCAAAACAAAAGAGTGATATCTGGGTTCGGTCCGCGGACTTACTTCCATGTTCGGTCCGAGGACGTGCCTCCACTCGGCTCAGAGGACGGTGTGATGTCCGTGGATATAGGACAAGTCTGCTGATGGGATGGTGAAAAACATGATGTGTGTCAGAATTTTGGAAACGCCTGCCATGTTGGATTAGCGGACAGCGCCCATTGTCTGCAAACATTGCAGTAAAAACATATTAAAAACACAACATTGCACTTGTCAAACTAATGAAACAATCTCTGGGGAGGTTAGGAGTGATGAGGATGGGATGGGATATGGCCTTAAAAAGCCCCCAAAATGGGTGCTTTTTGAACTCCCACATCTGCGAACAGTCCCGATGTCCCAGGTAGTCCGGTGATTTTCGCGAACAGCTGGGATGTTGGGGGACATCTATGCCTATTTCTGCATTAGAGGGTTGGTGAAAAGCAGGTTTTGGATGGCTTATAACTTTGGCACCACTCATTGAACCTGCATGAGATTTTGGAAATGCATTCGAGAGCTGTCTCTGAAAAGTACTGCAAAGTGTGGTGCTGTTTTGCCAAGAAGGAACAAAATTCGAGTAGGATCTCACAATTTTTTTAAGGCTTACAAATGTGGTGCCATTTGAAGAATTTGGACAAAAGTTTGCTAAAACATTTTAGACCTAATAATGAACGTTTTTGCAAAGTTTGGTTGGATTCTGTCAAGAGGGGTCACAAGTAGAGGGGCACATTTAGATGGCTTATAACTTTGTTGCTGTTTGATGAATGTGGAGAAAGATTATAGACCCAACCCAAAGATTATAGACCCAATCTTTTCAGAAAGATTATAGACCCAACCTTGAATGTTTGTGCAATGTCTGAATGGATATTGTCAAGTGGGGGCTAAGTTATATGACTAATTTATGTATGTACATTTTGACACTTAAATAAAACTAGGGAGTATTTGCAGAAAACTCATGCAAGGTGCATTGGCAAGGACTTGAAAGCATGGTTTTGCAAGTGTGTACGTGTTTTTTTGTTGTTGAAAAGTGTCATAATGTAGGTACCAAAAAAACTGATATACCTCTGGTGAGTGAGGTATAGCCTTTGGCCATGGGCCCAGGCCACGACCCGGACAATCTGGCTACTGGCCATGACCACGAGGGACGTGGGTACAGGTTGAAATGCTGGATGGCATTGCAGAAAATATGCCCAGGAGGGTCAGTAAGAACTTCAAAGCATGGTTTTGCAAATATGTCCTGTATTTTATTTTTTTGAAAGTGTGAAAATGTAAGTACACAACACAGTGATATAACATTGGTGTCTGGGCAATGGGCCTGACCGTCAGCAAGGAGAAATGTTTACTGTAATGTGCTTATTGGGGAATGCGGCATGGCCGAAGCGGTAGGTTTGAATGGGAAAACATATTCTGCTTGTGGTTACAGCCTGCAGTGGTGGACTAGATTACAACAAACTAGTCCATCGAGCATTAGCAAGGACCTGATAGCATGTTTTTGGAAATATGTCTTGTGTTTTATTTTTCCAAAGTGTAAGAATATAAGTATAAAAATTAGTGATATACATTTGGTGTCTGGGTAGTGGGCCTGGCCCTCGGCAAACACAAATGTGTACTCTGATTTGCTTATTGGGGAATGTGACATGGCTGAAGTGCATACCCCATGGATTTGGAGACTGGCCATGGCTTCAAGCCATGAGCACTGGCCATTGGTTACATTATTAGACACTGAGCAAGGATGCTGGGTAGGTGCAGTGAATAATAGGGGTGGTTTTATTGGGCTGGGGTCATGGTTGAGGCTTATGCTGTAGGCAATTGAACAGTGAATTGCATCAACTAAAAGTAAAGACATAAAATAATCCCCTTTAATATTTAATATCCCCAACGTCATTAACACATACATGCAAATTCCTTAAATTATGAAGAATTTAGAATTTGGCGGTGCTGTAAAACAAAATGGTGGCAACGGGATAACCACCACTTTTACTGCACCACCAAAATCAGAGATTCAAAAAGAAACACCTGGTTTTGTGTGGAAGAAATGCCCTCCACACAAAACCATTATTGCATGCGGTTGATCCCCACTGAGTCCTATTGGATTCCAAAATGGGAAATAACTGAAGGTTCCACATCATTCAGAGCTTTCCCATTACCACATGAATTCCTCATGCAGTAAGAGTATTTTTGGTTGGTGGTATTACCAGAAGTAACACTATCAGACTCTTAATGAGGCCAGGTGCTCAAGTGGCTGTGGTGTCTTTCTTTGCCTACCATAGCATATTACCTTGCATGTGTTTGGTTTTACAGTTTTTTCATTTATTTTGTAGAACTGATAGTAGAACTGAAGGATGATACCTGACATAATGCATGTGGCAAAGTCGAGTGGCACTATATTCCCAAATGCGTTCATAGAGAAATCACCTCTGAATAGAATCCTATTTTTAGACTGGTTCACCGGCATAGAATTACAACATTGCCAATCATCCACTACCAGCAAACACTCACGGAATCCAATGTTAGATGGAGTAAATGATTTTAGGTGAAAAGTGATCTGAATACTTGAAAATCGACACTTTCAAAGAACGAGTGTGGTTAAAAGTCATCTTTATACATTAAATAGAAGGAGTAACAATGAATATCCCTGAAAGTTGAGCAGGTGATGACACAAATGGGGTTGGGCTATCATCTGGATGCACTTTGCTGCCAGACATCTTATTTAATAATCTGGTAAGGAGAATCTATTGGCTGAATGCTTCGAGTAATGTGGACTAATCATATAGGACAAAGGCAACTGGTTGCATCCACTCACTCTCAAGGCTTCTACTAGGTCAACGGCCTGCCTGCAATGGGTCGAATAAATGATGGGACTCCCTGAACACTTCTGATTGGTAGGTAGTGTTCCAGAAAATGGCCTGATCTGAGGTATTGAAATTTGGGCGTTAATTAGGTAGATCCCCAAGATCCAGTTAGGGGTCCTTCAGAACCGTCTCCAACAGGGCATTTTTAATTTATTCTGTGACTGCTTCTGACCAGAGCAATATCTTCATGAATGTCATCATAACGAGAGAAGTCCTTGCCTCCTGTATAAAGGTCTTGAATAATTTAGATGTAGTAGATGCTCATTTGAGCCCACTGTTTATTCCATGAGAAACGTGTTGCCACTCCCTCCAGGGCATGTGACCATGGCATCCAGTGTAGCTGTAGGACTGAGCTAGAGTGGATTGCCTGCTGAAGGGAAGGGCCTAAGGTTCCTTTTTGAGAATATGCATGCAATCTCCTCATGAGTGTGGTCAATTTCCTCTTTAGAGAAAGACTTCAGTTAATCACAGATGATTTGTAATGGTGACATTTAATTCCCAGTGGGGCGCTAGTTTTGTAAATAATTGAGAATTACGGTATGCAACCTAGTGCTGCTGTCAGATTTATAGATTCTTGTAAAATAGCTTTTATTTCACCTACATGAACAATATTGCATCTTGGAAGATCCTACACTCGTGCAAATAGAAATCATTCTATCGCCACATAGTGTGCCTAATAAAATTCACCTCCTTATTTCTGGACTCCAGCTTTCGTTAGCTTTACAGCAGCCATTCTGCTGTATGGGTATTGAGTCAGGGTTTAGACCTTCCAACAGGGGATGGAACTGTCAAGGGCTCTTCACCAACACCCATTTACGTTCTGCAGATTTGGTTTCTCTACGCAAATATTTAAATCCCCTAAAATGATCATATTGTGGTATGCATTGAAGAGCTCTACTAATGTGTCCACCAAATCGTTGGGAGCCTATAGAGTAGCAGGCAATTGTAGGGTGAATTGGGGCCTAGAATGAGGCAGATAATGATTTAATTAGCAAGTATCATCGTGCGATTAGGAAAGACTGCTTCACTTAATTAAGTGGTTCTGTGAGACATCAAGAGCCAATATTTTTGGCCCGGTAGACATTTAGGGCTCGATTCATGGAAAAGTGCTCAGGGATCCCACAAAGGCCGTGCACAGAGAATGCCTGTGTGTGAGCCTGCATGCAGAAGTGATTCTGCTTGCTATGTGTATTAATGGAACCGTACTTGTAAGTCGAGGCTGAAACACCTCTGACACGCTCCCACGCAAAGCAAAAATAGCCAGATATAGCTAGGTTTGCATGCTCCTCGGGCGTGACCACCTGCACCCTTGGAACAGTGTGTGGGGTCCCCTACATCCAGGTCTGCACCTCCGGCACACTGCGCGGGGTCCCCCGTAACTATTACCGCCCCCCCTGACAACATGCATACAAATTACTGTTACTCTGGCAAAACTCCCCAAAAATCTGCTTGCAAACCCCCGTAAACCATTCCTGCACCACGCTACACTGCTAATGCACACCCCTAACTTCTATCAGAAGCCAGACTGCATGCACGCACCCCTAAATCCAACATACGATCTCACCTATGCGAAGTGATTCTAATGTGCAAATGTGTGTACGCCTGCCTCAGGGTGGCGGTAACATTGAGAGCTTTACGTAGTCATTTCCCCAACGTGAGATTGCATGGTCAGATCCATGAATACGATTTTACATGCACAGTTGTGGGCGTGCGTTCACCTCGTGTGGGCCGTCCCTTGGAAAACCAACATTTTCCCTTATTCTTGCCCATTTTGCGAGTTCCTCCCCCAACTCCGGTCAATGCGCAGGCCACGCCCAAACTCTGCAAGGGTCTCGCACAGGACATTTGGGTGTTTGCAGAGATGTGCCGAGCCTGCGCGAAGTAGCCGCAGAGTACGAAAAAGTCCTGTGCAGTCGATTCCATGAATCGGTGAACAGGGATTTGCACGCAGAATGGCATGCAAAGTCCTGATTTTCCATGCAGACCATTCCATTCATCAGTCGCTTAGACATATATCGTTCCTTTCTTACTTGGTTAAACATGACAAGATCTTGTGAAATACTAACACCAATAGCGTATAATAACTCTCTAACATTGTACGAACACTGTCCCAAATTCACAAAGAATGTTCCTCCACTTGCTTGTATGTAGGACAGATCAAAATGTAGAGGAGCAGACATACCTATATGTAGGAGATCCTACCCCCCTACCTCCACTGTATTGGAGCCATGAGACGGTTCCCTGTCTAACACCGGCTATTATACCAATACTGCAGCGAGTATATTGAAGACGGTATCCATTAAGACGACCATATCGAATGTACCGTGGAGTTGATGACAGCCTACAGGAGGAACTTCCTGAAGGAATATGAGAAAGAGCTAAGAAAATGGACAGATGACATCATAAGAAAGAGTGCACGACATCCTGAAATACTGAATAAACACGATGTATGGATCCTAGAGAAGAAATGATGAAGTAAAGAATCAAGTGAACCTTAAACTGTAAAAGAAGAAAATTACACAGTAAAAAGTGCTGCAGAAATCAGAAGTACAAAGAATGTGCATACGCTGAAACGCAAGATAGATCAAGTCATCATGTAGGCTAGCTATGAATACTGAATAGAATGCAGGCAGAGCCACCATTGTACAGAAACTGGACATTGGTATCATGAAATAATAAGCCAAAGAATCATGGAGAGAAAATGGAAGGCTGTGTCGCAGTAGAATAGCAGGTTATTGAAGTTGCATTGGGAGGCTGTCTGGCCTGAAGTCAAGAACTGAGAAGACGAGGTCAGCTATCTACGCTGAAGAGGAACGTGTGTGCAGAGGATGAATCCTCTCACGTTAAAGTGCAATAAAGAACACAAAGGATGCCAAGTCTTAATTCATTGAAAACATCAACTCAGTTCATTTAATGACTGTATTGGCAGACAAGGGATACAAAGTAGATAAGGTGAAATTACAGTTATGCCAGGAAGAGGTGTTGTACATAGGCCAGTTAATATCACTTGAAGGAAAGAAAGTGACACCTGAGAGAGCTGAGGCTATCATGAAAACAACAAAGACAAATACAGTGAGGCAAATGCAGCAATTTCTGGGCTAATGCAATTATTGCCGAGCCTGGGTATTCGACTAGAGAAAGTACACAAAACAGCTTTTGCAAGCATTTAAGAAAGCACAAGTTGGTAAGGAAAAGATAGAATGGTATGAAGGAAGGATTTGAGGAACTAAAAAGAGAAATTTGCACTGTTTCACTTTTGGGAATCCACAATTCATGTCCATGGGAGAAGACAACGTAATAATTGAAGAAATGAAGAGAATGAATTGCTCTGACAAAACTGAAAAGACTGGAATGCCTGGATGCTTGCAGCGCTCCCAGTTGTTAATCTATGGACGAGTGACGGTAGGATGGAAATAGGGCTTGAAATTGGAGTTCCAGATGTGATAGTGAGGGCCCTCCCCTCTGTTGCATTCCTAGGACAAGAGTACTCAGCAAGGCCAAGTACAAAGAGAATTTCATGGCAGAAGGCATGGGTGATGAAAGATGTTTGGCTAATTGGGTGGGAGCAGCCTCACGTCCTATCTACTTGCACCTGGGTTTTGGCTCATGTGCTCCTAATTGAACCGAATGTTCCAGACTTGGCAAAAGCTTACCAAACCAATTGTATTAGTCTGTATAATGAAGGACCTTATAGCTTAAAAAACCAATGAAACACTGTGTAACTGATTTTTCTTAAATGACATGTATGAAGAGGTAGGCATAATTTGTCCACCTGATATCAGACATCTAATAACAAACCCAGCTGTATATCTAAATGTGACCCTTAACGGATCCCAACCCTTGATAGGTTTTGCATTACTGCCATGTAGCATGACGTCATTCTGACACATAAAGAACAATATCAATTGTATTTTTTGTGGAAATCGCTGAGAATGAGCGTGCGTCCGTTGTTTAACTCCCTGTGTTAGATAATTGCTAATAAAACAGCAACTTGCCATCTTCTTGAGTTTGTCCAGTTATTTGGACTCAGAATGACATTGGTGTAATCCCATCCAGTAATAGATGCATGTTCCAAGGGCCATATGCACAAAAGTGGAGAAAACATCTGCAGTCTGGGGGTGCACAAGTACACTACAGTGAATCTGCTGGCACATATAGCAACGTGCATGCAGATACACTGATGGGAAGCACTGCATCTGCAGAATGTGGGCAGGGGCTTGTAGGAGTTTGCCACAGATGAAAGCACATCCCAGATTCTTAGAGGGAACCGCTTCCCTCTGAAACAGACCCTGGACACAACCCCTTTTGTCCAGTTGTGCCTTCTGAAAGCAGATACAGGGATGGGCATGGTTGCCACAAGAGATCCTTTTACATCCCTGGCCACATTTTCCTACCTATAATATAAATGCCCATTTGTGGCATGAGTCTTTCTATTTATTTGCTACATTTACATCTCAAATGTCATTTCAACAGCTCATGTTCTTCTAGAACAGACATGGTTAATAGACACTTTTCAATAAAGCTGGAAGCCAAACCTTTCATAGTGCCAAGAGTCCATCTCTATTTCTTCACAACCCCTAGACTGAGCTGCAGACTCCAGGTGGTGCCATGCATGAGACGCACTATGCCCTCTGCTCACAACCCTTCGACCAACAGTAGCCCAACACAAAAAGAAATGAACATGGCTGTGATCCTTGATTCAGATATATGCTTCTCCCCCAAAAAACACAGCAAAGCCAATTTACAACTGCCCCAGCCATGGAAAATCTGACTCATTCATTGCATGGCTGGACTAACACAACACAATTGCGATTATCTGGGTGGATAGCCTATGGGTTAAGTGCTCATCTTTGACAAGCGGCAGTCCTGGCCTTCTCAAGTGTGAATCCCTTCATTTTTCCAGTGTCAGTGAATTTGCTACCGTGTAATGGGGTTTAAATAACAGCCAGCTTTTAAAACAATGCTTAGAAACGGGGAGAATCTATCAGGAAGCAAAACATAAAAGCCCAATATTATTTTTATACTTTTTATTACTACAGTGTTATGGGAAGAGTTTTTCATACTGCACCAGTGTCCGCACCAGTGTCCGAGAAATGGCGCATCCTGCAAGAGGTATCCAGACCTTCGTCTTTCGAGGAATTGACAAGGGCATCGGAGAAGTGGAAGGATGAAGGGGGAGCAGTGGTAAAAAAATAAAAGCATAACATGTTTAGTAAGGTGAGAGAGGGGATGGAGCATGAATGCTTTAAAAAAACACCAAAGAATAACCTTCATCAAGAAAGAAATGCTATGTTTAAGATTAATAGACACGTTGGCACAAGCATAGTTAGAAAATGGATGACAGTAAAATTGATTAAATACTTTAACAATTTCAAGTACAATTTTCTTTCTGCTGCTGCAAAGATCTCTCTAACACTTTCATGATACAAGTTGCCGAACCAAGATTGCCAGATGCTGTATACACAACTATTATAAAGGTATGTTTTAGCTTCATAATTAAAGGCCACTGAGTTGTCTGTGGCAAATAAATGTTTGTAAAATGTGGTCATGCTAAAATGACTTCTTTGAAGAGCTGCCCACTTTTAAATTATAATTTTTATATGTACTAGGCAGCATTTCTTGTAAACAGTTTGTCTTTCTGTGAGGCTCCCTGTGTCATTTGCTTCCGTTAAGCGCATCCGGTCAGGAGCTTCTTTCTAGAACGTTCTCCTCCATGAAAGCTCGCCCTGTGATAAACGGCAGTGGCTGGATGTACCTATGACGCCGGTACTTCCTAAAATAGACGCAGCCTGATGCGATGAAGAACGGCCTCTGCTTTCTGAGCTCTAAAAAAATCGCTAAACCAGTATAAAAGTAAACAAACAGGGAAACCATGACCTATGCATCCACATTTGTAACCAAACGAAACATACACTGCTGTGCTGGGTCAAAATGCTTGTACGTTTTGGGCCTGGAGACACTAAGGGCCTGATTCACAAAGCATTTTTCAGTTGGCTGGACCCATAGAAAATCGTTTTGTCAATAAGGCTCTGAAAGTTTAAACTCAGAATACCAACATGCAAGCAAGCATTGCCAAAGCCAAGAGTTTTGGCTTTTGGGTATACACGGGATAGGCATTTGCTAGGTACAACCGTACCGGTACTACCTGACCATATTATTATAGCAACTGCAAAATAGTGTGTGTGTGTATAGCTGTGAATATGATAGCAGTGCTTAGCAAATGTCTATCTAACACTTATAGACAAGCCAAAACTTTTTTTAATAAGACTTCAGTGCAAAGACATGCATGCTGCTTTTAAATCAAGTGGCTGGAATCACAAATGGTTAAGACTTTTTTAATACACAAGGAGCACATTTACAACTCCAATTTGGCCATCAACACTCAGAAGACTACTTTGAAATAACAGTAGCAGGCACTCACAGCTCAAAGTTTGATGTTGCTGCTTGAGCGGCGGCGTAGCCAGGATTGTGTAACAAGTGGGGCCAGGAGCTAATCTAGTAGGGCCCACCCTAATGGGAGCCTGCAGAGGGACCTGCGTTTGTTCTAAATGCGCAGGAGCAACAAAGCATAGATAGGGAGACCAAACCATTCAAGGGGAATTCATTATAAGTTACCAACAATGCACAGAAGATGTTTCCAATGCATTTTCATAGTGTAGTACCTTCCCCCTATGCCAACCTCACCTTCAAACAATAAAAGAATAACTCAATTTGGCTTTGTTTCATCCATAAACGCCAGTTAAAGATCCCATGTCCCTGTTAAAAATTGTTCATGGTCCAATGACCCTCCCGGGCCCCAGCCTCGCATACACACACACACACACACACACACACACTGCATTCTCATTCACAACAGTTCTCTCAGCAATATACACCATTCACACTGCATTCATTCAGACGAATGCACTTACAGAAACCCTCTTGCATACACGGAAATGTACATAAACACACAGGTGCACTTACACACACCCTCACAAGCATGCGCACACAGACATTCATACCTACATACAATCCTCGCACACACGCATACACACAAACAATACACACAAACAAAAACACGTTTTCTCCCATTACCTGTTTCCTTCCAGATTAGCCACGCTTCCACCTCCTCAGCGCTCCGTAGGCCTCCGGCTCCTGCAAACACAGAAACCAGGAAGCAGAAGTAGCTTCCTAGTTCCTGACATACATGCAACAGGGTCCGTTCTCTGGCTCATCTGCGAAATGCACGGATTTCCTGGAGAGCGAACCCTGCTGTTCAGGCTGCACAGTGGCAGTTGTAAATGCCCACTCAGCAATGCTGAGTCGGCATCTACAGATTTTGGGTGGGCCTTGCCCCTCAGCCCCCACCCTGTCTACGCCTATGTGCTTGAGGTAGGGGAAAGAGATCCCAGGAGGACAGGGAGGGGTGGGTACTGTGTGGTAAAGGTTACAGGGATTGGCATGGCCATGAACAGTCAATGGGTGGGTAAATACCAAACAACACTCACAAGCTGTGTGTCCCTCCTCATCACGTTAGCACCCTTTTACCTGTACTCCAATGCAATAGATTTGGCTTACAAGTAGCGCTTTAGGCCACCGAATAGCCATAACTAAAAAGAGAGAAAAAAAGTGAGACAGCAAGTTGGCGATTGGTTGGGAATCAGTAATCTGGATGAAATGTATGCACTGAAATGAAAAAGTAATATTTCTAAGTCAATTACCCTCGCAAAGCAAATGAGGACATATTTCAGAAACTATGCTTCGGTGCAACTGCAAATAACATTAGGTCAGAAATTGCCCCGGTGTAAAAAAAAAGATGTTTACAATATATTTTTGCATTAGGGCAAATTTTGCACTAGTACTAAGACTAGGTCAACCACTGCTGTAGTGGAAAAGTGTGCGGTATACAATATGGTTTTGACAGTAGGGCAGCTTTTGTTGTAGGGTTAAATGTACTTGCAGAGATGTAGAATTGCTGCAATACCACCCAGGATGCCTTGGAAGCTGATGAGTCTTCCTAGAATTTCAATGGAATATCATTATTCATTTTTTAAATAAAAAAAGGAAAACCCATAGTTTTGGTAAGGAAAAACGTGTAAAGACAAAATAAGGCTGGTGACCTACTTATCCCCAGAGTGGTGAACAAAACAGACATCGGGATATCTACACTGATTATGGTTGCAAATCAAACAAATATAGTCAGTTCCAGTTAATTCATTATATCTTCATAATTTATGGTCATTCTGAAAACCGTTTCGATGAATTGAATGGACTGACATGAAACAGGCATCATGGGAAATGCGGTCCCAATGGATTATTATTGAATATACGATTTCAACTTTATATAAAAGGAAAAGGAAATTAAAATATGTCATAAAATTGAATAGAGGTGTCTTGTTTTTTGTGAAAAAGTCTGTGCGTTGGACCAATGATTATCGGATGTCTTCTTATGATTGATAACACCTCTGCTGCAGATTAGACCATTTTCATCAAAACCTCTGCGCAAGGTCGACCTACAAACTAGTAAGTGGTGGGAGTACTTGTGAACATGTGGGCAACATCTGTAAAAAGGTGTGAGTGCCTGGGAGTAACATATCACTATCTGGTACAATACCCATGCATAGTAGGCTCCGGCAAAATACCTAGAGTGTGCAAATGTGCACACACATGTAGCCCATTGAATATGGAATATGTAACAAATATTAATTTATCAAGCATAGAGTTATCTTCAAATGGGAAGACAGCAAACGTCTTCTTTACCAGTATTCTTTCATTAAGAAATAGTGCATCCATGCCCACCCAGATAGGATTTGAAGTGGGAGTATTGTACTGCATACCTATGGAAGTTTGGAGTAATATGACTGTAGTGTGTAAAGAAGTAACTCACATATCAATGGAGTCCTTTTTTAGGCGATTCAAATTACAATGCACCATGGAAAAAGATCTACCTCACATCTACAAAAATCCTGTTTTAACACAAACTGTTAACCTAGTATAAGCTAAAACAGTCAAAGAGAGGGTCAACAAACAGACACTGAGTATTAAGTTAGATGCACCTATAATTGATACATACTTGAATGTCTTCTCTAGAACAAACAGTAAACAATGTCCTAATCTACATCAACAATGTATACCAATCCATCAACTTATAAAGCACAACTCCATTATAACAAATAATACATGTGGTATCGGATGAAAAATCAAGAACAAAAGCACCTATCCTTGTATTGTACTGTGTTGTAGGGAGAATTGTAGAGCGCGAACAAAGACCAAAAGGCATCACGGCACTGAGGAGAGTGATGATGTCACAGACCCAGGGGGTTAGAACAGATAGGTCTTCAAATGTTTTCGAAAGAGAAGGTAGTCAGGAGTGTTGCGGAGCTCAGGAGGGAGGGCATTCCAGACCGTAGGGGCAAGTACCGTAAAAGATTTTCCTTCTGCTCTGGCCCGCTGGAATCTGGGGATTATCTGCAGTGACTGATTAGCTGAGCGGAGGAGCCTGCTTGGTGTGTAGGGTACAAGTCTAGATTGAAGAAACTCGGCTCCAGCACTATGAGTGGCACAATGAACAAGGCACTGAATTTTAAATTTGACTTGGCTCTTGACAGGGAGCCAATGAAAGTGGCGTAAAAGGTCAGAGGAGTGAGCAAGTCTAGGGGCTCCCAGTGCGAGGTGAGACGCTGTGTTTTGGAGAATCTGCAGTTGTTGTAGTAAAGCGTCAGGTTGACCTGGATAGATACCAAAATGGTGCGATCATGGTACAGGACATCCACAAAGGCCTTATAATATTTGGCTCCAGCCTACCAACCATCACCCATCTGCCAAACCTACCAATAAAGGAGGTCATCCGGTGAGTTCATATTTAATGACAGACATCTCAGTCACCAGTCAACAGTCTTAAACAAATCCATCCCTCATTGTAGAACATCAATTGAAAATATACAGAATCACACATGCAAAAAAAAACAGGACCAGGAAAATAAATAACAAACCAAACCCCAATTGAGGTCAGACCAAACAGAAATAGTCATGTCAGATAAGCTCAAGTATTAATTGCCCCTGTACAACAATCAGACCTCCATGACACCCAGCTGAATTGGTTAGCCCAGGAATCACCAGAAAAACTAAGATCATTTACCGTCAATTTAAAAAAAAAATAATAAACACACCCACCCAACAACTACAACTGCCACTGTTTAAATGAAAGGGTGGTACCTTGGAATGCTGCTAATTTAAAACACAAGATAAAAATGGCAAAATGGCATGCATTTGACAATAAAGAGGATATGACATCATGATAGAACTACATATAAAGACTTTCCTTCATAATTGTATCTCCTCGCAAAACAAAAACTCTGCCTTTTCTGAATATGTAAAGAACTCACAGTTCAGAGCCAAATCTTTGCTGAGCCCAATATTTTTCTAAAAATTCAGATGACTTTGCTATAAATCTCACCAATAACCTAATATCAGGAAATAGTCCAGAATAGCTGACCCTCCCTTAATGAAGAAAAAGACACATGCAACCTTGAACCAATAATGACCGAAGAGTTAACAGCAAATGGTTGCAGCATGTTAAAAAAGTGGGATGTCATGCCATTTTCATGACGCTACAAAAATTATTCATTCTTTGCACACTTGTTGCAAGACCAAGGGCAAAAAAATGTTGCGGGCTATATGTTATTTTTAAAGATTTCAGCAAAGCATTTGATTGCTTCAACAGGACCAGGTAATGGATCCAATCTTACTTACTGGGGTATTATCAAGGGACTTCTAAATATGTTCCACCAATTACATTCTGGGACCAAGGTGTGTGCGCGTTTGGATGGCTCAGGTTTATTCATTGATTTAATTCCGACCAATAGAGGTTAGAAACAGGGGTGCGTTCTTGCACCCCTATTTTTTAACCTCTATTTGGCTGATCTTCCCACGACAAAAAACAAGGTTAGAATTTTTGCACCAAAATGGGGCTCCTGTTACATTCCTTTATTATCTTATGCAGATCACGCAGATCACACAACCAGATCTATGCATATGCAAACGCATTGCGCTTCTGCTAATGAATTAATAATAAACTTTAAAAAGACACGAGTGAGGGTCTTTGATGGTAATAGACATCCGTCTAATATTGATATTAAAATCGATAACCTCCTTGTGGGAGGAACCAAAGAGTACATTTATCTGGGTAGTACCATGTCCACAAAAAACTCAGAGCAAGTTTGGATGTCAGTCATAGAACTAAAAGTCCATAGGAAACTTGGGACAATAATACATTTCCTGAAATCGAAGTGGCTTTAGCATTGCAGGACTCTTGACAGTCCTATCCTTCTGATCCTGTATGGGTTAGAGACATAGAACGAGATAACTATGGGATGGCTAGATCGGTTGGAGGGCTCCATATTGAGGTGCATTCTAAGCGTGCCCAAAGGGGTTCCCCTGAATATGATTTGACTTGAACTGGGACTCACTTCTTTAAGCACTTTGGTAGGAATCAGGCGGGTGTCCCTATGGTTACAAATTAAAAAGCATGAACTACTCCCATACTTGTTCTATTGAAAGAAGAGTTTAGTGAATGTGGGTCAAAAAAACGAGACTGGCTTAGTGTAAAATGCAACAAATGTTTTGAATGTATTAACTGAGAACCAGTTAAAGAGGAAAACAGTTATAAACTGATTTCGAGTCTCAGGAAGAAGGCCCATTAATGGGACTTTCAAAAATATCTAGAACATGTGATTACATTTTCTTCCCTTCAGTTCCTGGTTTAACTCACTTATAAACAAGGGAAACCACAAGACTATCTGCTGAAGTATCCTGGGCCCCAATTGAGACGAATATTACTGATATTTAGACTTAATCAACTCCCTTGTTTTGATGTGATTGGGGCTTGAATGCAAATCCTAAGGAATTAGAGAATATGTCAATTATGTCGCAACATGAATATCATAGAGACACCTCGGCATATTCTGACTATCTGTCCTAAGTTAGCGGCAGGTCGCTTACAGGCTTTAAACAAATGTGTCCATGAATCTTTTTCAGGGCAGCAATCAGGATTCAGATCAAGAACAGGTACTGAACAAACCCACTTGTTCATGCAGAAGGAACTCCTGACAGCCATGTGGTTCAACTACTGTCACATCTGTCTAAAGTCTTTGATACAGGGAACCATCAAAAGCTGCTTATTGGACTCCACAGCACTGTGGGAATTGAAAGCCTTGCCTTAAAATTGGTATTGTTCTTCCTGTTCAACAGGACATTAGAAGCACTATCCAGAGAGTTCCTATATACAGGTATGATCAATGACCATGGAGTCCCTCAAGAATAAGTCCTATCCCTGTGACATTTCAAAACATATCAACAATCTCTAGCTGACCTCATCCTTCTCTTATCCTTTTCCTTCCTGGTGAAATGTAGATTATGGTGAAATTGAGAGCAACAGGGACGATTATGAAAGAATCACAACCTGCCTCTCACACATTGAAGATTGATTGATTGACAATGATCTTTTCCCATATGCAGCAAAATCTGAAATGATCTTTGTGGGCATGAAAATTAATCCTGATCTTACATTCTCCTAACCCTCCACTATAGGCCTTTCACCTGCCCAAGTGAAAGAAGCTAGAAACCTCTTGATTGAGCTGGTCAGATTGCACAGCGTAGAGCGCTCGCTTTGACATCTGTACATAGTCTGCTGAAGCAGGTTCAAATCCCAGCAGGGCCAAACTCAGCCTTTCATCCTTCGGAGGTCGATAAATGAGCACCACACACCGTGGGTAATAATAAGCAACACTCGGATACCTGAGTGTTCGTAGCACTATATAAATAAAAATAAATTCTTTTTTGACAATGTTTCTCATTTCGCACATATATTTATTATATAACCAAGCCATCCCTCTACCACTAGCTTGTGCTGCTGAAATGCACAATACTCTCATAATCATGTCTCGTATGATAGCGATAACAAGATCCATGACAATATCCTGCATCAACTTCTGCAACATAGTAAATATGGGCCTTGCGATTCTATGATGCAGCAACTCCTCCATTACCAAGCAGCTAAGATGATAATGGGTCTGAGATTCAGGCACCACATTTCAAGCACTCAAGATCCTACACTAGCTCTCCATGGATCAAGGAAACTTCTTCCGGTTTCACTGGGCCATGTATTGTGCCTACTGCACTAAAGACCTTGCATATTTCTCCGAAAACCCATGAAGTGCATTCCTCCCAGAACCTCTGATCCTCAAGTGCAATGTGACTTCCCACTTCACCTTTTTAAAGGGAACATCAGGTAGGAAGAACATTGGCCAACAACAAAACTATGCTCTTATGCAACCTCCCTGCCTACCTTCAGAGGGAGGAAAACACCTCAGACTCAGGTAGCACTAGTATTCCACCTTTAAATAAAAATCTATGATGACTTAGTTTCCATATGAGTCCTTCTCCCAAACTGTGGTCTTACTTCATGTCCCCTTCTACCGTTGCCCTCTCTGTAGGTCCTACCAACTAAGCACATTTCCGTGGACTATGAATGGTGAGGTGTTGTAAGCAGGATTTTCTCTCCATATCCCCGATTTCTCTCCTTTCACCTCTACTACCACCCCCTTTCCTTTGGTTGCCATGAGGCAGATGTTCATCAGCGATATTTAAAGACTAGACCTTGAATTGCGATAGCGTAATGAGAAATTATAGTCAATGTTAATATGTGTCTGTATTGTGGTACATGCAGTTAATACTGAGAGGTTGACTGCAGATACTTCTTAGTTTAATTATAATGTTTATGGGCATGTAGATTATTTTCAGTACATATTAGCATCCCTTGGTATTGATGTAGTTTGGCTTCTTTTAATGCCAATTTACTTAGGAGAACACTATCTATGGATGGGGTCATGGAGACAATAAGTATACTCTGCGCCTCTTACTAATCTTCCAGTAAAGGATCTTTTAGAGGCTACTCTCAAATCTGATGGAATACTTGTTATGTTATGTTATATGCATTTATACAGCGCAAGTATGCCCGAGGGCATCATGGTGCTTGGAGATGCTTGAGAAAAGCACAGTCTCCCACGACGCTGTAACTAACAAGTGCACTTGCTCCTTGGTGCCTGAAAGGATTTCCAGCAACATTCTGCACACAGCCAATTCCTCCCTCTGTTACCTCTATCAACTGACTTGGCTTTACCAGAACTCCTCTGCCTTCAGCAGGTGGGGATCAAAAGTGTTTATGTGATTAATAGGTCCTGCAAATCCCAGTACCTCTTAAACACACATCAAAGCCATTGCGCACCCATGACATGACTTAACATAATACCACAACCACACAAGTAATGGCCTCTGTGAAAGTTCTGCTGGCCAATAAGGGAAAATCTCATTCCTTCTTTCTGGTCAAAACACTGCCACTATACATTCATGCCAACAATCACTCACAATCACTCACCCTTATTTAATTTCTAAACATGCTGAACATGACATCTATAGGTTTCTGCCTTCATGTCCTTTCCCACCCTTTGATTGTAATTCATGTTTTGGCTTGGTTGCCTTTTTGAGGTACTAGTTTGTATTTATGTTTTGAACTAGCTGTTGGTTTTCTGAGGGATTTATTTAGTGTTTTCCTTTGACTCCTAAAACTTTTTTTGAGCTGCTCTACTATTAGAGTGCCATACCATTGTGCTGTGTTCCTTTGTTTGTTTCTGGCTTGTTTCCTCCCCACACCCAACCCCTTAGCAATCGGTTCAGGGAGTCTGGTGTCTCTTTGGCTCTGCCCTGGCAGACACCTCTCCCTTCCTCTCCCTCCCTTCCTGAATGTAATCTGTAGCAATCCTGCACAGAGACCACTTTGTAAGCAGTATTAGGGCTTGGTTAATGCTTGTTGAGTGCCTTTCTTTGATTGTAATCCATTTTTTGGCTTGGTTTGGGTTGCTCTTTGGATGGATTTGTGTGTATTTTGGAATTGTTTTTTTGAGCTAGTTGTTGGTTTTCTGAGGGATTTATTTGATGTTTTCCTTTGACTCCCAACCCGTTTTTTTAGCTGGTATACTTCTGCACTTGTGCTTTAGTCCTTTGTTTGTTTCTGGCTTTTTTCCTTCCACCACCCAACCCCTTAACTATTGGTTCAGGCAGTCAGGTGTCTCTTTGCCTCTGCCTGGCAGCCATCTCTCTGTGCTTCCCTCTGCCTTCCTCCATTCCTCTTCAGCCATCTACTGACCCTCCCTCCTCTCCTGCCCGTTCCTTTTGGTTCACATTGGTCCATGTTTCGTTGAACAGCTGCATTTCAGAAGCCCTTTCAGGGCAGCTAGTTGGCTAAGGGCCACATGGCAAAGGGAAATTCCTGTCTAAGCAGCTCCACTCTGTGCGTGCCCGTGTTCGCCTGGAACGCCTGTCAACTAGAAGCAACTAATAAGGTAAGCATGGTGTGGGCGGGGAGTACATCCATCACTGTAATCCAGTAATACCCCTGCACTCTTATTACCACATAGCGACAAACATGTAGCATATTTGTGTAAAGTAGTCTTATCTTGCATTTAGCATAAGTGTGTAGGGTATCCATGTTTTGTACTTAGCCTAATTGTGTATGGTAGCCATGTTTTGCACTTAGTCTAATTGTGTAGGTTAGGGATGTTTTGCACTTAGCCTAATTGTGTAGGTTAGCCATGTTTTGCACTTAGCCTAATTGTGTAGGGTAGCCATGTTTGCAATTAGCCTAATTGTGTAGGCTAGCCATGTTTTGCAGTTATCCTAATTGCGTAGGGTAGTCATGTTTTGCATCTAGCCTAATTGTGTAAGGTAGCCATGTTTTACAGTTAGCCTAATTGTGTAAGGTAGCTTTGTTTTGTATTTAGCCTAATTGTGTAAGGTAGCCATTTACGGCACTTAGAATTTGCAAGTACTAGCCGTGCATCACTCTTAGATAGAACTGTGAAGACTAGCTGCATGTCACTTTTAGAAAGACTTGTAAAGATTAACCACGCGTCACACTTAGATTTGTGTAGTTTAGCCATGTGTCACATTTCGATACATTTGTGAAGATTAGCCACACATCACATTTAGATAGAATTGTGAAGATTAACATGCACCACAATTAGATAGAATTGTGAAGATTAACCATGCGTCAGTGACACTCAGATTTGTGAACATTAGCCATTCGTCACATTTAGATACATTTGTGAAGATGAACCATGCGTCATAACTAGATTTGTGAGCATTAGCCATGCATCATACTTAGACAGATCTGTGAAGATTAGGTCTGTGTCCATTTAGATAAAATTGTGAAGATTAACATGCACCACAATTAGATACATTTGTGAAGAATAACCATGCGTCATAACTAGATTTGTAAACATTAGCCATGCATCATACTTAGACAGATCTGTGAAGATTAGGTCTGTTTGCATTTAGATAGAATTGAAAATATCAACCATGTGCCACAATTAAATAGAATTGTGAAGATTAACCATGCGTCAGTTACACTTAGATTTGTGAACATTAGCCATTCGTCACATTTAGATACATTTGTGAAGAATAACCATGCGTCATAACTAGATTTGTGAGCATTAGCCATGCATCATACTTAGACAGATCTGTGAAGATTAGGTCTGTTTGCATTTAGATAGAATTGAAAATATCAACCATGTGCCACAATTAAATAGAATTGTGAAGATTAACCATGCGTCAGTTACACTTAGATTTGTGAACATTAGCCATTCGTCACATTTAGATACATTTGTGAAGAATAACCATGCGTCATAACTAGATTTGTGAGCATTAGCCATGCATCATACTTAGACAGATCTGTGAAGATTAGGTCTGTGTCCATTTAGATAAAATTGTAAAGATTAACCATGTGCCACAATTAGATTTGTGAATTTTAGCCATGCGTCACATTTAGAGAACTTTGTGAAAATTAGCCATGAGTCATATTTAGATAGAACTGTGAAGATTAGCCATGTGTAACACTTAGATTTGTGAACATCAGCCATGCGTCACACTTAGATAGGTCTGTGAAGATTAGTCACGAGTCATAGTTAGATAGAATTGTTTAGATTACCTGCCTAGAAGAACTGAGAAAGAACCCAATGTACTAAACACACCGCTCCTGCTTCCCACCTACACATCATCCAAGTACTATACATGCCCACTGGGCTAGTCAAATTGTACACAAACACACACCTGACGTTCAATCAACAATACCTGTCACTGGACATTATCCATACTGATAGAACAAGCTTAGTGTGCACAACAATAAATACTGGACAATCTACACCTAAAACACACAGACATACCCCAACATAACAAACATTCACATATAAAACAACCCATAACCCATGCATTCTACACAGAAAACACACACACACACACCCCAACATAACAAATATTCACATAGGAAACAACCCAGGCATTGGCCCTTACCCATACAGATACAACAAGCCAGTGCACGCAATCAACCATCTGTAGGTTAACCATGTTTTGCACTTAGCCTAATTGTGTAGGGTAGTCATGTTTTGCAGTTAGCCTAATTGTGTAGGGTAGTCATGTTTTGCAGTTAGCCTAATTGTGTAGGTTAGTCATGTTTTGCAGTTAGCCTAATTGTGTAGGGGAGCCATGTTTTGCATTCAGCCTAATTGTGTAGGGTAGACATGTTTTGCATCTAGCCTAATTGTGTAAGGTAGCCATGTTTTGCAGTTAGCCTAATTTTGCAAGGTAGCCATGTTTTGCATTTAGCCTAATTGTGTAAGGGTATGGCACTTAGCATTTGCAAGTACTAGCCGTGCATCACTCTTAGATATAATTGTGAAGGCTAGCCACGTGTCACTTTTAGATAGACTTGTGCAGATTAACCATGCGTCACACTTAGATTTGAGTAGTTTAGCCATGCGTCACGTTTAGACATGTTTGTAAAGATTAGCCACGCGTCACGTTTAGATAGAATTGTGAAGATTAACCATGTGTCACACTTAGATTTGTGAACATTTGCCATTCGTCACATTGAGATACATTTGTGAAGATTAACCATGTGTCATAACTAGATTTGTGAACATTAGCCATGCATCATACTTAGAAAGATCTGTGAACATTAGCCTTGCATCACATTTAGATAGAATTGTGAAGATTAACCATGTGTCACACTAAGATTTGTGAACATTAGCCACACATCACACTTAGACAGATATGTGAAGATTAGTCTTGTGTCACATTTAGATAGAATTGTGAAGATTAACCATGCTCCACAATTAGATTTGTGAATATTAACCATGCATCACATAAGAGAACTTTGTGAAAATTAGGCATGAATCACATTTAGAATTGTGAAGATTAGCCATGTGTAACACTTAGATTAGTGAACATAAGCCACGCCTCACACTTAGAGAGATCTGAGAAGATTAGTCATGAGTCATAGTTAGATAGTTTGTGAAACTAAACATGCGTATCACTAGTCAGGATTGTGAAGATTAGTAATGTGTCACATTAGATCGAATTGTGTAGATTTTCTGCCTAGAAGAACTGAGAGAGTAGCCAATGTACTAACCACCCCGCTCCTGCTCCCCTCCAACCCACCATCCAAGTACTATACATGCCCACTGGGCTAGCCAAATTATACACAAACACACACCCAATATATGCAAGACTCACATACAATAAAAAATCCCTGACACTGGACCTTACCCATACACATAGAACAAGCCAGTGTGCACAACCTTAAATACCAGACAATTTACACCTAAAACACACAGACACACCCCAACATAACAAACATTCACATAGAAAACAACCCATGCATTCTACGCAGAAAAACCACACACACACCCCAACATAACAAACATTCACAAAGAAAACAACCCAGGCATTGGGCCTTAACCATAAGGATACAACAGGCCAGTGCACTCAATCAACCATCTACAAGTCAACACACACAGATGCCAGTTTCTCCTGGTTTTGGACCTATCCTATCACTATACCCTCACTAACCAACACCGCCCTCTTTCCTGCAAAGCCACATGAGTGTCTGGAGACTGCCCCTGGTGGTAACGGTGCACAGTATAAATGAACATAACATAACATAATTCCATCCTTTCAACACTCTCTTTTGCCCCATTTATTTTCACACTACAGATTTGCTGCCACAATGGAGAGGGTCACAATTCACTGGTACACGGACAAGACTCAGTGATATAAAACCACTATTGTGGTGATGATGTGCATTAAAGACAAACAACATACATGGCAGTACATTAAACTTTGCAGTAAAATATCTCAATAGGTTAATGCACCTGCCGAAGAGGACAGTCTGTAACCTGCAAATCATAGTTTTAAATTTGGGTAGGAATGACTCCATCTTTAACCCTTCTAAATTTGATGAAGTATGTCACATTGAAGTAGTTAGCTGTGAAAGTTGATGGCAGACTTCAATCACTGTAGGCTCTGCTGCAGGGATGGCAGCGTCTTCATTATTCATGAATGCCTTGTAACTGCTGCCACCCACTGTGAAGATGATACACTCCAGGAGGGGCAAGTCTGTACAATTCCTTGAAAGTGAGGGGTAATGTGGTCGATGTTTTTCAGGCTTATGAAGAGGTGGGCTGTTGTATAATTAACTGCTTCCAGTAAGGGCTTGGACACATGTATTCTAGTAAGATTGTGAAAGGATACGCCATACCAAGGTTCATGGTCACCAGAAAACACAGCAATACATCATTTTCTTTTTGTACCTCAAAGTGCACACTTCTGATACTCACTTTACACCTGAAACGGAGCAAACCATGATTTTTCCTAGGACCTCCCTTTTTAGCTTCTAATGGACCCTGATATGTATACTGCAGGTTTTTTTTATATGGCTGTCAAAGGTGTGCGTAGAGCAGGCTTGTCCAACCTTTTTGAATGTGGGGCCGAAGCATTAACTTTTTGTCACCCGGTGGGCCGGCGAGCCAAAAGTGAACACCCTCACCCAAAGCAGTATATTCAAAAGTGATGGTGTGTGACCTTTGACACAGTAGCATCAGAGGCAGTCCCAAAGATAGCTTTTGGTGTCGGGCAGTGATCAACGGTTAGTTTCTTGTGATTTCTTCCAGTGTGTATGTGTTGATATTTCTCTGAAATAGTGGGGGTGACCGAGCGTAGCGGGAGAACTATAACGATCTACGGAGGGTTTGGGGGCCCCCCCTCAAGATATTTTTTACAAATATGGGTCTAAACTGGTGCATTTTACAGCAGGAAAAGTGACCAAAAAGCCAGAAGTTTACAATCAGTTCTAAAGGGGAACTTTTACATTCCATGTCACCAACAGCAGACAAGAACATTGTAGAATTCAACACATTTTAATGTTCAATGTGTCCACAGTGTAAGACAGCACTGTCACTGATGTAACACATTGGCATGCTGGTTGTGCCCAAAATATGCCTCTGTAGCAACATGGCTATGCTGGCTGTTCCCAATTTAGGCCAGCATTGTCCTCTACAAAGCATGTGCAGTGTGCTCAATACATATGCCAGCTTATCTCTGTAATAAACATTCATTACTTCTGTGGTAACGAAAGAAGCATAATCTAATTCCAGGAGGCACCTGAGGCAGTAAAAGTCCTCTGCCACGGCCCGGTGTATTGGTCGGACCCAACATTGCAGAAATAAATGAATCGTGTCCAGAGACCCGACAAACATTGAACAAATAAATAAATCGGGCAGGGGAGCTGACTTATGAATTTCCCGGGGGTGCCCAAATAGAGGAAGTGACATCAGCAGCAGTAATATGACCACATTTGCACATAGTTGCCAACTTGGTGTGAGAGGGTCAGGGGGTGCAGAACAGTGGAAACATTGGCTAGCATGTACTGCATATACTAAAGTCAAGTAAGGAGTAGGTTTAAGCCTTCCAGTTGCATTCCAGTAGGTCAATACTGCCCCTACTCCACCCCTCTATAATCATACAGGTTGTAGTAGCTCTCAAAAGGCAGAGCAACACAACTAGGATGGGAGAACGAAATGCCATCCCATCCTGTGAGTGTGTCAAACCTCAGAGCAAAGACTGTGCATGTGTCTCCTACCTTGGAGCACAATCTCACTAATTTGGTGCAAATCTCGCAAGTCGGTGCATGGGAATCCCATGCGTGTGTGTGGGCTGCAGACCCTGGATCACTTGCTCACTTCTTCAGTGTGAAACTCTGGCCAAGGCCGTACTGTCCCAATGGTGAGAAGTGTCGTATTTTCAAATTAACTATACTTAAGCACTTTGGGTTATTGAATAGTGCTGCTACATTCTGAGTAATTCCATCTCTTTAAATATATTAGCTCTTGTATAACCACAACAGTGTTGATTTATTCTGATGATGATGAAGATGATGTTAGACTTGCTCAATAGTTCTGGTTCTGTATCATAAATGTACTTCAGATCTTCAGAGTCTCGGGAGGATAGCTCAGGGGCAACGTGCTCACCTTGGAAGCAAGACAATATGGAGCAACACAGGTTCGATCCCTCTGCGCATTATAAATGACCAATAAAAATAAATAAATCTGCTGAGAAGTGCTAGGGCCTTGTCAATAAGAGTGTAGCAGCTGAACTGAGAAGTGCTGATGTTGTCACATTAAAAGTATAGCAGCCCCACTAAGATGGAGGGCAGACTTGCTTTGCATCTGTGCCTCGATTACATCTGTGCACCCCCTCTTGCCAAAGGGGGTGCACAGATGTACAAATACACCCAACCCAAAACGATTTTTAGAAATGGAGGGACAGACTTGCTTTGCATCTGTGCCTCCATTTCTAAAAATAGTTTTGGGTTGGGTGTACCTCTACATCCGTGCACACAGACGTAGAAGTATACCCAAACCAAAACGATTTTTAGAAATGGAGGGACAGATGCTAAAAAAGAGCATCTTGCTTTGCATCCGTCCCTCAATTTCGAAACATCGTTTTTTACCCAGCTTTTACCCAGGCCGCCAGAGAGAGACACAGTATTGATGGAACAAAGGGCCATCCATACTGGTCTCTTCTCTCCCGCCTGGGGGGGTCAGGGGAGCCCGCAGCACCCACGTACTCGGCGCCCCTGAAAGCGGGCCGTGGCCTGTAACTATTTATTTGTTCAATGTTTGTCGCGTCAAACATTGAACAAATAAATAAATAAACTGGCCCGTGGCAGAGACAGTAACAGTCCTCCGCCATGGCCAGGTTTATTTATTTATTTGTTCAATGTTTGCCGGGTCTGTGGAACCGATTAATTTATTTATTTCTGCCATGTTGGTTCGACCACCATTGCAGAAATAAATAAATTAATCAGGTCCATGGACCCGACAAACATTGTTCAATGTTTTCTCTACAGTCTCGCGGGCCACATGAAATGGCTTGGACGGCCGCATTGTGGCCCACGGGCCGTATGTTGGACAACCTTGGCGTAGAGGGAGGGAACAAACACATCTATTAAACGATTGTGAGTGCAGTGCTTGTGCAAGCTGAATTCCTGAAGTACATGCATAGATTGCTATGGGAGCTATGATTTTGCATGCATGGACTCCGACCCCCTGACATATAATTCGGGTACTACTTTACACTGCATCTATGTACCTTCAAACACCCATGAACAGATCTTCTGTCTATTTCCCAAATGCTGGGAAGATAGCATACCATTTATGTCCCTAAGAGGTGTCTGCCTATTAATATTCCACAATCAATACAACAAACGGCATGACAGCCACTCAACTACAGTGCTCTCAGTTTAGAATCATATCATTTTGTATTTTCTGGCTTTAGAAAAAGATGCACATTTTGGATGTTGCTTGTATATAAGTGTCTGTGGGCATATTTAGAACGTGTAGATCATTATGTGAATTGTAGTGCATGTTATGTGTTCCCTCGCGCCCCCATGGGTGACCGTGAGACCCCACCCGGTCACAGACTGCACACGGACACGTCCATTCAGTTCGGGCTCCCCGGTGGCTCTGCATGGCCGAGAACGCACCCTTTATTTGTACTGCACGCGGCGGAGTTCAACTACACTCTGCCACGTGCGTGCACCCCTTTAAGCGGCAGCATCACACTCCTCCTTTTTCATAACAAACAGAACACATGAATGAAACATAACTACCAACCACACAATGACTTCAAACATAACCCCTTTAATAACAACCACCCTGGTTCCCCATAGCTTGTCAAGCCACCATTACAGTCTCTTTTCAAGCACATAGTCGGTGAGACGGGCAGGTTTCCCTCACCCAGTCCTCTGGTGGTACCTCCTGCCGCCCCCCCATTTTGGAGTCCCTTCGCCCTCCACCTCACGGGCTGGGGATCAGGGAGAGCTCACGGAACCACCACCCTCATCCGGTACCTCCAACATTTGTCCACTGGGTGCAGTCTCAGTCTGTGCTTCGCCTAGCCGCTTGAAGAAGCTAGCATTCCAGGTCACGGACACAGTTCCATCAGACGCTGTCACCATTGACCCTTTCACTGCCACCACATCCAGGGGCTCCGGCTCATAGGTCAGGGACAGCTTTCCTTGAGGGTGCCGATTTCTGACCAGTACCTCATCCCCGGGAGCCAGCCTCTGAGGTCTCAGTCCTCTCCTGATGTTTTCCTGCTCCGTCCTCTCTCTTCGCTCCCACTCGAGATTGTTGTCAATCACTGCGGGCTCCCGCTCCCCTATCTCTGGTAGCAGGTCTCGTGGACACCTCTGAAACATGGATTCTGCCGGGGTAACCCCCGTAGATGTGTGCGGGGTGGTTCTGTACCCACGCAGGAACTTGTACAGGGCCCTCTGTAGACACTGGCCCTGCCCATTGGCAATGTGAAACACCTTGTTTAGAGTTCGCATCATCCTCTCTGCCTCACCATTCGCCCTTGGCCACAATGGAGTCACTTTGCGGTGGTGCACGCCATACTCCTTCATTAACCCCGTGAAGCTTTTGCCCTGAAAGGGTGGGCTGTTGTCAGAGCACAGCACCCTGGGTAGTCTCCCAGCACGTATAATCTGAAATGGCAGCAGCCCCACAACACAGCCAGTGCCTCCCGTTCAATTTGGGAGTAACGCTGTTCTGTCTCTGACAGAGCCTTACTGGCGTATGCAACAGGGTGAACCTCCTGATTTGCATCCACCTGGGTCAGCACCGTTCCAAGACCAAATGGGCTGGCATCCACCACTATCTCCGACTGGAGGCCCGGATTGAAAAACGCCATAATGTCCTCCGCCGTGGGAGCTCCCTTGATGTCATCAAACGCTGCCTGCTCCAGTGGCCCCACTGCCAGGTCACATCTTTCTTAGTGAGGGCCTGCAGGGGCTCAGATCGGGACACCAGGTTCTTAATGAAACGGCCACATTAAGTGACCATCCCTAGGAAACTACTCACCTCTGAGACAGTCTCAGGGGGGCGGGCCTCGATGATATCTTTCACTTTGCACGGGTCAGGCAATACACCTTCCTCTCTGAAGACACAACCAAAGAATTTGATAGTAGTCTTCAGGAACTCGCACTTATCGCAGTGTAATGTCAGACCCAGTGACTGGAGGCGTTCAAATGTCTTTGCCAATTTGACCAGGTGCTCCGCTTCAGACTTGGCACATACCAGGATATCGTTGCTTATGTTTAGCACGCCCTCCAGGTCAGCTAGCGCCCCTCGGATGATGTTATGAAACACCTCCACCGCCGAAGACACCCTGAAACTTTGTCTCTTGTATCGGTATAAGCCACAATGAGTGTTAAAGGTGGTGATATACCTCGATTCAGGATGCAGCACCAGGTCCCGGAGGTGAAATGGTACAACAGGGTAGCCAACTTGCTGTCATCATTTCTCTCCATCGTGGCCCTGAAGTACATTTCAAGTCTGTCCATCCACATCTTCCAACGAGGCCCTAGACTGGATGATGCACCTGAGATATCAAACTCAAGGAATAGGTGAGAGGGCACCAGGAGGTTTCATCCCAGGTAGTTGTTGTGCCGCCATTGCAGGGGGCTGCTTTGGAGGTTGAGCAGCCAGTGCCGGGGCCTGAGCTTGAGGTGGTGCAGCCACAGCCTGGGCTTGTACTTGAGGTTGAGCAGCCAATGCAGGGGACTGCGCCTGAGACTGACCTGGCGCAGGAGGTTGTTGAGGAGCTGCTTGTCCATCACCATCCATGGCATTGAGCGCACGAGCACCCTCGTCGGACCACACAAGGGCCGCAACTCACACCACCTTCCCTGCAGCGTTGATGTGCCTCTACTTCCAGGAAAACAGCTGGCCCAGTAGAAAACCTGCAGTCCAGGGAGCACCAACCAGGAAAAGCCACCCACTATGCTCAGTTTATGCACCCAGATGGGTGGAAGTCCCAACGATGGAGCCAGGTGGGCCCAGGGATAACCCCAGTATAGTAGCAGGCTTCCCCTGGATCCTCACCTTACACTCGATGAAGCACGATGAAAATTGAAGAAATTCCCATAAAAAAACACTTCATGTGGTGCTACCAGCCCTCTCCTGCTAGAGGTTCCAAAGATTGGCCCTGGTTGGCCCACCAACACTTCAGAACGAAGCTGCAACCTTCCTGAGCTGCATGGTCTGCATCCTTCCCTTCAGCATTATCAGACGGTGAAATATACATCAAAGAGAAGATGCCGATGTTACCACCCAGCCCAGGATGCAATCCCGCTTCGTCGCCACTGTTATGTTTTCCCCTGCACCCTCGCGAGTGACCGTGAGCCCCCCCTGTCACAGACTGCACACAGACACATCCATTCAGTTCGGGCTCCCCGGTCACTCTGTGCAAGCCGGGAACACCCCCTTTATTTGTACTGCACGTGGCGGAGTGCAACATCACTTTGCTGTGTGCGTGCAACCCTTAAAGGGCCAGCATCACAGTACAGTAATGGAGTTCCTAGCCTCAAGGCCACTGGATCGCCTAAGGTCTCTTGCCCACTGGTACTTTAATGTTGCTAAGCTACTCGATCGCTGATGATCTGCACAGATCAAAAGCGTTGGTTCTGAAGCTTGCAACATGGCCTTGTGGTGTCCTGTACGGCTCTTCCTCTTGCCTTTGTTTTAAACGTGCATTGTGAACCACTGGTGATTGTAATCTAGTTATTCATCCTCCTTGTCTGTATGTAAGCGGATGCAGTATGGCACCTACACACTCACCTGAATTACTGAGGGCCAGTGAGCATCTGCCACATTATTTGAAGCTCTATAGCTCCATTACCGCTCCTCCGCAAGCGAATACTGTAGGTGCACGTGATATCATTCACAACATTGGTGTTCCAAAGCAGAACCATTTTTTAAACTTTACCATAGAAAAGAAAAATCAAAGGCAGTGACCCCAAAGTATGGCAGATCAGAATGGCTAAACCCACTAGAAGATGTGCATACCAGAGTTTTCTTCATTTGAGAGATTGTTCACGTCTCCATCTTTTGTCATTGTATGGTTACTGGAGCTCTTGCAGGAGCATTTTTAATAGTTTATACCTTTTTCAGGAACTTTTGTATGTGTTTCTGTAAAGTACTGGAGTGCTGTAATGACACGTTGGGAGACTACCCTTAACATGGGGAGTTCCTTCCCTCGCCAATTAAGACGAGCCACAGCACATCGATTATGTGTGTTCAGCTAGCCCTGTCTATGACTCATATAGAGCCACGTAGATCCCTCCCCCTGTGCCAACAATGATCCAAGACCCAGGTCGGGGAACAGAAGGAATATATATTTATTTAAATTGTGGGTTCAAGAAATACTTGCACTAAATGGTTACACCCACCATATTCTCTGTGGCAGAAAACAAAGCTTCAATACAAAACGCACCTTTCCTTTTTTGTTTCGGGTACACCGTACACAGGCAAAATAAACAGTTACAAAATCCTGAGCATTAGCATTCCTTGATATGATTTAAATGTAAAACAACTGCCACTTATTCTGTGTTCACAAGCGAATTACACATGCAGCGCTTTGTATATTTTGTTTCCCTGTGCACTTAAAAATGCTAGCAGTTTGGAAATCACACAGACTTTTGAGAATACTTTTGACTGATAGAGCCCTTCTTCCTACTTCACCCCAAAGCACTACAAGATCTTTCTGAAATCAGGGTCACTTACCCACTCTCAGGATAGGGTGTGCATTTTTCAATTCGGAATTACACTTTGTTTCACTTCACAAAGCACTTCTCTCCCCAGCACCAAAAACCCAGGCTTCAGTTAAATTCAGCACCCCCCTGTTTAAAGGCCAGGTCTGGGGAGTGGGGACAAGTAGGCATTTTGTCACAGGAAAGCCTTGCATGGACATAAGCAGGAAGTAATTCTGGAATTATTTACATTCCCCACCGAGATTCGGTCACTTTGTAAGTACTGCATGCGTCGGTGAGGAGTCTCTACGATGATGTGCTCTCCCTGGAAAAATGGATGGTAGTTATTCAATGCCCACACTGTTACAAGGAGTGCCCTTTTACAGTCATTGTACGAAATAACTTTGTTAACCTTGTGTTTTTGGTACAATACCGCTGTTAGACAGGTATCTGAGAAAACAGTCTCCAAGAAGAACTCCTTATTGTTGATGGGGCAAGCCAAACAAGGAGCTTGTGAGATGCTTAACTGCCTCATATTGTTCGGGACCCCACTCCTACTTGACTCCAGCCAAGGGTCGAGTGACCGCTGCATAAACTTCAATGAACTTTTTTCTATAATTAGTGAGTCCAGGAAGGCTTGTTCATTCTTGCACAATAGTAGGGTCTTTTAATTTCAATAAGGCTTCCACCTTCTTTGCATGGGGATTGAGACCCTCAGGGGTGATTTCATGCCCTAAGAAGTTCACTCAGGTCTTACACCACTGTTCCTTCTGAAAGGACAGTTTTTCTCTAGCTTTGTGCGAATGGGTCAGAGCATAGCAGATTTCTGCTATATATTCCTCCACATTGAGCGCTTGATCAAATCATCATCTACATGTGCCAGGTTTCCCCGTTTGCCCAAATCGGGCATGGCCTTATACAGTAATATGTTGAACCCATTGCCAGAGTTTATGTATCCAAAGTTTTTGTTTGTGTCCATGTGCAGTGCTACCCCAGAGGGTAAAGGAAAGCTTGTATTGGTATTTCCTACTCACGAGCACTGTCCGGTACCATTAGTCAAATCAATGGTTGTGTACTTTTTACCCCAGGATCTGTGCCAGCCCTTGATCGATGTAGGGAAGTGGCCATCTTGACATGTAGACCCATTTGTTCAACTCATACAGGCCTTCACATAGACTCCATTTGCTGTTTGGTTTAAGTATTCCCAGTACCGGGTTATTAAAGGTACTGTGGATCGGACAAATTATCCCATGGGATTCTAAATTCTTAATCTCTGTGAGTGACTACATGGATGTGAGAGGTAACCAGTATTGTTTAACAAATACTGGAGCCATGTCTGGTCATGTGGGTATGGTGGGTATGGTGGTTGAATGAATAGATGTGCATCCACAGTCATATGAGTCCACTGAAAAGATATCCAGGAATACCTGTTTCAGCTTTTGTTTTTGCTCTCAGTCTCACAGGCAGCAGCAAGATTGATCTGTTCTTTGACCATCTGCTTGAAGCCTGGAAAGGCATGGCAATTTCAGCAGTATCCTCCAGTTGGGTGGAGAGATCTCCTTTTATGGTGTTAACCTGTAAAGGATGTTGCATGGATTTCAAGTAGTTGTTATTGACTATGTACATTACCTCATCCCTCCTGATGTCACAGGTCACCTCTACCATCCCATACAGGCACGAAGAGTACGCCAAGAAATACCACCCTTGACTGGTGAACATCCTTTCTGGAGGAAAACTGTCACTGGTGTTGAAACAGTTGTTTGAAATTGGTCCAATGATTTCATTGCCTAGATCAATAGAATAATGTTGAACATCAATGGCCATTCCAAAAAAAGTGTCTGCGCCCAAAGTGTAACTATGAGGGTCGTTGTTATCGACCAATATTTGAATGGTGTTGTGTTCTAGATAATGGAGAGGGGAAATCAAAGTTATATCGGCGTCCTGATGTTTGAGGTTCTGTCCTGACTTAATTTTGATGGGAATAGTGAATTGTCACACCTGTCCTCGGATGGTAACCTCTTCTTGCACTTGAACATCAACCACATAAGGCAGCAATTGAGCTGACTGGAATGCTTTTCCAGTGTTGTCAAAGCCCATGGGTTTACCCCCAAGCCATGACCAGACTTTATTATCAATTAGATCCACATTTATTGAGAATGTCACTACCTACAAAAAGGCAGAAGGGACATCTCTCGTGACCCAACAATTATGCTCTATGCTTTTGTTGCCTCTGGAAGTTCTTAGCATAAAACTGCTAGGCAGGAAATGTTTGGAATTTTTGGTTTCCAGACCCACTTCCCATTTATCAATACATTTAAATGTGGCAATGGTCTGAGCCTTTGGAAGTTTCATGAATAATCCTTTACTGATGAAGCCTTTTCTATTATTCAGGCATACTCTGGTAAACACAGGCTCCTCCACCTCGTTTATCTGAATGGGGAAAAACAACTCTTCACAATTTTTCTGAAAGTCCGTCGGACATTGAGCTGTTTCTTCATTGTCTTTTTCCATGGGACACAAGGTTTCTTCTGACTTTGGGCTAGTGTAACATTTCAGGGTGTTCCCTTCCAGTGTGGAATGCCAATTAAAACTGGGAGGAAGGTTGATCTGTGGTGATATCCTCCAAAGGAGATCTTTCCCCAGTTTACAAGGTGTTCCCTCTGGAGTCACTACTATCACTGGATGCTATAACCAATGTGACCCAATTTTCATTTCCAGAGCCACAGTCCCTTTGACGGAAATGCTGTTTCCATCGGAATTCTGGCACCCCATTCCTGAATTAAGTTGGTCAAAGGCCTTTTTGGACAGGAGGTTGTCTTGGGATCCAGTATCCACCAGAGCTGATAATTCATATTGAATCTGCAACTTGCCTGGGAGATACAATCTGCCCTCTTTCTCAAGGGAGCAGAAAAAGTGTGAGTTATTTGCCAGATTGGCAGTCATTTTGTTGATATTGAACTCACTGTGTGCTGTTGGGCGATTTTCCATGTCGGCGATCGGTAATCTGTAAGAAAAAATGCACAAATAACAATTTGCATATTTGTAAAATGCTCTTTCTCACCAGATTCTTTTATGACCCCCTTTGCCTGAAGACAGTTCTCAGAACCTGTTTGTGGAGAGAGTACCTCTTTATTTCCAGTATTATCTGGCTCACACTGCTGGGGGTCTAAGAATTTCTGGAACAGGGTCAGTCTCCATACTTGTCCAACTCAGGGTCTTTTGCGACCCATTTTTCTTTGGAAGGGCTCCCCCCATTCCTGAACAAGAAGATTTGCTTACCTAAATCCTCCAGGGATTCTTCTCTTTCAAAGGGTATTATCTTGTGTTCCTCCACAAAGTGGGATCTTCTTTGACTTCTCCTACTTAACCTTTGCTCTTTGGGTTCACGGAGCGGGGGGTTAGATGATTCACTTTCAGCCTGAGTGGTGTCCAGGGGTTCTGTAGTGGTGAGAAAGGAAGCTTACCCTATGACTTGGCATCTCCCCTCCACCCAGGCCCCCCTCTCCTCAGGAACCTGCTGCTAGTTAGAAGTTTCCTCCCACCATTTCCCCCCAGGGCATCAGACCTTGGTGTGGGGAATTCCGGGAAGCAGGGGTATGTTGAAAGTTTGACTGAGCCCTCAGCATACGGCCCAAGTCATCGCTGGTTGCTTGACCTGTCGCCCCAGCTGTGAGAACATTTCTGGATTGTAGGGAGGTCTCGATTCATACCTTTGCTGCTACTGAAAAGGATAACTGTCCCTTCTTCCAGAGTAGCTTGAGTATGGGACATTTACCTTGTTATTTTCCATCCTGATTCTCCCTTCTCTCTGGCTCATGGATCCATTGTCCTGGAACGGGGGATAATGAGGAGAATATTTTGGAAGTTCTGATTCTGAGGGTACAAGTGGAAAAAGTTCAGGTTGGAAGGTGGAGTGGTACTACCCTACTGAGGGAAGTCTGGATGCAAGCATCCTGGGCAAGTTATTCCTGGTTGGGCCCCCCCTTTGTCCGGGGGAGTTTACACATTTCCCAGGATTGGTTTTGTACCCTTATACCTAGGGCTTACAGCGGTGGCAGAGTCAGAGGGATCATTGTTCTGGACTCCTGCCTACCATTCTATTGGGCCAGGGTGGGGTGGTCCCTCTGCCTTTCATTCTGCTTGTTGGCAGGAGGAGTATTTTTAGGCCCTTCTATCTCCAGTTCAAAAGGAGAGGTAGTTCTCACTTACGTCACCTTCACAGCGGCAGGTGTGGGAGATTAGTTTGGTGTTTTGGGGGTGTTTCTATTTTCTATGGGCTTCTGGACCTCATATATCCTGGTGGCTTGCTCAGTTATCCAATCCAGTGTTCTGCACTCATGAAAATCACTCACTAATTGAGTAATAATGTATTTGGGAAGCACATGGAAATATATGGTCACAACTCCCTACTATGTGTGTTCGTCCAGCGGGAAGTCTGCGCAGATACGCTTTTTAATTCCCTAGTTGCCTGATCTTTCCCACATTGCAAATGATATGCAGCCTTACAGGCCTCTTGTGGGATCCTATGCATGGAATTCTTTTTCAAAATGGCCACCTTACAGATGGACCATTTATATTGATCCTGGTACTCCAGTCCTGCAAATAAACTGGAGTAATTGGGGGAGACTGTCCATTTGGCAAATTCTACGCAATTTACATAATTTCTGATCTCAAATGATGACATCATTTGCTTATAAGGTTCCAAGTGATCTCACACCAAATACTTGGCATTCTTATGGTATGGGGTCAGAAAGCTCTCTATTTGTTTATTTATTATTCACTTGTTAGGCACTTATACCGGAAGTAAATACTGTTTCAAAGTGCCCACAGGGCAACAGTGAGGAAACATGGGAATGAAACACAAGGAAATACAAGGAAATAAAAATAAAGTGAAGGGAAAAATCAGATTAATCTACTATGCCTTGTGTGTATTCAGAACCTGCAAGTGCATTAAGGGAGAGGGAGTAGGGGTAGATGCTGGGGTGTCTGTGTTCAAAAGTGAGTCACAGATGAAGTGCAAGGAAGTAAGTGCTCCACAGCCTGGAGAGGCGATGCGTGGAAGGTGTGAGCCACCAAGGTGGGGGGGTGTGCTGAGGCAAGTGCTGAAGGCAGACAGAAGCTAGGGCGATTGGGTGTGGGAGGTCAAGGGCCCCAAGATGCATAAGGGCCCTGAACACCAATCAAACATTTTAATTCAAAAAGGAAAGGTAATTTAGTCTCATTGTACTTTTCTGCATTTCAGTCTCATTGGTTTGGTGTGCATAGGTAGTTAGAGTGTGCGCTAAGAAATCTCACAGCAAAGTGGGTCACGGTAAATAGGAGAGGCTGAATTAATGTTTTGTGTCTCATTTCCATGCTTTACGTTTGTTGAAAAACAGACAAAAGGGCATGTTGTAAATAAAACATCACAGCAGAGCATGAACCATTTATTCAGACTGTATCATGTCCAGTATTTGTTTATTGTTAGTGGCCCTGATTAAGTAATTATTAGGCAGCATTCTGAAATTAGTCTCACCCTTATAAAAATACCAACATAGCAAAGTAGCACAAAATACCACAAAATAGTAGATATAAACCCACATAATCTCTTACGGGTTGAGGGCCCCGAAGATGCATAAGGGCCCTAAACACCAATCACAGCAACTGTGAGATTAGCAGAGGAGAGAAGAAGGGAAGGAGGAGGTAAAGAGGAACGTCTTGAAGAGCTTCTGGAACTTAAGAAAGTCCTGCTCAAGACGCAGCAGAATGGAGTGGCTGTTCCATTGGAGAGAGTGAGCTGAGCAAAGCGACTGACCTCGGGCCCTCTGTTTAGCTGAACACTTTACAGTTGGTAGCCAGAGGAAGGTAGCGGCCTAGAGAGAGAGTAATTAGTTAGAGTGAGTTGCAGATAGCGTGGTCCCCAGACAGCCTTGTGGATGATGCAGAGGGATTGGAATTTAATCTGTGTAGCAACTGGGAGCTAATGAAGACTTTTTAGGGCAGGAGAGACACGATCCCTGAGTTTAAGGCCAAGTATAAGTTGTGCTGCCCTTTTCTGGATTAGCTGGAGGGGTCGCAGAATGGAAGAAGGTTGATTAAGGAGGAGGCTATTGCAATGGTCAAGCTAAGAGAGAAACAGGGCTCAGGTAACATTGAGCTTCTGGGGGAATGTGAAAAAAGGGAGAATTCCTTTGAGAAGGAAGAGCTGACAGTGGGACTTCTTACCAATGTCCTGAGTGTAAGGAAGGAGAGAGAGGAGTCGAAGACGAGTCAAAGTTTCTGGCTTCAGAACAAAGAGCATCAGGAGAGCCCATGCAGGAAGGCAGAGTGAAGGGAAGAAGGAGTGGGCAGGGGTCCCAGTGGGAAGGATCTTCATGTTGCTCGCATTGAGGCGAAGATTGGTGGCTGTGCACCAGGAATGGATGAAGGCTTGACAGTCAGGGATGGTGGAAGGTGCAAGAGTGTCAGTGGGTCTGGTCTTTAACAAAACCCTAAATCTGTTTTGCTGTCTTTCTTTTCACTGCACCTGTGTCCATTCACTTTCTGACTCAGAGCTGCTATTTGGGCTCTATTCCCTGTCCTCTAGGCACTCCCTATCTCTTTCCCTGTTCTCACTTGTATGCCTAGGATAAAACACAGTAGTCTTTTCATCACTCCTTCCAGGCAGTCTGGAGAAATCCCCCTTTGGCCTGAATGTATGTAGGTCTTTAGTGTACCTGTCATGATCTCTGCTTCCAAAAGATCAGGACTTGCCCATCTCCCTTGGAAGCAGACCCATAACCCCGGTTCCGAGTGCCAGCCAGTCCCAATTGGGACCTTTTGGACCCTGTCCTGGCGCCAGTGGCACCAGGCTCATAAAGATGCCCAGTCCCAGCGCTGGAAGCGCCAGGCTCATAATGCTTGGGTGGACTTACCTGCAGCAGACCATGCTGCTTACTTACCTGCCAGTTGAGCCCCTGATCCTCTTCTGTTTGAGACTACTTTTTCTGTTGGGTGGGGCAGGAGCCACTCCCTAGGTTCAGAACACTGGAACTCTTCTGGAAAGCAGGAACTCTTTTCTTACCTAGGCGAGGCTGTGGAAGGAGACACCTAAGCACTACAGGAGGCTATTTAAACCACACTCGATGGATGAATCTTGCTTTGCGTTATTCTGCATTCTCTGCAGCAGAACGCTCATCGTGTCTTCTGCTTCTGATCCTGGGCCTAAGGGAACAAAGGCTTACCATCCTGGAATCCAGTCTTCAGCAGCACCTGTAAAGACAAAGAAAGAACAGGTTAGCACTACGGTCTTCAGTGGCAGCGCATCTCTTACCTGGTCCATCGGCTGTCACCAACGCCTCGCGCTGCATTCCGGCATCTGAAAGACAAAGGCTTACCTACTCTTCGCATGCTCCAGAGGTCTTCGCACTGCATTCCAGCATCTGAAAGACAAAAGCTTACCAGCTCTTTGCACGCTCCAGAGGCCTTCGGCGCTGCATCCCGCATCTGAAAGACAAAAGAAGGTGCGTTTAAAGACATTGGGCAACTTTATTACTCACGTGCCATTACTCCTTCCCACGCCGAATCCAGTGGGTATTCCAGCACCCTTCAGCTTCTCTAAAGCTCCGAACTTGTACCTGCAAGATAAAAGGGACAGTTAGTGCGCATCATGAAGCAGACTACAAGCGCTTACTTACGTGCTTCCAGGTGCTTCTATTCCTCACGCGGGTTCGATCCTCAACTCTCATCAGCTCGCCATCCGCCATCGCCGGAACCCTGCAAAACAAGAGATATCATTACAAAAGACTTTTAAGACATTTGAAGTGCCCAGAACTTACCGTTCGTGCAGTTAACGACGGACAGCAGTCCTCTGAGGTCAAGAGGCCTGCACCCTTATCCAGTGAAGAAACTGGTTACGGCACCCTGCCCCGAGGCAGATGGAGAGCTCGGCGTTCACTTACCTAAGGTGAGGGCGTTAACCTTTGGGGTTCTACAGGAGAAGAGGAGAGAGGCACCCAATAACCCCAGTTAATTAATCCCATATTTTCTATCTGCAGACATCTTACTCTTCGAGACAGACATACAGTGCACAGAGGTCCAGCCCAAAGAGCCAACCGTGTGTTACACATCACCTTTGAAGATACGGCATTCACCCAGTCAAGACCGGCGCCTCTGCGGGAATCAGGTGAGCGTTACAGAACGCAAAGCCGACCGCAAAACTCCCACCCAGGCGCTATGGAAACCTCGGATACTGACCAGCTAGCCCAGTTACTTGGGGAACTAAGAGCAGAAGTGCATGCAGCCCGTCAGGAAACGAATGCTCTAAGAAGGGAACTGATTATTTCCAAGGAGCGAACAGACGATCTCGCTAGACAATTGCTACAGTCACAAGCCGGACAAACTCCGTTACCCGCATCAGGGGCAAATCTTCCTTCAACATCCTCTACGAACCCAGTGCAGATCAACCTACCTGGAATGTACCTCTGGCTCCGCCCGAACGATTTTCTGGTGACCCAAAGAGGTTTGCAGTATTTATTAATCAGTGCCGGTTGCACTTCTTATGCCGGCCAGCAGCCTTTCCAATTGATCAAGCTAAGGTAGCTTTCGTGCTTTCGTACCTTAGTGGCAATGCGGCAGACTGGTCGATCCCTCTAGTTAATCAAGATGATCCAGTTCTCCATGATTTTCAAGCTTTTCAGCTCCGTATGGAAAAACTGTTTGCAAGACATTCACAGGGGCAGGCCTTGGACAATGAGCTCCTTTCATTGCGACGGGGTAATCAAGACCTTTTGGCTTATATTGCGTCTTTCAACAGACTGATAGTGGAAACTCGATGGCCTGAGGACAAAAGGATTATGCTGTTTTATAGAGGTCTACGTGGAGAGCTCAAAGATGTGTTAGCCCAAGTAGTGAATCCCCCGCAAGACTGTTCGGACTATATTGACTTCGTCGTTCAAATAGACCACAGACTGCAGAACAGGAAGGCCGATCGTTCCAAGTTTGATGCTCGAGTATTTTCCAAACCACCAACTCCTACCAAAGGAGTAGACTCCGGGGAACCCATGCAAATAGGGGGCCTGAAAGGACCACTAACACAAAAGGAGCGGGAAAGGAGAAAACAGCTGCAATTATGCCTCTATTGCGGAAACTCGGGGCACTTTCTTCGAGACTGTCCGGTGAAACCAGCCAAGAAGGCAGTAGGAGCTGCAGTTACCAGAGTCACAAACTCTGAGCAGGGAAACAACCTCGCCCGACAAGAATAGAGGTCCTCTTGCCGAGCGTTAAAACCAGTTCCGTGACCTCGCATTTCGTGATACCTATGTTCCTCATTAGCCCTGAACATCCGGATCGATTACATGCGATTGAAGCTTACGTCGACAGCGGTGCCATCGGCAATTATGTGGATCATGAAATGGTTTTGAGGATGAATCTGACTCTTTGTCCAAAGGCTGTAAAGGACGTCATTACTACGGTGGATGGTACGGAGATAGCCTCCGGACCAGTAACGCATACCACCCAAGAAGTGACGCTAGTAAGTCAAGATGGACACCAGGAGAAGATCGTGTTCGATGTGATCAAGGTCCCTCAGTTCCAGATTATTCTAGGAATTCCTTGGTTAGAGAAGCACAATCCTCAGATCGATTGGCGAGCAAGAACGGTTCAGTTTCCAGAATGTGTCTCTACTTGTCACCCTCGACCTGGTGTTGCACTGGCAGCAATTTCTTCGGAGGCTCCCCAGTTACCTCCCGAATACCTAGAATTCCAAGATGTTTTCCGGAAGGATCAGGCTAACTCTCTACCTCCTCATAGGTCTTATGACTGCCAGATAGACCTGATACCTGGATCTACTCCTCCTTGTAGTAGAATTTATGCCCTCACCGAGCCTGAGAATCTTCACCTCCGACAATACCTGGATCAATACCTAGTGAATGGGTTTATTCGTCCTTCCAAGTCCCCTGCTTCCTCAGCTTTGTTCTTCGTTCCAAAAAAAGAAGGGGACCTTAGAACTTGTATAGATTATCGCGCCCTGAACCAGATCACTGTTAAGAATAGATATCCGTTACCTTTGATCCCTGAACTCCTGGACCAAGTCAGAAAAGCATGCATATATACAAAGCTGGATCTTAGAGGAGCCTACCACTTGGTACGAGTAAAAGAGGGTGATGAATGGAAGACGGCCTTCCGCACCAAGTATGAGCTATTTGAATATCAGGTCATGCCCTTCGGACTTTGCAATGCCCCGGCCGCCTTTCAATATTTTATGAACGATGTCCTCAGAGAGCTCATAGATGTGTGTGTTGTTGTTTACATTGACGACATCCTCGTTTATTCTTCATCGGAAACTGAACATCGGAAACACGTGAAAATGGTCCTCGAGAGATTGCGTCAACACAAACTTTTCGCTAAGTTGGAAAAATGTGTTTTCAACGTGACTGAAGTTGAATTCTTGGGATTCATATTATCACCTAGCAGAGTGCGTATGGATTCAAAGAAGGTCGATGCAATTCTCAAATGGCCATCGCCATCCTCTGTAAAAGGCGTTCAAAGCATGTTAGGCTTCGCTAACTTTTACCGCAGGTTTATCCCCGAATTCTCTCGAATAGTCCAGCCCATCACCGCCTTGTTAAAGAAAAACAAATGTTTTGAATGGTCTACCGAGGCGGAACAAGCTTTCCAGAATTTGAAGACTAGATTTATCTCTGCACCGATCTTAAAACATCCTTGCCCAGAACTCCCCTACATCGTTGAAACTGATGCTTCGAGCCTTGCCATGGGGGCAGTTCTATCACAAAAGGACCCAGTAACCAATCAGTTGCATCCCGTGGCATTTTGGTCCCGCAAATTCTCGCCTCCTGAAATCAATTACACTATTACTGATAAGGAACTTCTAGCTATCAAGTACGCCTTTAAGGCTTGGCGGCATTATCTTCTGGGGGCCCGACACACCTTTACTGTGATTACAGATTACCGAAACCTGCAATATTTGAAAACCTCAAAAGCTCAATCCTCTAGGCAACTCAGTTGGGCACTATTCTTTGCCGAGTTTGACTTCATAATTACCTATCGACCTGGTACAAAAAACCGTAAAGCTGATGCCCTTTCTCGGATGGGAGTGGAAGAACATTTGATCAATCCTAAACCTGTACCTATCATTCCCGAACAAAGAATTCTGGGTGTAATCGCCACACAATCCATAGAGGAAGTTAAGGATAAAGCCAGGCTACTGGTAACTCCAGCAGACATACAGAATTGGCATCTGCAGGGAAAGGACTTTACGGTGAAGGACAACCTATTATATTTCCAAGAACGGTTATACCTGCCCAGCACAGATTTACAGAAAAAGGTAATCTCTTGTTATCACGATTCTTTAATGGAAGGACATCCAGGTATGGCCAAAACCTCGGAAAAGATCAAGCGCTACTTCTGGTGGCCGTCTTGGAAAAAAGATATTAGAGACTTTATAATGTCCTGTGGAGTATGCGCCCAAAACAAGAGTCAAAAGGAAAAACCAGCCGGCCTCTTACGCCCTATTGACATCCCACCTCGCCCTTGGCATACGCTTTCTATGGACTTCATCACCGATCTACCTCCATGATCCGGATACAATACGATCCTAGTAATCGTGGACCTATTCTCCAAGATGGCGCATTTCATTCCACTCAAAGGCTTACCAACAGCAGCAACTCTGGCCCGAGAATTTCTCGAAAACATCGTCCGACTGCACGGTTTTCCTTCAGTTCTAATTTCGGATCGAGGTAGTCAATTTATTTCTCATTTTTGGCGAAGTTGCTGTCGGTCGGCTCAAATTGATGTGAGACTTTCGACCAGCCACCACCCTCAAACCGACGGACAAACCGAGAGGACCAATCAAACTCTGGAACAGTATTTGCGCTGCATGCTACAACAAACTGAAAAAACTTGGAAAGATATCCTTTGGATAGCCGAATATGCCTACAATAACTCTGTCCACTCGGGAACTGGGAAGACCCCGTTTTTTCTTTTATACGGTAGTCACCCTCGAACCTCGGAGTTGGATCCACTCCAAGATCTTGGAACACCAGCAGTAGACCACCTGCATTCTACAATCACCCAAGCCTTTAAGGAAGCCGTTTCTCACCTTCAAAGGGCTAAAGAACAATACAAGAAAGGTGCAGACCAACATCGGAAGGAAGCCCCCCAATATCAAGTAGGAGATCAAGTCTGGTTATCCACCAAATATCTACCTCTAAAAGGACCACGCACATTCACCCCAAGATACCTTGGTCCCTATTCCATCACTACCATAGTAAATCCAGTAGCGGTCAAGTTGGACTTGCCCCCTCATATGAAGATACATCCGGTCTTCCACGTCTCTCTATTAAAACCCGTGCAACCTCAAACCCGACTAACTAAATCTCCAAAACCTATTCTAGTTGATGGAGAACTCGAGTTTGAAGTCAAAAGCATCCTGGATTCCAAGATCTCCAAATCTAAACTATTTTACCTGATTGACTGGAAAGGCTACGGTCCCCAAGAAAGATCCTGGGAACCTGCAGAATATGTCCACGCGCCTCGTCTAATCAAAAGATTTCATCGAACATTTCCTAACAAGCCCAAACCCCCGGAGAAGCCCGGTTTGGGAGGGTCCTTGAGGGGGGGTGCTGTCATGATCTCTGCTTCCAAAAGATCAGGACTTGCCCAACTCCCTTGGAAGCAGACCCATAACCCCGGTTCCGAGTGCCAGCCAGTCCCAATTGGGACCTTTTGGACCCTGTCCTGGCGCCAGTGGCACCAGGCTCATAAAGATGCCCAGTCCCAGCGCTGGAAGCGCCGGGCTCATAATGCTTGGGTGGACTTACCTGCAGCAGACCATGCTGCTTACTTACCTGCCAGTTGAGCCCCTGATCCTCTTCTGTTTGGGACTACTTTTCCTGTTGGGTGGGGCAGGAGCCACTCCCTAGGTTCAGAACACTGGAACTCTTCTGGAAAGCAGGAACTCTTTTCTTACCTAGGCGAGGCTGTGGAAGGAGACACCTAAGCACTACAGGAGGCTATTTAAACCACACCCGATGGATGAATCTTGCTTTGCGTTATTCTGCATTCTCTGCAGCAGAACGCTCATCGTGTCTTCTGCTTCTGATCATGGGCCTAAGGGAACAAAGGCTTACCATCCTGGAATCCAGTCTTCAGCAGCACCTGTAAAGACAAAGAAAGAACAGGTTAGCATTACGGTCTTCAGTGGCAGCGCATCTCTTACCTGGTCCATCGGCTGTCACCAACGCCTCGCGCTGCATTCCGGCATCTGAAAGACAAAGGCTTACCTACTCTTCGCATGCTCCGGAGGTCTTCGCACTGCATTCCGGCATCTGAAAGACAAAAGCTTACCAGCTCTTCGCACGCTCCGGAGGCCTTCGGCGCTGCATCCCGCATCTGAAAGACAAAAGAAGGTGCGTTTAAAGACATTGGGCAACTTTATTACTCACGTGCCATTACTCCTTCCCACGCCGAATCCAGTGGGAATTCCAGCACCCTTCAGCTTCTCTAAAGCTCCGAACTTGTACCTGCAAGATAAAAGGGACAGTTAGTGCGCATCGTGAAGCAGGCTACAAGCGCTTACTTACGTGCTTCCAGGCGCTTCTATTCCTCACGCGGGTTCGATCCTCAACTCTCATCAGCCCGCCATCCGCCATCACCGGAACCCTGCAAAACAAGAGATATCATTACAAAAGACTTTTAAGACATTTGAAGTGCCCAGAACTTACCGTTCATGCAGTTAACGATGGACAGCAGTCCTCTGAGGTCAAGAGGCCTGCACCCTTATCCAGTGAAGAAACTGGTTACGGCACCCTGCCCCGAGGCAGATGGAGAGCTCGGCGTTCACTTACCTAAGGTGAGGGCGTTAACCTTTGGGGTTCTACAGGAGAAGAGGAGAGAGGCACCCAATAACCCCAGTTAATTAATCCCATATTTTCTATCTGCAGACATCTTACTCTTCGAGTCAGACATACAGTGCACAGAGGTCCAGCCCAAAGAGCCAACCGTGTGTTACACATCACCTTTGAAGATACAGCATTCACCCAGTCAAGACCGGCGCCTCTGCGGGAATCAGGTGAGCATTACAGTACCCTTCCTAGGTTGAAGCTCTGGCTTTTCTCCTCCAGCAAACCAGGCTATGTGGTCTCTTTGTAATCACATCTTCTGCAAATCTAACTCACTGATTTTCTCATCGTGGGAGTTTTCAGGGTCAGAAGTACTCACAGGATTCTTTTTGGTCTTTCAGGACACACTGGCCCTGCCACCTTCCCTTCTATGTGGTAGAGATGAATACTCATCAATGTCAGACAAGGACTGGCCTTTTGGATCAATTTGGCTATTCCTGGGTACGTCTAGCTGCCTCATGTTTCCCTGTTCTCTATAGGTGGTATGCATGAGGTCAGTTCCCATTTGCACATGGGAAGTTTTGGATACCGGACATGAGGTCCCTAATGGGAGTGGCATCGCTCCTTGATCAGATGGCCCCATCCTGTACCCTGATAGGTCCATGCACCTCAAGCCTCTCTATATTTCTCATTTTTATTTGTTAAACTCTCACACATGCATCTTTCGGTCCTTTTTTCCTGTTTGTAATCAGAGAGCTCAATATTTAACTCTGACACTAAGGCATGACTGGCCTCTAGCACCCTGTTCTAAGCCACTAATCAATCCTTTATTGTCCGTACATCATGCTGAATTGCTTCATTCTCTCAATCGGAATCTTATATTATGCGCAAATATTCGAGCTGCTTTTCTTTCAAAAGACCAATCGCTTTCTCTTGAGCATTCCTTCGATGCACTGCCAGTGATAGGTCAGATTCTGCTTGCTTCACCTGCTCCACAAGCCCTATATTCTCTTCCCTAATTCTGGTCAGTTCCTGAGAATCCGACTGACCCTTTTCTGCATTGATTTTCAACCTTAATTCATCTTGGTCTTTGGTCAGCTGTTATGTCTGTTGCTTCAGAACATCCTGATGCATTTTAACAAACTACTGTTGTAAGTCAATCTCTTCTATTATGAATGGACTGTTTCCCATTTCAACTCACTTATGGTCTGTTTAAAGTCCATAATATCTTCCAACAACCCTCTATTGTGTCCATTCAATTTGCATTGGGGATCGCTTACAGTTTCTGCACCCTCTTTGCATGTATCTTGCAGAGCAGCAAACTCTATCTCTCACTCTGCACTGGGTTGTAGGTGGGTTTTCAACTCATTTTGAAGATGCTCAATGAGGTTTTCTTATTTTAATTATAAAATGTGGCTCTGCTGTTCTTCACAAATAGTTTTGGTCATGTAAAATGCCTCTAAAGCTTGGTTTAACATGCCATCTTCAAGCCACATGTCAGTGCCTCAAATAAATAGCTTAGCTAGGAGATGTTTCCTGGCCTCATCAAATTCTATTTTAGTGATTTTAAGAATGGATTGTTGCACCCTTCTACATTTTCTCTGCAGAGGAGCAAAAATCACCATATTCTTGCTCGATTTTCTGCTCTCCATGCTAAATCAAAGGTCAATTCAAATCAGATAACTTCTGCATTGGTACTCTTCACAATCCTATTTCTCTATGCACCTCCCTGGATCCTTGGGTTCAAGTCACAATGGTACTTTAACGAAGCACAAACATCCTCCTGTCCACCTCAATGTAGTTACACCAGAATGAATAGCATGTCACCAATACATTTGTCATGAGTCAGAAATAGCAAGCTAGATCTCGGCAAACAAGCCCCACTTTGTAACAAAATATTGGTAGACCACCCTTAACATGGGGAGTCCCCCCAATTAAGATGACCCACAGCACATCGATCATTTTTGTTCAGCCAGCTCTGTCTATGACTCATATAGAGCCACATAGATCCATCCCCCTGTGCCAACAATGAGCCAAGAACCAGGTTGGGGTACAGAAGGAATATATATTTATTTAAATTATAGGTTCAATAAATACTTGCAGTAAATGGTTAAACATGCCACCTTCAATGTGGCAGAAAACAAAGCTTCAATACCAAACTCACTTTGTCCTTTTTTGTCTCAGGTGCATGGAACACAGTTTGAATAAACTGCTCAATCCTCTGGTTCCACAAACCCTTTTGGTGTCACAATTGAATAATACCTTGGAACATTACAAAATCCTGATCATTAGCATTTTTGTTAAGGTTTAGATTTAAAACAACTGCCACTTATTCTGTGCTCACAAGTAAAATACATATGCAGTGCTTTATATATTTATTTTCGCTGTGCATTTAAAAATGCTGGCAGTTTGGATATCACACAGATTTTTGAGAATACTTTTGATTTATAGAGCCTTTCTTCCTACTTCACCTCAAAGCACTACACAATCTTTCTGGAATAAAAGTCACTTACTCACTCTCAGGAAAGAGTGTAACTTTTTCAATTTGAAATAGAATTTTGTTTCACTTGCCAAAGCACTTCTTTCCCCAGCACCATAAACCCAGCCTTCAGTTATATTCAGCACCCCTCTGTTTAAAGGCCTGGTCTGGGGAATGGGAACAGTTAGGAATTTTATTTTTGGACAAGGACACCCCTTTTATTTAGAGTTGTCTGGGGTTGACAGGAAAAATAGATGTACCCAATTACTTTAAATTACTATAATTCAACTTCACACCAGAAAAGAGGGCCGAGGTTTCAAATCCCCATGAGCTCCCCCTGCGTCATATGTATTGGAGTTCATTAAATTAATATTCCGTATAATATGCTAAGTGTCTACACAGTTTCCCCCACCAACTATTAAGGGAAGAAGATTGAGGCAAGCAGATCCCCCACAGACTTGGTTTTGTTTAGATCAAGCTACTTATATTGGAAATCTCTCTGGGTTTGGCATGCAGGAAAGCCATCCAGGTTTCAGGACCTTCTTTGTGGAAGCACAGGGATCTGGTGAGGTACTTCAGTCAACAGTAGGCACCGGATTCATCCCTCTATTTGGCTCTCCTCAATCATAGGGCCCATTCAGCTTTTAGGCTTTCCCATTTGTTGTCTCCCAGGTAAAATCATTCTTTAGGCAAGTCTCCTTGAAGATGTATAGGCAGCCCTCCCTTTTCTGGCTTGTGCAGCCACTTTTTAACCGCCTAAGTCCCACTCCAGAAATATTAGGGTCAGGAGGTGTCAATTTCTTAGCCTTGATTTTTCATTGGACCTTTACGGGCCTCTGCTCCTCCAAAGTTCACTCCTTGTCTACTGTTGGGCTCTGGGGGTTCGGAAATTGAATTGATGGTACACAGGTACACACCTACTAGCATTTAGCATTTCCACTTTTAAGATTTTTCACCTACAAAGTCACTACATGACAAAACGTTGCAATTTACAAATAAACATTGACACCTATATATATATATATATATATATATATATATATATATATGTGTTCCTCCAATCACTGCAGACTTTTGAAAATTATTTCCCTTTCAGCAGGAAGCTACATGTGCGAACTGTGGTTTTTCAGCATTTACACAAACATTCTAATAATTATGAACATGAAACTGTCTAACCAAATATCTAATTTAATAAGCCACCAGCTCCCAAACATTCGTATTCAGAACATTTTTGGGGAAGCTAGAAACACATTTTAGGTTGTAACTGAAATTCCCAACATCGCATTTGAATAAGAATTACATCAATAAGTGGTCTTGGTCATCAGCTTATTGGTGATACCTGAACCAGTATGGTGCGACCTATGATTCTTGAAAATGAATAAACAGTGGTTACACAATACAAGTCTATGAAAACGAATCCTATGCATAAAAGTGATAATAGCATTAATGGGTTCAAAAGTAAATCCGTGCGCTAGTGGCCACTCCTCGTTAACGTCACACCCTTGATCAGGCAGGATACACCAGTCCACAAAACCCACCCACCTAGGGTTTTGATATAATAAAAATAGATATGAGTCTGAAAGGGGTGACTCGCGCTTTGTTGTCATGTATCAGTGTGGATTAGCTCTTGTACTCAAAATCTGATGAAGTAATCAAAGTCTTGATACAATTGTTTGGTGGTTAACTGCTAACCTGCGTGGTTTGATTCTTGATAACTGTAAATGCACTGACTGTCTGGCACAGCTTAATGAAAATGCACACATTTTTGTCTGAACGCCAGCAAAGTAGTGACTGCATGGGTAATTTCCTTGAAATGAGTGTGTTGGAACACTCTCTGCCTCTAATGGCTTGAACAGGTCCACAGGCTCTATCCCGTCTGTAAATGTAGTCAGTGCACTTACAGTTATCAAGCATCAAACCACGCAGTATAGCAGTTAACCACCAAACAATTGTATCAATACAAATACGGTTTATATACCAATTCCTTAGAAGAGGCACCTTGAGAATGACCTCTATTTCGAAACACATGTCGGCTGTCCACGGCAGGCATACATTGGATTTCTGCAACATACTTTTTGCCACTTTGATTACTTCATCACATTTTGAGTACAAGAGCTAATTGACACTGATACATGACAACAGATCGCTAATCTCATGCATATTTCAATTTTCACATTACATCTCTTGAAGCTTTAATTAGTGGTCTGGCCACTTGGTTAGTGTTCCTGCCATAAGGTTGATTAGCATTCTTGTAAGGTCAAAGATCAGGACTTAGTTCTGCTTATCTGAAAAAAAGAGCAGATGTCCCACCACCATGCTCAGAGAAAATTCCCCCAGGTACAAGCCTGCGATTGGTATCTCTGAGCTGACTACAATTCGAATTTAAAATCTTGTATTTTCAGAGTTGTTCAAAGTTCATACCATTTCTGTTGACTAGTTGCATAGCAACTCCACAAATTAAATCCTTCTTCTAGGGCATCAAAGAGATTTAACTTCTAGGTAAAGGGCCAAGCAGATCTGTGATGGGGATTCCGCTTGAGTGTTCTGCCCAGCAACTGTCTTTATCTCAGGAATTGAAACCTACACTCATACTTTTTCTGGGCCCATAGTTACATGCTGCATCTGAAAGAAAATACAATGTCCATCTGTTGCATTTGTTTTTTTCATGTGAAGACTTTTAGTCATTTTTAATAACTTGCATCTCGCTATCACTGTTCTAGGCCCTTTTAATGATTTGTTCATTTTAGTAAGGGAACATTTTTCTCCATGTCTTTATTTCACAATGCGAAATGCACATGCAAAGCCCTTTTGAATCAGTTTCTCTTACACACAGCATTTTTCCAATGGGGCAACTGAAGGTGAAACACTGCTATTCATTTTGTTATTCATAATGGGCATTTTCAACTCCTTTTTGCAATCTGATTGTATTTCTCACAACTGCAGAAAAAACACAATCTGCATTCACTAGGCACTTTGATTGTATTAATTTTTGAGGCTGGCTTCTCATTCTGTCAGTGGCCCTCATTACGACCCTTGCGGAAAGGGGTTTACGCTGGCGTAATGCATGGCGTACCTTTCCGCCTTACTACGAGTTCCCGTAGCGCCATGGTGCTTTTTTCGCCTGCTTTTTCCGGGCGGAAAAATCCATGGCGCTACGGGACTTGTTGTTAATTACGCCACCGTAATTTACGGTGGCGTAATTAACGCCTTCCCCACTCCCATTATACCCTATGGGGCAAAAATGGGGATGGGGAAGGGTAAATGGGGATTGGGGACTTACCGCCCCACCAAGGTCGGAATGGGGCGGTAAATCCGCCAACCACCATGGCGGAGTTGGCAGCTTAGCGCCATGGACCATGGTGCAAATTGCACCATGGTTCTCCGCCAGGGTCGTAATGAGGGCCAGTGTGTCTTTCCATAAAAAGAATGCATTTTGCATTAGAGGCTTAACCTGGCCATTCTGTTCATTTTCCTGGGCTGAAAATATCCCACAGTGCGTCAATGGTGATGAACCATGATGGGAATTCTTCCGGGTCACTGGGTGAACATTTAACGCTTGTATTACTTCCTCTCCTTGACCCTTCATTATAATTAACCTATTATTGCTTTCTCTTTTCATCATGCATTCACCTATGTCACGTTCTTTCCCATTATTTACCCCTACTGTCTAGCATCTCTTTTTTGTTTTCTGCTCTTGTTTTTCTACAAACGTTCTGTCCTTCTATTCGTAACGTGAACTGCCTAACTGGCAATATCTCCCCCTTGCACAAGACTTTCCCTGCATCTGAAAACTAACCATTTCTCAGAAAAGCACTAAGAATCTAGCTTGAAAGTTTTCCCCTAAAACCAGGACATGTGACGGTTTTGCAGATGTTTGCTAGGACAGGAGAACATGGTGAGAACATCTGGGGCTGTCCCCCCAAAACTGGGTTGCCTGGTCACCATAAGTAAATGCAGTCACCAAACATGGGTCTTATTGTCCAGGACTTCTACAACGGGTCCTACTTTTACTGCAGTCATCCCGCAAATCATCCTGATCCTGACAATCATCACATTCTCATGGAACTACTGCAATGCCTTCTATGCAGGGCTTCCCACAGATGCCCCCACTAAACTCCACAGAGTGTACCATTAAGCTCCATTTCCTTCTCGACATATGGATCACATCACTGTGACTCAGAAAGCAATCCATCACCTGCTCATTAAGGTGAGGCAGATGCAGTTCCATACTCTGTGTCAAATACACTACGTTCTGCATCTTCACACTCAATACCTTTCCAAAATCCTCCAGTCACAGCAGCTGATCGGTTGCATCAGGACGGCACCCAGCAACTTATTACACCTGATAAATTACAGACAGAAAACATCATGGACACAATCTTATACAATGCCCTCCAAACTCACCTAGGACATACATCTAACATCCTGTAGTTCTCCTAAACTCTAAAGCTAAACCTCTTACATGTCAGTTTAGGACTTGGACAGATCTTAACCTGGTGAGAATCTCATCAACCTACTCCACAATTTGCCAATCAGACACATTAGACTGGCTCCCTACCCTGCAGGTATTTGAGCCGTTACGTCAGCAAACTCAAAAAGCTGCTTGTACCATTTTCATACATTAAGACCATTGCTTAATCTTTCATTTAGTTAACTACTTTTCCTATTCTGTAAGTAGAAATAATTAGAATTAGCCGAATTAAAATGCAGGGGTAAAGCGGGGACATCCCTCCTACCCCTTGCTAGGCACCACACTGTGCTTGATGGCTCTTTGGCCGTTGTTTGGTAATTCCCTCTTGGTGGGGTGGAAGCCCCGTTTACAGACCCTAGTCCTGTCCGTCCTTTTGTCTCTTTGTCTCTTGCAAGGATGTGAATATAAACCTCATCAGTGGGCAAGATTGAGTTTGGTAGACACCCTAATAGCAGCAGGAGTCACATATTATCCACCTCTCCTGCTATTTGGTGTGCCTTGCAGAGGTCTCAATTCATTCTTTTTCTTTGGGTGATTTTTGTCTGCCTGGAATGCAAAACAAGTCTGTGAGTCTTGGAATACTGTAGCTGCACTAATCCGTGTGAATGCATAGTGGTTTATGTTATGCTGTACCTGTAAAGTGCATTGACACTGTTAGGGGTACTGATGAAGAAGATCTGTGTTTTTCATTTTGCATCAGAAAATATTATGATTTGTAGTGGATCTGACAGTCCAGTTTCAACCTCACAGGCAGAGCCTTTTATTAGGAGGCATATTCATGTATTGTGTCTGCTAACTCCCACACCAAGCAGCCTGATAGCAGTGTCCATGCTTTCATTCCTCCTTGCCCCAAGGCCACTTTACAGCCGCAATATTGTGTGTTAGTCTACTGCAGGTGCACATTAAAGACACATGGCAATGTCACATAGAGGTATGCACCCCAAACCTCTTCAGGGCTCACTAATGCTATGCCGTCATGTAGGTGCCATGTGCTGCATCTCCCTACTCCAGCTCCTCTGACTAGGTACATGCAAGAACCTATTAATTTGGTGTATGGTACCCAGAGGTAAATGTGACTTTCTTCTGATTTTCACATTCAAAGTCCTTTTTTGAAGGTTGGACTTATGCTCCCGGCACGTTCTGAAAACACGTTTAGTGTAGGTATTGCCAATCTGCTTATGCTGTGGAATTACAATGCCAGCTACCAGTGATTATTGAGGCATTTGACTTGTCTATCTAAAAGGGGAGGTACGCTAGCCCTGTTGATTTTTGAGGGGCTTTTTAACTATACAAAGAAGTGATTAGCAATGTCATGTGTTTGTGTTTAATAAAAGCTCTGTAGATTGTACAAAGTTGTCTGCAAGAGGTCAGTTAACCATTAAATTGTTTTACCAAAGAGTAGGATGGAAGATCATCTTGATATGCACAGACATTGCTGCACAACTTGTTGATCATAAAATTAAATATAGACAAGGAATAATATAGCCATCTCACCCTGTGGGGGGTGGACATGGCTGGTAATGGCCGGGGAATGAAAGCCATTTGCAGCCAATCGACTGAGACAAGAAAAAAAATGAAAAAATGATGGCTGCCACCACAGGTAAGAGACTAAGTCGCTTTTCCATTCCTATGCGAGCCGGGATCGAAGGAGTGCAGGGACCTTAACTCAAAGCTCTTGTCCCACAGGTAAATTGGGAGCGGTGAGTGGTTGGTGGAAGAGAGTTAGTTGTTTTTGGGGGGGGTGGGAAAGAGATGGGTAGGCAATAGGGAGAGGCTCTCTGTTGCCTTCCCACTTAAAGGAAATAAAAAATAATGCTGCCACCCGGGGAACAGCATCAGGTGACTGGAATGGCGGGCGGGGGATGTATATTCTCGCCCGCTGTTCCGGTCTTCTCATTGGCCGATGGCACTTCCCTGGGTCCAAATAAGCATTTCACCCCTCTGATGTCAAAGGAAGCTCAGATGTGTGCGCTGTGCGTAGAGAAAACATATTCTGCTTATGCATATTGTGGCTTGTAGTACTACAAAGATAAAAACAGAGAGTCTGTAAAAGCCAGGAATAATAAACACAGATATAACAATATGTACTGAAAAACACTAGGTGGTGTATTAAATTAATAAATAATCAGAAAGTAAAAGCCCAGGATACATGTAATCAATAAACAAATAAATACATTACAGAGGTGTAAAATTGGTGGAGCTGATGGACACCTGAGACCCAATTACTTTGGAGGTCAGCCAGGTGATGAGACCTTCAGCTAGTTTATGAGGTGCACATGAGGTTTCAGCTCTGGTCACCAAACTATAACGGTAACATCAGGAAGGTGTCCAACGCTGTATCCACCAGCCTTATAACAATGGGGGCTGGCATGAATATCGTTATCCCTGAAAGGAGACACACACTCTCCATTTCCTCCACCTCCTCTTCCTCTTCCTTTCAACCCTTCTTTGGCCAGGATCAGTGAATGAAGGTGCATGCACTTTGACTCCCATTGAAAGATGAGGGACACCTAGTGGTGAAATAATAAATATCATCTCAGAAGTCTACGCCCTGGGTTTATCAGTGATGAATTGTGCCCTAAATACTGGTAAGGTGTGCTGTTGAGGTGATTCCGCTGCTGAAATAAAAGAATATTTACAAATGTTTCTCAAGTACAGTACAATTTCAAATTACAGAACCTGTTCTTTCAAAGATGACATTTTGAACTACCCTACAATAACAATCTCTACCTTTGAGGAATTGCCACCTGGAAATTGTGTAGGACCCTGACTTTTTAGCGTTTTATTAAATAATTAAATAATCTGGGAAATTCCATCCCCAAAAAGGAAATCTGATGATCAGATTCCCCTTCCATAAGTTCCATGCCAAAAGCATAATGTGAACGTATACCATGCTGCATTATCATCCCGATTCACAGCACCTGCTCTACCAGTGGCACAGAGCAGGTTCAGAGGTCACAGGCACCCTTTTAAAAGCCTCGTTGACAGCCAAGTCTGTCGTACAAAGGCTGCATTTAAGATATACACCCCTTGTCCAAAAACTGCATAACTCTGGGGACCCTGGCAAGGTAGCACGGTTAACTGTAAATTTAAGCCATACCTGAGTTAGGTTATGGTGGCCAGCTTCTCTCATAGTTACCCTCATCACATTGTCAGCCCTGTTGCCCAGTTCAGCTGTACAAGGGTTATGTGTATTCATTCCAGACAGGATTCCCCCCTGCCCACCGGAACAACTATAGCCTTGATGAATTACCTCTCTTTGTTCCTATGTAAGGGCAGGTAATGCCCTTTCCCCAGACAGTCACTCCACAGGGAGCTAGCCTGGGAACGGGACTCAAAGGGCACATCCATATGCCAAGTGCTAGGCCTCACACCAGGGAGCTGCATATATAAAGGCCTTTGATTTCGATCTGTACAGGTTGGGGAAACATCAGCCATCTGCTTCTCTCTGCCTCTCTTGCTGTTTCCTGTCCCTTCCACTGTCTGTAGCACAAATAACCTTGGGTGTGATAAGGGCAAAGTCTACTCATTTCAAGAGCAGGTATTGAACCATTAAAGCAGGCTAACTTTTGCTGACTTTTACCTTTAAAAGAATGGGTCTCACACCACCTCTGTGAATCATCCTTCGAACTAGAAGCATGAAAGAAGATTTCATTTGACCCTGCTGAGAGAGCAGTCCTTTCCAAAGTCCTCCAGTTGTGAGGTGAATGTCAGTGTTTATCCCAAGGCAGAGTCAAGCTCTGTCCCCTGCCCATCCACCAGGCACCACTGGGGTGGATTCTGCTACTGGACCAATAACTCATCTCTGCCAGCCCACCTGTTGCCTGAAATGTCACAGTGAAGGTGTGTGTCATGTTTGGGAGCCCAAGCAAATGACAAACCTTAGCCCTTGAGAACGTGGAGTGGGACACACAGCACCTCAAAGCCAGAACAGTTGAGATTCTTGTTGGCAATTTCATCCCACTGTGAGCTGTGGTACGAGTGCATTTGGCGCCATGGTACCTATCAGGACCGTCCAACGCTGCCTTTGGCATTCATTGTTCTTTAAAACATTGCTTGCTTGTTCAATTCCATTCACTGCTGTCCCCTGCCAGCTGAAACATGCTTTTGCCTGGGCTCAAACCAACGAAGCACCACTGACTTGCATTGCTCAAGTCTCCACCTGAAGCACCAGCCTTGTCATCACCATGCCTGTTACTCTGGTGTTTCATGAAGAGCCTCCGTATAGAATAGAATAGTCTGCGCATCCTAGTATCAGTTCTAGGCCATCAAACATCCATCGTCAAATGAACCTAGTCACTCCCCAATTTGCAAAGTGGGAGCAGACGATTCAAGACTGCATCCACCTTCTGTTCGACCCCAAGTCAAGGCCAGATTGTCGCTGGACGACCGTGCTTGCTGCATCTTCGAACTGTAAAGAACCGGCAATGGATGTTGTCAAACCACCAATACCTTTGCAACAGAGTTAGTGCCTAGTGTATCTGATCCCTGGGTCTATCTTTGGACCCTAGAAACTGGATATATAATTGTAATCCTTCTTGCAATCTCAAAAACATATCCTTTGAACATTGTGGTCTTCATTGTCTTTCCTCCCCCTGTCTCATTTCCCAGAGTGCTGCATCTATTTTATCTTTGCATATTCTGTGCTCTCTCTACAGGCATGGATTTTATAGTGTGTTTTTAGTTAGTTATTATTGTACATGATGTGTTTGATTAAAGTATCAATGTTCATAGCACCTTGATTATCATTCCATTATTGTGGACTGTTGTACTTCGCTGTTTGGGTTGCTACTGAACCATATTCACACCTCTTTTAAGAGCATAGCCTTCCATCGTTCCACGTTACCACAAAAGGCAAAACAGGTATATTGCTTAACTGTACCTGTTTTACCTTTGTGATTGTGTTGGCTCTTGGTTTGTAGATGTGTGAGGGCTAGGTGGGCGCTTTAGCCTATACTCATCCTTGCACTCTACCGAGCAGAAGTCAATTCGTCACACTACCCCTCAAAGTCATCAGAGGCAGATAATTGACAACTTTCTTCAGAGGGAACAGCAAACCAAATAGTAGATGGCTGCAAAAATAAAGTTAGCCCTTCAAGGGACCCTGTACATAAGCACATACTGTCTCACTGTGTTTCTTTTTTTCCATTAGGCAGGCATAAAATTGTTCACATCATAAAACAAATCTGCAAATTGTAACTAGGGGATTGTATCTTTTCTCTGTTGCTTTACTACAAGAAATACCATAGCTTTGAAGAAATGTATTATTAAAAAGTTTATTTTGTCCAAGATTAGTTTATTATTCCACGTCCCAGTTTTATAAATACGTAATCTGAAATAAGTACACTTATTCTCTATTCTACTCATAAATAGCCATTTATTTTGAATAATCCAGATTTTTTACAAATACGTGTGTAAAGCACTTCTTTAAATAATAATACAGTTCAGGATAGAAAACTACACACATCTCAGCCACAATTATAACTGCAGGCATGCACATGGATTAAAACACAGTGAACGTAGTTTGACTGAGCTTGAATTCTATCCAAAGACATTTCTTCAATTACCTTATATCAATAGTAATTAGCAATTCACAGTGATTTACATATGTGTAACCTTGTGACTTCTTATTTCACAGAAATAGCACTAAGTAAATGTGTTCTGCAAAGAGATAATTATTTTAAGTAAACCATTAAGGCAATGGAACACATGCCCCACAACGTGTGGGCTGTGTGATAAAGTTTGAATGAAAAGGTTAGTACTTTCACAACTGAGTAAATAACTGAGCAAATATCAGAAAACAAGGTAAAAAGGGCATCAATGTTGTTTTTTAAAATCATGTGTAGGCAGCTCACATATAATTCCATGTCCTTTTTCTAATGGCAAGGACACCTCCAAACTGACAAAAACATCATATATTAACCTTGTACCAAGCCCTTATCTGCTGTAAACACATATTTGCAGTATTCCTCATCTTTAATGGTCTTTATGCTGTTTTGTAATGCGAGCTGTACAAATGGCCTTCCCATTCCTGTGTACCACACATAAAGGGGAGTGATGGGAATGGGTATAGCTCGTGGGGGGGAGGAGGAGTTACGAGTTACAGGTTGGTTGCCATCTTTTAAAAAACACAGGGATGCCCCACCAGCATTTGTACTGCCGGTATTCATTAACTGCAGTGATCGCATATTTGCATGCGATTGCATGTTATTCAATGTTCATGCATACTGCATCTAAAAGTATAACAGAGCCTTCAACTATAGACAGTTGCCTTGGGATTGATAGACACATTTATACAAGCCCCCATGCCACTTTTGTTGAAGTGCCCTATAGGATATGACTGCGTTCCATGACACATTGATTCAAATGTTGCATAGTTGCTGATGTGGCAATGCACAATGCGCCTGAACACTCTTCATACTACGGCTTTTATAATGTTGTTACATTAGTAATTTCTGCTAATAATTGGACAGTCACTTAAAATTATAAATACTATTTTCATGTTATGTGATGCTGTTTTTATTTCATGTCTGTTCAGACTGTTGTTTGCCAAAGGGCCAATCACTCCACAGTGCTTCGAAGAACTAACAATGACAATAAGGTGTTATTCACATATCAAGTAACAAAACACAACAAAACTCGCCCTTAGGTTTTAATTTTCTCCCACATTGTAAGTTAAGTTGTGTTTTTATCTCCCTGACTTTTCTAAACTTTTCCCCTTTTCTGCTTGCCTTGGCCCTGTTTCTTTTTCACCCTGCAGACCACGGACCACAATCTGAATGCCACTGGTGCAGGGTCACCATTTGCCACCACAGAGGTGAGACCCACTACTTTAAGACCACTGCGGTGGTGATGTGTGCAGTAGAAAAGGATAATAACATAACTGTGATGAAAATGACTACTGCTCTGAAAATGTAAAGGGGTGAGTAGCGGCTATACCACCTCCTCAGCCCGACACTACAACTAAAAGTGCAGTGATCCTAATATTCAAGGTGAAACAGTCACAAACCGACAGTATATCTCTTTTGTGTCTTTTGTTAGCGGGGCAAGCTATACTGTTAAGAAATGTTGTGAGCTGATTAATTGCAAAGCAATTCACAATAGTACGGTGGTACCAAAATAAAAGGATGAGCCACACCAACCAAAGATCTAGAAAAATATGAACTTTTAATACAACTAACAAGGCCTATAACTAGTTAAAAACACTAAAGTCCCACCACTGTAAGAGAATCACAGAGAATGCAGACTTTAAGAATAAAGCACGCTCTGGGTTAATAGGTAGCGGTGTTCAAGTAAAAGATTTTAACAGAAAATGTCAATGTTCAAAGATATGTCATTGAAAGACATATGGGGGGGCTACAAGTCACTAATGGTCATTTATGATGGGCTAGTGGGAAAGGGCCTCATCAAATACCTCATGTTCTTGTCTTTCAGGCTCGACATTATTGGGCCAGGCTTCTAGGTGTTTTATGAGATGGTGAGTTGGCATCAGTTTGGTGAGCTGGTCGAATGGGTCCAGCGCTCGGTGCGGTCATAGCAGCAATGGCACGTGGCATGAAGAAGCTTGGAATTGAAATAGGTACCAGGACTCAGGGCTCTTCCTTGAGATCTGGATTGCTGCTAGACCCAGTCCTTGTTCTCCAAGGACACAGTGCATCCTTTCCTCTGCGCTTCCCAACCAGGACGTTGTACAGAGGGCACTTTCAGGGTTTCTGGAGATGAGGGTCCTGGATATCGGTGCTTAAATTGCAGTATATCCTATCAACAAAGCAGTTTCCACCCCAAATTTGTCGTTGCTATGGGCAGCGAGTAGATTATGCCTCTGCCTTTTGTCTCTACTTCTATGGCAGAGGATGTTGGGATACACTGTATTCCCAAAAGAGTTCCAGTTCTTCTTCTTCTTCTTCTTCTTCTTCTTCTTCTTCTTCTTCTTCTTCTTCTTCTTCTTCTTCTTCTTCTTCTTCTTCTTCTTCTTCTTCTTCCTCTTCTTCTTCTTCTTCTTCTTCTTTTTCCTCCTCTTCTTCTCCTTCTTCTTCTTCCTCTTCTTCTTCTTCTTTTTCTTCTTCTTCTTCTTCTTCTTCTTCTTCTTCTTCTTCTTCTTCTTCTTCTTCTTCTTCTTCTTCTTCTTCTTCTTCTTCTTCTTCTTCTTCTTCTTCTTCTTCCTCTTCCTCTTCTTCTTCAAATAAAGAGTGGGATTCCTGTCCTTACGAAGGCAAAATGTGAAAGGGGATTGGTACAAAGCAAGCATATTGTCAGGGCTCCAATCCAGGCTGCGGTACCAAGTTTCCTTTTGCCTCCTGAAATTATTGAGAGCCCTAGCAAAAAACACAATGGTAGAACCTCTCTATCAACATATTTCTCTCATCTGGGTACTCAAACACCTCCTTTTCATGTTTGATGTCTTCAAAGGGACCGCAATGATCGATGGTGTCAGAGTGTCTTTGCTATATCAGTGTACCAACTCCAAGAGGACGGCCTGTGGAGGTTTCCTGTGCCCTGGCAGGAAGATGCTGCACTTCCTCTGGGAGGATCGAAAGGCAGCTTCCTAGACATTGCTCCACATGGCTGTTGTGGAGACACCAAATCAAGACAGCTAGAACAAATTCCTGCCATAGCTGAGAAATTCTCACAGAGCTGGCACTTGCTGCAGCTATGCAGTTGCGTGACCATTGTAGCCACCAAGCCATCAACAGGCATGGCTTATATTTACAAATTAACATGCATCTAGTTTGACTATGATACAACATTGTAGTAAAGTGAATCAGAGGGCATACAATTAAAAAAAACACCTCTGCCTGCTGTAAGCTGCCAGGAATGCACTTGTGACGTTCGAATCTGCCCTGTTGCTTTGGAATGGCTGATGCTAAGGGTGTCAAGAGATCTGGGCCTCATCACGAGTTTGGCGGTAACCCTTAAATGCGGCGGTAACACTATTACAGCCACATTTAAAAGTCTGCCAAATCACGGGCTTGGCGGAATTTACCCCCAGCTCTGAGCTGGGGCCAAATCCGCCGCTATTTTGCTGATTTTTGGTGCTATTACTGCCAGCGGTAAAAGCACCGGCAGTAATAGCGCCCGACATTCCCTATTGGGCCCAATGGAGAATGGGAAATTCCCAAATTGGCCCAATGGGGAATGGGGACTTACTGTTCCGCCAAACCCGTGATCCGGCGCTAATAGAGCCAGGGGGTTTGGTGGTAGGGCTAATAGCCCCGGCGGTAATACCACCGGGGTTAGCGCCCAACTAGTGATGAGGCCCACAGCAAAATCACATGATTGCACTATCATTTTGGCACGGCAGATTTATGAAAGGGGAGTCTGATTAGAAGACCTTTCTTTCAAGAACAGAATTACCTGCATCATTTTAGTTGTTAAAAATCAAAAAGCTCAGGCTATCCCACCTGTCACAATAACATAACAAAGCACAATGATACACTGACTATGGATATGTTATGACAGTTATGGAAAGTAACGTTTTAAGAAAAGGTGAAACAAAAAAGAAAAGGGGGAGTCGGGGGTAAGCTTAGGGGCAAAGTGGTGCAAAGTGGTGCATGGGGGTGGAAATGTTGCCAGTATAGGAATCAAACATGTTGCTCATTTTTATGGAAGATAAAAAAATTAGCATTTTCCATTACTGCCATACCACCAATCCCACCTGCTGATATTAAAAAAGGGTTTACATGGGACTGTGGGCTGAAAAAGCAGGTTGTCAAGTAAACTGGGCTGTTAAGATTGTTGGAGTTCCTACCGACTCCTCAATGTTGAAAGTTGGACTTACTGTGACGAAAAGTGATATAGAAGCAACAAACATACAAGCGTGCAACAGCCTTCTGTGGTACAGCCATGCTACCAATTGAGCTCCCCAGTACAGGAAACCATAGGTGTGTAGTGATTACACTCTCAGACAATATTTCATAAGAGTATCACTTTATTCCACCCTCTTCCTAAGTGTTAGGCTTACAGCATGTGTCCACAGATCCATAACAGCCCGTCCCACCCTCCCGTTTTGCAACTACATTCTCCTTTTCACACAGTCTATTCTAGACAGAGACATATCTGGCCTGCTGGCGGTCTCGAATTACAATTCCGGTGTGTGCCCTGTGGAAAAATGTAAACTGTTCAGATACTCCTGGAGTTGTCACAGTATGCCACTCTGTGTACAATCCTAAATACTCCTAGACCACTATTATGGCGGTGTCCAGCGCAGTTTTAAATAAATAAATAAATGATTTAATACATAAATAAAAACATATATTTCAAAATCTCATTAAAATACAATAACACACAGAAAAGCTCCCTCCCCTTCATTCCCCTGCAGTGCTTTGAAACAGGTTAGGAACCTTTATGAGGCATGCAAGTGAGCAACATAACAGTATGTGCTTCCCTTTCCTGTTTCTGTAAAATGCCTTCTACCGCCTCCCATCAGTTAAACTGCATGGCCTGTCGACAGTTAGACATCCTCCCTTTACTGGTGCAATTTGACTTTTATTACTATTGTTATTAGGGTATTTATGAAATGTAGGCCTAGCTTTGTGGTACTTCTCAATTGTTTCACTTAAGGACAGGAAATAGCATCTTGAAATGAAAAGATTAGCCTCTGCTGCCTAGCTGGAGTCAAATGTTCTGTAATGCCCCACAAGTAGAAGCCGGTACTAAAGCTGCCCCTGGGCGCCAGGGCAGTGGTCTGTGGGCCCCCAGACTCTGTATAAGTGGCTTTTTGGGCAGTCACTCATATGCACTGTGTAACTTGTAGATAGGCTATTGTACCAGCATCATCTCTGGTCTCCCCAACAATGCTTTTTGTCCTCTCGACAAGATCATTTACTTTGCTGCCAGGACTCTCTATGAAATCCCTCATTTCACACCTACTTCCTTGTGCCATCAGTAGGCTGGATGGCTGACAATGGAAAACAGGGCAAGATTTACATCACTTCTCCTGGTTCACAAATCTATCCACGGTAAGGCACCACTGTATCTATCCTCCTCTATCCAAATCTACAAGCATTTTTGTAATCTCTGCGTTGCCTCCTCGACTACCCTTGTGGCACCTCGCCCTGCCTGTGCTTCCTCTCACTTCCGCTCTTTCTCTATTCTTGCTCCACTTGCATGGATTTCTCTTTCCTCGAACATCCAAGAAACAGTCCACACAGAAGCCTATCTCATGGCATCTGAGTTACCCTCTTAACCTAACTCCCATCTGCCGGCTAGCTAACATATTTCCCTCGCCTCTAACCTGCCTCTGTCGCTAACTTCCTCTGCCTCCTCTCTAGCAAATCACCCATCATGCTCACATCCTGAGCACTGATGGCCGTTCCACCTTCCTGCTCTTAAAAATGTCCAATGTTGGTTGTCCTTAATCTAAGTATGTCCATTTATGTATTGTGAAGAGAAAAAGAGAGTCCTAAAAGTGAGGACGCTCGCGCCCACAGCTGACCTCTTATACTGATTACAGTCAATAATTATAGTATAATATACAAACTGTGAATTACAAAGGATTTATTCATGGTTATATGTAAATCCCAAAATAAACTTTTATTTAATCAAAAAAACAAATAGTATATAAACAGAGCTCTATGTGTTTTGGGTATCAAGGCTCTTCTTCAGGAGCAACACAACTTAAAGTCATCATAAATCCATAGTCTTCAATTAGGTTTTCTTGAAATCAAGACAGAATTCATTTTTTAATTATTTGCAATGTGATGATGTCATGATGCAATGTCAACAAGCGCCGAAGTGCTAAGAGGATAACAAGGTTATTGGGATCCTTAACTCGGATGGATCCGAATATATTGACCTTGGTATGTACATCAATCACAGAAGCATTATAGAAAAGTCACTATTCAAACTTTAATTGATTGTACTATTACTACATCCTCCACACGATTAAAAAAAAAATGTATCATATCTGTGAAGCCATGCATTTGATCTCTCAGTGTAATATACGGTTGCTTAAATACACCGATGGTAAGCTAAGTGAATCAAGGTAATGTGTCCACTGTAATCATTTAGATTACAATAGTGAATGATAAGCTGCCAGTGTGCAGTTGAAAAATTGACTTATTTGGAGGTCAAAAGGCGTTATCGCACCATTATGGTAATAATAGCACTTCATAGTCAGTGAATACAGTTGTCTAATTACCACACGAGTATGTTCACAATCTACAGTGGCTTAACACGAGTCTGTTATAAAACACCAGAGTAACTTTTATTTCTGTATATGTCAAGTCATTCATATACATGCAGCACAGGGTATTGTGCTTATTTCTGTAAATTCAATCTACAACAGATGTTATCCATATAAGGGACCAATCTCAAGTATGTCAGCTACCTCTCTAAGGAGGTAACGTTATCTAATCAGTCATTAAAATATGTATAAATAGGCCCCTATGTACAATTCCTTGTTCATCCTATTGGGGTGTAGAGGATCTAGTCTATAAATCTATGCAAGTTCCCGTTGTCTAAGTTTCTTAAGGAAGTCACCTCCTCTCTATGGTCTATTCATAACTTCTAATATCACAAACCTTAGCTGGGCTACGGTATGTCTGTGGTCACTGAAGTGTCTGGCGACAGGTGACATCTGGTTCTGTGTGCGAACGTTGCTTTTATGCTCATTCCATCTTTCTTTAGCATGTCTGATGGTCTGGCCCACATAGTAATTGCCACAAGCGCCTTGCAGATATTATTAGTTTTTTGAATCGTGTGGAGGATGTGGTTATAGTACAATCAATCAAAGTTCGAATAGTGACTTTTCTTTAACACTTCCGTGCTTGATATCCATAGCACAGCCAGTGGGCCTCATTACAAGTAGGGCGGTAAGGGTTAACGGTCACCGGTAACGAGACCGGTGCCGCTAAACCCTTACCGCCCTACTACGACTTCCCTTTGCGGGTCCCGTCCTTAACGCCTGCTTTTAGGGACCCGCAAAGGGACTTTAGAGCTAATAACGGTACCAGAATTTACGGTACCGTTATTAGCGCTTTCCCCATTCCCATTGAGTCCTATGGGGGCTAAAATGGGATGCTGAATGGCCCTGGTGAATGGGGAATTACCGGTCCCGCCAACCTTGGAATGGACCGGTAATTGCTCCATTCACCAGGGCGGAATCAGAACGAGCTTGGAGGCAGCCATGCCGCAAATAGCAGCATTGTTACCTCTAAACTCGGAATGAGGCCCAGTATATTTCGGATCCAGTTAAGGATCCCAATAACTTTGTTATCCTATTAGCGCTTCTGTGCTTGTTGACATTGCATGATGACATCATCACATTGCTACTTGATGACATCAGACTTCTGACCACGTTTGATTCAAAATGGCATCATTTGTACTTGGGAGCTCGCCATGTGAGTTACCAGTACTCCGTTACCGAAACCATCAACAACAGGACAATTTGGGTATGAAAAGAATACCTTGACCATTGAGTTGATATTTATTGTATGCATGACTGGCTATTACTGCCATATAGCTTCCCTTACTGTCAGCTTACGGTTCCTTGTCACTATTTCTTTACAATTTCCAGATCGAATATCGGTTTGGACTCAAAGAGATCTAAGTGGTTTGCTGCTTTGGGTGTACTGTAAGCCATCTCCAGACTACAATCTCGTGCCTCACATTAAGGGTAAGGTACCCAAAAAAAATTATTAATCGCCTATCTGATAATAAGTGTCACAAAAAAAATAATCTAAGGTCAGTACTTTGAATGGAATATCCCACCATATGGTCTCGGGCGGATAGCTCAAAGGTAACGTGCTTGCCTTGGAAGCAAGACGACACAGAGCAACACAAGTTCGATACCCGGGTCCACGCTTAGTAACCTCTGGGTATTAAGTGCGTTATAAATAACCAATCATATCATATCAGGGTGACTTGTTTCTATATATCTCTCCTAGATTCCCTGTGTTGAGAAGAGAAATGTATTTATCCTTTTTAATCACATTTTTGTAGTTACACTGGAATCTGCCACAGTGTAGGTTCACCAATGAGTCTGCTGCCTTGTATCTAGAAGCAATCATACCAGAAGTTTGGACTGCATTATAACACGAATCCAGGTGAATCGTTACAACATGATATGGGAGCCAAAAGTTGGGTTTGAATTGTAGAATATATATTTTTTGAAAAAAAGAATGTAAATGCAAATAATTAAACAGTGAATTTAATCTTTTGATTTCTAGAAAACCTTATTGAAGACTATGGATTTAGGATGGCTTGAATGTTTTGTTGCTCCTGAAGAAGGGTCTTGATACCCGAAATGCACAGAGTTCTGTTTATATACTATTGGTTTTTTCAATTAAATAACAGTTTATTTTGTAGGTATACATATAACCAAATAAATACTTTCTAAGTCACAGTTTGTATATTATACTCTAATTATTGACTGCAATCAGTATAAGAGGTGTACTGGGGGCGCGAGGGCCCTCACCTTTAGGACTCTCTTTTTCTCTTCTTTATTAGCTTGTAACCTTGTGCTAGGGTCTTTGCTTCTCTCCCGCAACCCGAATCAATGTAACCCTTAAGACATTGGGGGTCATTACGAGGTTGGCAGTAGGGGTTTAACGGGGCAGGTAGAGCTGCCGGCCCCATTAAACCCCTACCGCCGCATTACAAGGTTTGCTTGCGGGACCCGGTAAGTATGCCTGGTTTTACCAGGCGTTCTTAGCGGGTCCCGTGAGCAGACCAGCATGCTAACAACGGGCCCGTTATTAACGGGCCCGTTGTTAGCATGCTCCCCATTCCCATTGACCCTATGGGGGCTCAAATGGGAATGGGGATGTACCGGGTCCGGGTTCCCTGATACCGGGCCCTCTAAGGTTGGAATGGCCCGGTACTTCCCCATTCAGGGAACCCGGACCCGGTAACCGGAATGGAGGTAGCCATGCCGCAAATAGCGGCATGGTTACCTCCAAGGTCGTAATGATTCCCATTGTCTGTGAATCATTTGAATCTATACGAAAAAGTTGTGCACAAGTAGGGAATTTGTATTTCATTTATGTATTGTCCCCAGTGACTTCCATTTACTCCGCTCCAGAACCTGGTCAGAATCTCCCTGAAACTCACCCCCTTGTAAGATGCTCACTGCTTCCCATTAAATCTGATTTTTTATTTATTGTATGTTCTCAAACGAGCATTGTTCCTCCTGAATGAAAATAAATAGACAAGACCTGTCCCAGGTACAGGTAAACTCCTTGAACAGAAATGACTGAGCCAATATACACTATATGACTGCTTTGGCTGCAAGGAAAAGCTGTATATAAAATGCCCTTTTAGATTTCACTGATTCCTACAGAGAGCCATTATCTCCTATGGACCCTCATTCTGTTCTATGAACTGGAGTAACGTCAATGAGCTGAAATGTCCAGTGCTCCAGCTTAGCTGCCCAGCCCATCCCCCAGATCCTGTTTTCCTAGACTTTTCACTTTGTAACTGTTGGAAAAGGTTGCATTATGTTTTCCTCTCTCCCTATCCCTGTAATAAAGGTAGGTTCTAGACACTCCCCACTCAACATCTCCCTCTCAGGACAAGCACTTTACCTGTGACTAACTGCAGGATGTCAGTAAAACTTTTTCTGGAACTTGCATTTATTTATTTCATTGTATTTATTTCGAAAAAGTGATTTTATTAATTGTTGACTTTATTGTATCATGTTAGCATTAGGGGTGCTGTTTTAATATGTAATTTAGTTAGCACTTCATTTACAAGTTTTTACGTGTACATGTGATGTTGCTAGCCCTTTTAGTAAATGGTATTGTCCCGGTGCCCCCCCCCACCCTACCCACACACACACTCTGCCACCATGCTCTTCGTCTTGGGTGGTGCTTTTTCCCTGCAGACCTTTTGGAGAGATTCTGCCAGCCTGTGTTCTACTGTCAGTCGTGCATGAGGCCTGTGCCCCTGCCTCTGCCAAGCCTGCCTGGGCTCTCCCTTCCATTCTGCTGGAGGTCTGTTCCCCTAACTGTCATTACCAGGACCTCATCAGGTGTGATGGTCTCTGGGCTTCATGTGATCACCCCAGCTAAAGGTGTGGGCTGCTCCCAACAAGGAATACTTGCGCCTAGGTTGTCAGTTGTCTTGCCTTGTGTAGCCCTTGTTGTTTCCCCTTTCTTTCAACTGAATATGCCTATGCGTTGAGTTTTGTGCTTTGTTCAACCCTGGTGCTGTAACATCAGCTGTTAAAAGGTGGTGCACACTCATGTGTTCCATTGACTTGCATTGTGTTATGTATTTATGAGATTTAGTTGAAGTGCAGTTCCTCTAAACACATCTAGAGGTCTCCCCCTTTTGCCAATGATTTTATGCATGCCCCTGTTTCTATTCAGAACACTGTTTTGGGTGTGTGACAAGGTGAACAACCTGAACCTCTCACAAGAGACTAGGAACCCTTCTCTGCCTGGTGTTGGAGACCATACTATAGTCCAACTATAGTGGAAGCCGGAGGCAGTGCTACCCTAGAGGGATACAATGGCAGTTTAGAGGCCCCCAATTCCTATCCGAACCACAGTTTGAAGCAATGGGCAATCCAAGACGAATTAGATTAGCGGTCCGCCGAGGGCAAGTGCATGTCCACCTTCTGGCAGAATTACCTTAGTGGCATCCAAAGCAGTCCCTTAGGACATGTTCCCTGCTGTAACTGTCAGGAGGACAGAAGAGCAGTGCAGTGGGGCTACCCTCCTGCTCTGGCACAGGAGACAAAAATGAGAGAGGGAGAAATTTGGCTCCGTATCTTTACAGTAGGGAAGATACATCTATACATTCTCACGGTCCTCCCACAGGGAACGATGCATCCCAAATGCCCCACTGCTCTTCCACCAAGGAAAGCTTTATGCACAATGTCTCATTGCGATCTCACAGAGTAGAACAGGATTACAAAATGTTGAGAGCAGTTTTAGGCAACTCTCTTAAAAGATGTTGACATCTATTATGCAGCTAAAATACGTTAACCACAGAAATAACTATAGCTCATTTTTATGGAAGTTTAAAAAATTAGCAATTTCCATTTCTGCCATACCACCAATCCCACCTGCTGATATTAAAAAAGGGTTTACATGGGACTGCGGGCTGAAAAAGCAGGCTGTCAAGTAAACTGTAGTAGAACCCGCCAGTATGGTTGTTCTGTAAAGGTACCTATAAATGCCAATAAACACATTTTAAAATAAATTCTTCTCGTAAGGGATTTTAGGAGCGCTTTCCATCACATATGACGATTTTCGCACCCTCTCGGATGTATCTTTAAATGCAACCTTCTTTGTTGGTGCCCATAATGTATCGAATTATTATTTTGTCCTTTTTAAATTATGAATTTTAATTATGATCCTGAAACTGGAAACAGCACACAGCTGTGCCTTTAGCCATCCGGTGCCCGATGTTCATCAACCGTTTCAAAATCCAGACTCTTTTCCGAATGTAGAACAGATAATGTTAACAAACACATTGAAAGATTTTTTTATTTTTGTGACGATATTTAATGTGGAATATTTGGTTTGAAGGTATGTCTTTTAACTGTTGTTAAAGAAATTCCTCAATTAGTGGAGGTCACAAGGATGTGGGCATCCAGAGCCTCCGCACTGCACCATGTTAACCTTTATCCTACAACAGCTTTGCTACAGTTTACAAATGTAGCAAATAATAATGATTCATCATGAAATTTAGGGGCTGATTCATGGAATTTGTGCGCCTAAAAACAGGGATTTGTGCGCCATTCTGCCCACAAATCCCAGTTTAACAAATGGGGAATTGCGGCCAGAATGGCATACAAATCCCGTTTTTTCGGCACATAAATTCTATGAATCAGCCCCCCAGTGCACAAACACACTTGTGTGCTAAAGGGTTGCTGAATGTCATTTAGATACAGTGGGCGTCATCCCAAGTGTGGCGGTCCGGAAACAAGGGTGCCGGTAAGTTTACAGGCACCCTTGTTTCCGCCCGGCAGAGTTAGACCTGCTGTGCGCAACAGCCCCTGCAGGCAGACTTTTCACGGAAGCACCTGCATCATTAGCAACGGTGCTGGTGCTTCCATCCCCCCACGCCGATGGGGAGTTACCGAATCTGCCGCCTGACTTCCCATACCTCGGGACTTGTAATGTCTCAGTGGCACCGGGAAGTCAGGCAGCGGATTCTGTGTTTCCGGTTCGGTGCCCGTCTCGGAATGAGGCCCATTATTCTTTAAAACAATTGTAAATTGAAGCCTGCACAAAGTAATGCACGCTTCCAATTTCGACAAATATTGCCTAGTATCATGGAATATGAAAGAGTTAATCATTTGGGGACGTTATTACAGATGAGCAAAACTACCGTAGCCCCTCTAGAGAAAAAACAAATTCGCTCAAATAATTGGATGTGTGCAGTTGTAGAGTTGGCTAAATATGAAAAGGGTTTAAGATATATTGCAGTAATTTCTCAAGATGTCCTGCATCATTTCATTGAATGTGCTTTTTACTGTGCTAACCTTTGTGGAGTGCAAAGTGAAAATGACATGGACTGTGCTATTCCCTATGGCCCTAGAGAAGAGAAGCATGGAGAAGAGACCACAGTGTTGTGTTTATTAGTAGTGCAATCTAGAATTCCTGCTTCACCCAGGAAGACCGGATGTGATGATGTCAATCATATGCCACTTTCTCTACAGGACGCAGCGTGGCTAGCTCACACATTCATTCATTATTTATTTATGTGCGGTGTTCAGCACTGACCTGTGGCGTCATGGTCACTTTGTATTGCTGGAGTTCACCGCCACGAGATTGCGGTGCCTGGTGTCACTGGAGTATCATGTGTGCTTAACGCAGCCCTCATGTTTGAGTGTTGAGGGCTGAGCTATGGTCAAAGCAGTTGGTAGTTTACCAGGTCACTCTTCCTCACATGAGGGAGGATGATAGCCTTCATCGGGGTTTTGGTGTAGGTGGGGAGACTTTATTTATGCTTGTTGACAACATTGCAGCGGTCATTTTGTTAAAAATGGTAATTTCATGCAGAGGATCACTATCAGGGCTTAGGTGCTGTTGAGTCCCCTGCATGCAAGTTTCCACTTTTACAAAACAGAGTGGAAAAGGAAAGAGTAAAAAAAGGCTAAATCACCTTAGCTTTCCATTTTGTCAACAATGGCCAGGCTGTCACTAAATGACACTTTTCAGACGGCCTTCACTATGGAATCCTATGGAATCTGCCTGCTTCTAGTAAGCTTTAAATGCAAGTGGAGTGCATAAGAATCCATTCCTTTTATGCATTTTGGAAATGTTATGTAGGTATAAAACCAGGAGCCATTTGAATGAGGAGGAAATGCACAGCGGAAATACTACAGCTAAGGTATAAACCACGTACTCCTGGCGTTTATGCCTTAAGTTTGCACGCCACCTGTCATAAATTGACTATCACTGTGGGGTAAAGTCAGAGAACGAAGTACCTACCTTTATAGTCATGAAAGAAGAATTCAGCAACACATTTGACCCGCGCAGGATGCAGACAAATCGTAAATCCAGATTTCATACTTTTGGGATTGGGTTTGGGACCAAATCATATTTAGTGCGATCCTATGATAGCAAAAGAAGGGTTGTGGGGGACCTATGGCATACCTCAATCATGAACCTGCACCAAGCAAGGCCAAGCTATTTCATGAAGTTTATGTGTGTTTGCATGTAAATCAGCATATATGTGGCTGTCATTCCATTTTGCTTCAGTGATATGTGCGGGGGTACATACAAATGGCAGAGGATTGGTGATAAGGCTGATCTTTGCAGGATCACATTGGGTTCGCAATTATCAACTTAATTAGAAATCAATGCTATAGCCATTCCCAGAAGGTAATTACCAATATTCAAACACTTAGAGATAGCCAAACCCAAGGCATTGCTCTCTGTTGAACCACAGCGTCAAACCTACACTCATTTTAGAGGCCCCTAATACATAAAAGTGGTATGTTCTGTTCTGTTATGGTATACACCATTGACATAGCCCCTTGGCACAGATGGCTGCCTTGGTGACGAAGCGCATGTCCTACCTGGAGCAGGTTACCCTTTGGGTGGGTCCTTACTGGGGGAGACAGTGGTGTTGCTACCACAACACCGCAGAGTGGATGGTATCACTTGTTGGCTCGGGATGGTCTTGCTGTAATAACCATCTGCAACACCTCAATGTCAATGCTAGTGTGAGATTTTTCATCAGTGTAGTAGATGAGCGTGGTCTTTTGGCTTAGGATGCAGAGGCTATGCGGTCTTCCCTGATACCTGGGTACCAGTGCTAGCGGTCATTTGTTAACAGATGGTCTAATACAGCCTATTAGGTATTACATTGTACGCATTAAGCAATATGAATCAGGGAATGGGAGGAAGAAGACGCTACCTTGGAACTTCCCTCAAATCCGTAAACAAGCGGGATACTTGAAGCCATGGCATCAGAGTAAACGGAGGATAGAACAGGGGTAACGCGCTGGTCTTGGAAGAAAGTCCACACAGAGTAACCAAGGTTTGAATCCTGGATCCGCGCTTAGAAACCGAACTCAGGTATGGTATTTGGCGTGTTAGGAAAAAACAATTAAAATAAATAGATAAATCTTTGCTTGAGAGGTAGTACTCCCTCGGATATGGCATTGAAGGGTAGACATTCTCCTTTGTTAGCCGACAGGCATCGTCTGAGAGAAGTCTCCGGTATCTTTTTACTTTACACAGCTCTGGGCCCATTGCGGTCATGTAGGCCTTTTGCCCACAAGAGTAGCATCCGTCAGGAAAGGAACAGTGTTTGTCAGGCATTCATCAGGTTTTGGGACATATAGACCAGAAATGTGCGCCAGTACATCTAGTACAAGGCAGCTGAAAGCTGTGAGACCACCGTGGCTTGAGCTAAAACGGTTTCTGTGTGCGAACGGGAGTACAGTAAAGAAAAAGGATTTTAACAGACTTGAGACTGTCAGATGTAATTACAAAGAGTGGGTGAGCTTGGCTCTAATGGCAGACCAAGTGTTGAGGCACACCCTTAATGGTCGAACGTCATAGGCTTAACTTTCGTTTCTGTGAGATAGTAGAAGATCCATAGATGCAGAGCAACTGGGAGAACCATGGTGACGGGTAGTTAGGGAACAAGAGGAGTCAGACAACATTCCACTGCTGAAATGAGAGCAGTGTTATGATAAAATCCACTAATCACAGGACAGGAGGCCAAAGGAAGACAGGAAGCAGCTGGTCCAAGTAAGTTTCCTTTATTTGTATATACACGAGTCCACAAGTAAGCAGGCTGGAACACAGTTGGTCGTAAAAATGAGCGACTGAGATGGGCATCAGGCATCCAAAACCATGGGGACGGTAGATAACTAGCACAGTTGACACACTGGGGCAGAGCATTCTAGATCAGGACAAGTAACAGCCAGACACCCGGGGCTCCATTGACAGAGAGGCAAGCAGGCAAAGCAGGATATAAGATAAAATCCTGACAATGAACAATGAGAGGGACCAACGGGAGGGCGCAGCACTAAGGAACTAAAGAACAAAAGACCATCAAATGCTAACTGCACCAAGTACTTCTAACTCCATGAACTTCCGCCGTTTAGCACTGAAACGGCGTTGGAAGTTACCATGGAAACGAGATCCTTCCGCATTCATTCAGTCACGTGTCTTTTCACGTTGAACCTTGTTTCCCCCTGTCACATGATTCATGGTTCCTACTTATGCCCCACCCATCCTGGAATCACTGCTTCTGAATTTGTTTTCTACGGCCATTAAACTTTGTTTAGAACTGCTTTCTTGATTACCCACCCGGCTACGCCCCACGGATTCTTCTTGTCTTACTCCCTGTCTGTCTGTACTCGAATTGCAGTTTATGACCTTGGAACGCTTTTTGACCCACTACGCCTGCTGATTCGCTTCTTCTTTTGCCCGCACGGATATTGACCCAGAACTCTTGACCATTCTTCCTGCCCGCTCAGCGTGCTGTCCATGCACTCATCCAATAACTACCCCCGCGCTACCTTACCTTGTGACTCTCTTCCCCACATATACTTGGACTGCTTCAGGAAATACTTTAGGTGTCCTCGTGCTGGCGGGTGTTGGAAGGAGCATTTCTTTGCTGGAACTTGGACTGCTTCCTGGGAACTCTGCTAGGCGTCCTAGTGCCGGCGGGTGTTCGGAGGAGCATTTCTTCGCTGGAACTTGGACCACTTCCTAGGAACTCTGCTAGGCGTCCTCGTGCTGCGGGTGTTAGGAGGAGCCTTCTTCATCACCATTGGTCCAAGGACTGTGTGACAGAGGTTAGGTCTCCCCATCTTCCATTCCTCTCCAAGTCTACTTCTACCTGCAGTACCCCACCCTTGGACATATGGTAAGAGGCATTGTCTTGTTATGTCATACTGCTAATTTACTTGGTTAATACTACCCATTTGTTATATTGTTATCATTTCATAGGATACGCCTGTTACTCATCTTCAGGAACATAGATCTTGTTATTGGAACATTACCTGCTAACCCAAAGGTATTAATTCACTGATCTTGCCCTGTCAGTTATTCAAGTGCATACGTTGGTACTAATCTTGACCTTCCTTTACAGGTAAGCGGTATCCTGGTGCGTCCATCCATCTTTGGGTCAATTAACTCCTCAGGCGATTGTTTTAACATCCCTAAGGGGTGCATTGGCAGAAAGAACTCGTCGGCTACACGACGGGTTCAACTTCCGGAGCAGAACTCCAATCAGGAATCCTTCAGAGTTCTGACAAACACTGAGGTGGTCACTGCCCTTCAGCGCCAGATGAAATAACCAAGCGGCCAATCAGATAACCACTATGATTAAGGAATGTCCATGCGCTTAGCTTCTGACTTGACCTCATTATGACGTGCAACATGATACAAAATTCTTGAATAAACTTTATGATTTGCTGTGTTTCTTAATATGAAATGCAAAGTGCTATCTATTACATATGGGCATGTGCGCTTTAATCATTAGCTCTTTTTGTATAAAATGCAGTCTTAATTAAATAATCCAAAAGCCGTGATGTGGAAACCACATTGACACCCTAGTAAAATGTATTGACATCCTGGTAAAATGTATAGATACTGGTAACCGGCTATAAACAAAATTCGACGGAATTATCTGTTCACTGGAGCGCAACAGAGTAATATTTGCCAAAATGAAGTGGAGTTTTTGAGCAGCTGAAACTTGTCGTTGCGATTTGTTGGGCAGATGGTGGAACTTGGGCTGTCATTGGTGTCAACGCTGGCAGATGCTATGACAAGAAGATGAGTGGGGCAGGCCCGCAGCTCAGCTGTCACATGCGCTCGTTCAACAGATGCCATAACTGGCAGAAACAATGGCAGCTTTGAAAGGAGGTCAGAAGGACGTTTTCTGTTATTGATGATATAATTTCAGCAACAGCCAGGAGAACAGCAGTGATGATTGACGGGCCCTTAATTGCTTTTTCACGTCGCATTGTATTGCCTTTTGCAATGTGTAATGGCCTAAATACCTTTATTTTCTCAGTGCGTTTAGGGACATTTAGGAAAGCAGACGCATTTTAATTTTGTCTTGTGCATTTCCTTCCATAACCTACATGCCAGGTGCTATCTAATTTTAATGACTCATAGCCCTTGCTATATATTATTATTTTGTAATTTATTTCATAAAATTTCCCGACTCAAAAACATATGAAGAGAAACATTACAAATCTCACCAAACACCTGATGTTATTGTGTACACCTTCATGGGCTGATCCAAAATAAGCAAGCAGAGGTTCTCTGAAAAAAGGCTAAGGGAAATGTGAGTAATTCGCACTCGTATTTTCTTTTATCAGTCGGTTGCGTTTACTAATGTCAATTTACATATCTAAAATGGCTGAACGTACTGCTTTTCTGTGCTGAATAGGCTCCGTATTCCTTGGTGTGGCTACCTAATTGGTTCTAATTTGTTGCTTTTAACTCATACTATTTTACCAAAGGACTCCACAGCCAATATTTCATACGTTTTTTCTGCTGGGTGGAAGAGGTCAGGTTGAGTGGGACAACACGAATGAATCCCACTCCCACACCCAACATCCTGCCTATTAAAATGTGGAAAATAACAGCTATTATAGCAATATTATAGCAATTACAAGAGGTAGGCATACGACGTGAAGCATTACATAAAAACCTGACATCATTGCAGTTATTGCTATTGCTTCTTGGCTTTTCTGAATACATTTCTCTCTCTCTCTATATATATATATATATATATATATATATATATATATATATATATATATATATATATATATATATATATATATATATATATATATTCCACATTATTAAGGAAGGCAAGTGTCATAAGTCCAACCTATGCTTAAAATCAGTCGTAACATCAGTAGAGGTAATTTGCACAAATTCACTAAAAACTCTGAAACTCTGAAAGTCGGAAAAAAAAAAAAAGAGCGTACGTCTTGGTATATCTTGCGCCGATAGGAAGTTGAGACAATTCGAATACACGTAAAAAACAAATAAAATGCCTAAAAATACATAACAGATCAAAGACAATCCTATAAAATAATCTAAAAACACCATTAAGCCAACCGAGATGACTATGGACTCCCAAAAGCCAACACACATCCCTCAACACACCACAGAACACATCAAACACATATACCGCCACAGGCCAGCTCAACAGACTTTGCCTCTATCAGTTTCCCCATTTAGAACATTTACAGTTTTTTCACTTACTGGGTCTCATTCCTTCAACACCATAGTGACTGTTATACTACTGCCCCTTCAACTGTACAGTTCCTTAGTTATTCCTTCAGTCGATATGACTTTTCTGATTCCATCTTTTTATTCTTCTCATGTTCTTATTCCTCACTTTTCCACTCGTAATTATTCCAATCTTTTGCACCCTGTTTACTGTTCTCATCTACCTCCAATCAATCTTTCCCTTTGGAACGTGCATTCTCTTTGTAATAAATCTCACTCTGTTTTGGATATCTTCTTCTGTCTTAATATTAATTTTCTATGTGCTACTGAGAGTTGGCTTTCCCCAGCTAACACTGCCTCTCTTTCTACTTCTGCTTCGTGGGGGTGGGATTGGTATTCTTTCTCGTCCTTATTTTTTTTCAGATCCTTTCTCTTTGTCTCCTCCTTCTTTTTCCTAATTTGAGTATTCTTACAATACTTTTGTGCAACCTTATTCTTTGAACTTTTTGGTTGTCTATTGTCCTCCTGGCACAATTAGTAGGTTTTGTTATGATCTCAATGTCTTGTTATCTATTGTTTTGCCGTCCCCTATATTGGGGAGCACGTGCAAGTGGAACATTGGTCACCTGCCCTAAATCCCGCCCAACTGGTGCCTTCCTGGTTGCTGCTATTTTCCATACTTAAGGAGCCCTCCAGCCTCTTTTCCTTTGCAGATGGGGAGCAGCTGCAAGTGGATCTTGGTCATCTGGCCTAAGCCCCGCCCACCTGGTCCCTTCCTGGTTGCTGCTCTTTTTCCCTACTTAAGGAGCCCCCCAGCCTCTTTTCCTTTGCAGATGGGGAGCAGGTGCAAGTGGATCTTGTTCACCTGACCTAAGCCCCTCCAACCTGGTGCCTTCCTTGTTGCCACTCTTTTTCCCTAATTAAGGAGCCCTCCAGCCTCTTTTCCTTTGCAGATGGGGAGCAGGTGCAAATGTATCTTGATCACCTGGCCTTAGCCCTGCCCACCTGGTGCCTTTCTGGTTACCGCTCTTTTTCCCCACTAAGCAAGCCCCGCCCACCTGGTGTCTTCCTGGTCGCCACTCTTTTTCCCTAATTAAGGAGCCCTCCAGCCTTTTTTCCTTTGCAGATGGGGAGCTGGTGCAAGTGGATCTTGGTCACCTGGCCTAAGCCCCAATCACCTGGTGCATTCCTGGTTGCTGCTCTTTTTCCCCACTTAGCAAGCCCCATACACCAGGTGCCTTCCTGGTTGCCGCTCTTTTGCCCTACTTAAGGAGCCCTCCAGCCTCTTTTCCTTTGCAGATGGGTAGCAGGTGCTAGTGGATCTTGGTCACCTGGCCTAAGCCCCACCCACCTGGTGCTTTTCTGGTTGCCACTCTTTTTCCCCACTAAGCAAGCCCCGCCCACCTGGTGCCTTCTTGCTTGCCGCTCTTTTTTCTGAGTTGAGGAGCCCTCCAGCCTCTTTTCCTTTGCAGATGGGGATCAGGTGCAAGTGGATCTTGGTCACCTGTCCTAAACCCCGCCCACCTGGTGCCTTCCTGGTTGCCGCTCTTTTTCCCTACGTAAGGAGCCCTCAAGCCTCTTTTCCTTTGCAGATGGGAAGCAGTTGCAGGTGGATCTGGGTCACCTCCTCTAAGCACCACCCACCTTCTTAGCCCTGCCTCTTCCGTCCTGCTTTTAACTCTTAGATCAAGAGCGTCTCTTGTCCGGGCGTCCGAAGCGAAGGGCAGACAAAGAACCTGGACCTGTTCGAACCAGGAGGATCCAGGGCCAAAACCCCTGCCCAGACAGCAGGTAAGCATGCACCAACATCCCCACCTGTCTGTTCCCCCGGTTTTGTTCCCTTGTGCTCCCCCTTCTCGCGCACAGGTGTTGCCTATTTTGCTTGATTCTTCTACCCTGCTCCCGCCCCCTCCAGCCTACTTCTGCAGGAGTCTGTCCTGATACATTCTGGTTTCACCATCACTGTCTTGTGGCCAATGCTGGATGTGACTTTTATGGACTTTATTGATTCACAGTGTGTCACCCTTTCTCATGGTGGCTCTGAATCATGCTGTTCCCATCTTCCTGTTGTATCCAGGCTTGCAACATTATGTGTTACTAATGACTTCTGCAATTGTATTCGCTCTCCCCTCTTCCTTCTCCACTCTTTTTGACTGCTTACTCTCTGTTCTCTCCTCCTCTCCCTTTCTCCCTTTTCGTATCTCCTCCCTTCCTCCCCTTACTTATGATAGCAACCTCGTCTGTCTCCTCCCCCCATGCTTGTTCCCCCGCCCAGCACTATCTGAAATGTGTCAGGCCTAGTACGATAGTCGCTTGTTTTGTTCCTCTCATCCCTTTCTACACCCCTCTCCCTCACCTTTTGTTTTCTCCAGCTCTACTAACAATGTCGTCAGGCCTAGTACGGCAGTTGCCTGTCTGTTTC